>NC_139032.1:24229529-24647987 GCF_964662115.1 Mustela nivalis
GAGGATGGTCATAGCAGGGTACCACCAACAGGCTTATGGGATTATAGGCCCACCCTACACCAGTTTGACCTCATCTTCACTAATTACATCTGCAATGAACCTATTCCCAAATAAGGTCACATTCTGAGGCACTGGGGATGGGGTTTCAAAATGTAAAGTTTTGGGAATAATACTTCAACCTATAACACATATCCCCTATGATATTTTAATGTCTGATTGGACTTTCATGCAGGTAAAAAAGCACTTTATAATTATCTGAGCATAGACAACTTTACATAGACACTCAAAGTAATTTTTGCACAGTTTTAGTATGTGCTGAATTTCTCAGAAATGCAACTACCATACTTATAGAGTTTGTTTTATTTGGAAATTTCAAGGAGTTGCTCATGTCTTTGGAAAACTGGGATAACCAAGATAACACCCTGAAAACATGCTTCATGTACAGAAAAATGTCAGGATCCTGCAACTGTAAAAATGATCTGGAGTGTGCTTTTCATTTTGTTACACAGTTTTCTTCTTTTGAGGTGGGAAGAATGGGATTGCAAAATGTTCTAAGACAGATTTACAGATATTCCCAAAATAGTCCAAAAATATTATGGGAAAAATACACAAAGAGATGTGCACGCACACACACACACACACACACACACATATATATGACACATTCATGATTTATGCATAAAGTTACATATTTGTAGCATTGGGGAAGTTCAGAACATAATGATTTTGTACAATATTTTGAAGATTTATAATTTTTTTAAGATTTTATTTATTTATTTGATAGAGATCACAGAGAGGCAGGCAGAGAGAGAAAGGGGGAAGGAGGCTCACTGCTGAGCAGGGAGCCCGATGTGGGACTCTATCCCAGGACCCTGGACTCATGACCTGAGCCAAAGGCAGAGGCTTTAACCCACTGAGCCACTCAGGCGCCCCAATTTAAAATTTTCTTAAAGATTATTAGTTGTTGTTGGTCTCACTTCTTTAATTTTCCTCCAATTCCTGGGGGCTCTGTCTTTCCTGCACTGTTTTGTCCCCAAGTTTTCAAAAGCCCAACATTTCTAGTTGTGTCTTTTTAATAGTGAGAAACATTCCTGGGATTTCGAATACACAGATTTTAAGACAGTGAGGTGCTGAGTGCCTCATTTAGCATATGCACCCAGTTACATATTTGTTTGAAAATTTCAGTCTGACAGAAGCATTCAAAAGGAATTTTAAATACTCAGGGAGAGTTTCTAACCTTCATTTGGGTTCAAAGATTAACAATTTAGGAGGACAGAAGGTGCCCGCTCTCTGTTGACATTCATGGATCAATTGGTGTGCAAATATTGGATTCTTTCCTGCTATAATAACAGGCAAATAGAAGCAAATCTACTCTCCAGAAAAGCACAGTTACGAAATACTCAAGGTGGTGTGTGCACCTGTATGTGCATGGGTTTAGAATAACTTTTAATCCAAGGTTATAGCACATAATAGGGGCTCAGTAAAAAATTTCACCAAGAATCACATTACTCAGCCATAAAAAAGAGTGAAATCTTGCCATTCGCCATGATGTAAATGGACCTAGAACGTATTATGACAAGTGAAAGAAGTCAGAGAAAGACAGAATCCATCTCACTTTTATGTGGAATCTAGAAAACAAAGCAAATGAATAAACAGATTCTTAAATACAGGGAACTGATGATTTGCCCAAAGAGAAGGTGGGTGGGGGCATGGGTGAAATAGATGAAGGGGACTAACGGGTACAAATTTCCACTTATAAAATATTAAGTCCCCAAGGTGAGAAGTACAGCGTAGGAAATACATTCAGTAATATTGCAATAACATTACATGGTGACAGTTGCTGGATATACTTAAGGTGAGTCCTGAGTAATGTGGAGAATTGATGAATCACTATGTCCTACACCTGAAACAAATATAACATTGTATGTCAATTATACTTCACTAAAAACTATAAAAAGAATCACAGACATTTTTTCCCCAGAGCTAAAAGGACTCTTAGGGATTATCTACACTGTTCCACCTGCCAGTCATCTTCCCTTTTTCAGACTGACCATTACTGAAGTCCACAGAGATTAACTGAATTACTGGTTATTGCTCACATACGTGACCTACTTTGAGGGATCTTACAAAAAACAGTTGTCTTGCATTTGTACATGAATGTCTTTGAGAACTTAACTTATGAGCCACCATATGGCTCCCTGAGGAGTGTCACCTTCAAGAACTCTATTTTTTGCATTTTTAGCATTTCTTTTGTCCACTTCACATATCATAGATTTTTTTTCATATCATGGATTATTAAACTTTAGGGCTGAGCATTCTTTATAGTTACATTATCAACTGAACTCTTCATGAGTGCTCATGAAATAAACTTCTCAAAGAACTTGGACTTAGGGTTCTTGTCATTGTTGGGGACTTGTCCTTGTTCTGAGTAAATGATTTGTGTTTACTTTATGGAAGGTATGGCGATGCTTTCTGCTTTGTCTTAGAAATTCCTTGCTAGGAAACCTAGATTTGAATCTGTGAAATTAGATATCTTCATAAGACATAGGATATTATGACTTACATTTTGTAAACTAACCTAAACTTTGGTCTCATTTTATTTTTCTTCCCTTTTTTTCTGTTTTTTTTTTTTTTTTTTTTTTAAATTTCTATTTTTCTTTCTTTCTTATTTTTAATCTTATTGAACTGTGGGTATTTTGAAGTTCCTTTTCAATATACTTAACAATCTTCTTTGGATCTATTATTCATTGCACAGCAAAATAGGCTAGGCCCATGTTAGCAGTTGTGATGGGACAGGCTAAAGAGATAGAGAATCCGATTAGCTGCCTTTTTAATATTGAATAAAGCATTGGGGCCCTGCCAGGTAGAAAGAATATGAAAAGGATTCAGGTTTCCCTCAAGTTCTAAGGTCTCTTCAGCTAACTGGGAAAATAAATGATCATATTTAACATTATATATATATATATACATAGAAATATATATTAAAAATATAGTTTATCTTAAAAATGTAATATGTCGGGACGCCTGGGTGGCTCAGTTGGTTAAGCGGCTGCCTTTGGCTCAGGTCATGATCCCAGCGTCCTGGGATCGAGTCCCACATCAGGCTCCTTGCTCAGCAGGGAGCCTGCTTCTCCCTCTGCCTCTAGCCTGCCACTCTGTCTGCCTGTGCTTGCGCTCTAACAAATAAAATCTTAAAAAAAAAAAAAAAAAGAAACTAAACAGGTTTCAAAAAAAAATGTAATATGTCAAATGAAATTAACCCAGAATTCTCTCTAGTGGATGGGGTTTATAGGCTTAAACCTGACAAGAAAACTATATCGTGTTGTGACTTCACCCCAGTAATCGGACTGTTCAATTAGCTTCTATTATAAGTTTTATAGTCCTTGCTCAATATTTAAAGAGGGCTCTGTGTCACTGAATTTTGAACAAAAATTCAGGCTACATTCCAGCCAATCATTCTGGTTGGTAGAGATTTTTAGCAAACTGAGGAGACAGCCCCCAAAATTGCTTGGAAAAGTAGGCTCAAAATTGTTTGGGGTGATTTAAATTGTCTTTTTTATGAGTTCACAGATCATAATCCTAGAAATTAAGACTAGAAATGTTGATGAGAATTGAACCCATATTATTAATATCTTGCATAAAAATCTGTAAATATTTGTGTTTTAAGTATTTATAAAATTCAAGGGGATTTGCATTATTAGGGTAAAGTCCTTGTGATTCAAATTTAAAGAGCGTAATTGAATAAATGATTTATACATGGAAACTAGGATTTGCAGCCATGCCAATCCAAGCCCAGCTTTTTCTCCTCCTCCATGCGGGATCCTCTAAGAAAGTAACTGATTAGTGTAACTCAGTTGCTCTCCAGTAAATAAGTTAATGCTTCCTTTCTGGGTGCTGTTTCCTTTTGTATACCAGCTGTCTCATTCTGTCTGCCTGTGCTGTGTACTTTCTTACCCCCGTGTGTTTCTTCATACTGTTCCGGATAACCACCACCAGGCCTATCTCTGCTCGGAGAAATTCAGCCCAGCCTGTAAGGCACAGCAGAAATGTCCCCCTAGCTGACATCTTCCCTCTGTCCCTCCTCCCTAAGCAGGAGCAAGATGTTCAGCAGCCTCTGTGGTGTTCTACCTTCCTTGCCCGGGAGGAAGTATGTGTGACTGTCAGCTGTGTGAGCCCACATCCATAAAGGGACAGATCATGACCTGGGCACAGTGTCCATCCGCAGCAGTCACTTAATGCCTGCTCAGATGAGCTAACCAAATGAGTTAAATTGGCATTCAGTATGCTGACCAGCCAGATCCCAGATCATAACTCGGCCAGCTCTTATTTAGGGTCCTAAAATCATGGGGATTTGAAATATAATCTAGTTCTCTCTGTTTCAAATTCTTCTGTTCTGCAGAGAATTTAACTTGAAGACAGACTTCTGTAGCATGAAATAGCACGATAGCCATGGATCCTGGACAAAATCCTTCATTTTCAGATGCAGAAACTGAAGATTCTTTAAAATATAAAAATGTAGATATCAAATTTCTCTTAAACATGAGAAGACTCAGCCAATATGCGTTCCCATTCTTGAAAAGTGTCCATTGACTGGCATGGCCCCCCATGGTGGCCATGGTCCTCAGCACCCCTTCATTTCCCTGATGCGGAGGCTAAGTGCCAAGATAAGGGTTAATACTCTAAAAAGAGGACGCTGGCGTACTGTGGTAATACACTTGGGCTTCTCCCCTTGCGGTATGTTATTTGCCTGTCCCCGAAGGCAATTAACCTGAGGCCCAGATTTGCAGCAGGTGTGGATCTGTGAGGTGGGAAAAATATTGTTTACAAATCAGACTTCATCTGAACTGCATGTAGTTTGCATGCAATTCAGAGAAATCCACTATAAATGTAAACCAACTCTTTTGTGCATCAAATAAACACACTTGATTATATTCTTTGGCCTTGACAAAGAGCTACATCTTAGCTTGGCATATAATTTTGAGAGCTCTACTTGTTCTATTAAAATTGTGTACAAATTTCTTCTTTTTATTATGACATTTACATTCACACAGGTGAAGACTAGGTTCAGTGATTATTTTTCTTCTACAAGTTATCTATTTTTCTGGTTTTCTTTTCCCATACAGATAAGATTATATCACTTATACAACTTTTATCTGAAAATAAAACTGTTGCCAAGACAAGCTGAAGACTGAGCAATATTAATTTTTGCGAGATACATGGTGAGTTCATTAGAGCTATCAACTGAGACTTTTTTTTAATCTTATAAAGTTTTCCTTTTTAGACTATGAGTCTTAATTCTAAACATTATATGAAGACTTAAATTTCAGATAAAGTTGAAAAGCTCTTCATTGTGGTTTCAATGTCATTATTCAGCCAAGATCTGCTCCTTGGCTTCAACTCTGGCCTCAGCCACTGAAAGTCCAATTACTAAATCATCACTTCAGTGGCATTTCTGGTGTCCTTGGACTTGTGCATGACCAAGTGGTCAGTTTGGTTATGACCATATGTAATCAGTGTAACAAAAAGGGAGATCACGTGGATTAGCTGTTAATATCTGAATATGCAGTTGCAAATACTACCTATGTAATTGAGGGTAGAAAAGCTCAGATATTTTATTTGTTGAGATATAAGAGCATAATTTTTACTGCAAATGATAAATGTTGCAATAGTGGATAGTTGGGGCCATAGTTTTATGTATAAAACTATTATTTTAAAATCTTAAAAAAGAGAAAGAAATTGAAAGTTTATATGTGTTTGTGTGTATATAAATATTTTATTTATTTATTTGACACAGAGAGAGAGAGTGAGCACAGGAACACAAGCAGGGGGAGTGAGAGAGGGAGAAGCAGACTCCCCGCCAAGCAGGAAACCCAATGTGGTGCTCGATCCCAGGACCCTGGGATCATGACCTGATCTGAAGGCAGACATTTAACGACTGAGCCATGCAGGTGCTCTGAAAGTTAATACATATATTAAAGAGAGAATAAATTTGCTGAATGGTTTACAAAGAGAATTTTATCTTTTGGGGGCTTACAACTACTTATTAAATTAAAAAGTAATTAACTTATAAAGTTAAGAAGGTACCACTTCTATGTTTTATTAAATTGTTTGGTATACCAACATTCATAATACTAAATAAAATAATCTTTAAGAATTGTAAAAAAAATGGGGTGCCTGGGTGGCTCAGTGGGTTAAAGCCTCTGCCTTCAGCTCAGGTCATGATCCCAGGGTCCTGGGATTGAGCCCTGCATGGGGCTCTCTGCTCAGCAGGGAGCCTGCTCCCCGCTCCTCCCCCTGCTCTCTCTCTCTGCCTGCCTCTCTGCCTACTTGTGCTCTCTGTCTGTCAAATAAATGAATAAAATCTTTAAAAAAATTGTAAAAAAATGATAATGAGAGGTACCTGGGTGGCTCAGTGAGTTAAGCCGCTCCTTTCGGCTCAGGTCATGATCTCAGGGTCCTGGGATCGAGCCCCGCATCAGGCTCTCTGCTCAGCAGGGAGCCTACTTCCCTCTCTCTCTCTCTGCCTGCCTCTCTGCCTATTTGTGATCTATCTCTGTCAAATAAATAAATAAAATCTTTAAAAAAATGATAATAAAAATAAAATGAAAAGTTTTATTGGTAAATAAATGTCATATAATATTTATGCATGCTAAAAGTACAGTTCAGGGATTTTTGATTTCAGAACATTTTCATGATCCCAGACAGGTCCTACATGTTCCTTTGTGGCTAATCTTTGCTCCTACTCCTCAGTCCTAGCCAGTCCTGGGCCAGGAATGTGCTTGCTCCATCAGGACCTCAACCTCAGGCAGTAGAATGACTGCTACCTCCCACCCCCAATTCATTCAATCACTTCTTTCATCACTGTCATCAACAATGCCATTGGGCATGGGCGTCACTACTAGTCACCTGTAGTGCCTAGGTGGCTGTCAGTTAGGTGTCAGCTCAGGTCATGATCCTTGGGACCTGGGATGGAGCCTCCCATGAAGCACCCCCATGGAGCCCTGCACTGGGATCTGTGCTCAGTGGAGAGTCGGCTTCTCCTTCTGCCTCTCCCTGCTGCTTGTGCTCTCTCTCTCAAATAAGTAAAATCTTAAAAAACGAAGCAAAACAAAAAACAAAACCCAATGCCATTGGGTATGGAGGTCACCACCACCCCAAAGGGACTGAACCATCTTCTGGAAGCACAGCGTGCACACTGCTTGGCAGAGCCCCATGCCTTCAGAGCTGGAAGAAGCTGGGGGAGTGATTGGGGCTGTCTCATGCAAGCATGTCTCAGACTCTCACTATTCCGTCTTGAAGTTCAGCTGATGCAGATCTCCGTGCTCTGATCTATTGCTTTCTGTTTGTCTAATCATTTTCATCTCTTTTTCCTTCTGGAGGTTTTCTAGTTGGTCTTTGGTCCCACCGATTCTGTTTTGTAATTGGTGCCATCGCACTAGTTCCATTTTCTGCTCTGCGCTGCCCCGAGCTGTGTTTTAGTTAGCTACTGCCATATTCCTTCCTCTACATTTCTTACATGTCCTTGCGATTTACCTTTTTACAGGAGCCGTGCGTCTCAGTAAATTCTTTTTTCATTATTTTTTTCTTAATTATTAAAATTTTCATCTGATTCCTCGGTACTAATAAGAATAATTATTCCTGGAATACCTGGGTGGCTCAGTTGGTAAAGTGACCACCTTCAGCTCAGGTCATGATCCCGGGGTCCCGGAATCGAGTCCTGCATTGGTCTCCTTGGTCAGCGGGGAATCTGCTTCTCCCTCTGCCTGCTGCTTTTCCAGCTCTCTCTCTCTCTGTGTTTAATAAAAAAATAAAATATTTAAAAAAAGAATAATTTTCCCCTGCCCATGTGGAGCAATAATTAATCCTTTGATCTTCAAAAACTACCTCTTACATACTTTTCTGATTTCTTTTTTTTTAAGTTTCTTTCCAATTCCTTTTTTTAAAATTTCTTTTCAGCATAAGAGAATTCATTGTTTTTGCACCATACCCAGTGCTCCATGCAATACATGCCCTCCTTAATACCCTCCACCTGGCTCCCCCAACCTCCCACCCCCTGCCCCTTCAAAACCCTTAGATTGTTTTCTCTGATTTCTGAACTTTGAGTGAGGAAGATTGTTTCCAGTCTGATGTTTGGTAGCTGATAGGACTCCCATATTTTACTTGGATTCTCTCACTGTCTACCAACATCAGAATTCTCTTTCAGGATGTAAGCCATAGTTCAAACAGAAGACATTTATCCTGCTCAGTATTACTTTATTGAGGCAGGTCATTTTGTTCCTATTGCCTGGTTTTCTATTAGGTTTTGTATTTACTCCTGAAAAATTGGAATCAGTGTGTAGCTTCTGCTTTGTTAGAGGTAGAACATGGGTAAGTTCGGTCTCCCAGTGGACCACTTCCTTTTTATGCCCCCAGTTACTCATCATGTGACAAGACTGGAGGCAATGCCCTACTGCTGGACTCATGACCTCATGGTCAAGTAGAATTACTGGGCATTACAGACTCTGAGGTCTACCCAACAATGATGGACTGAAGAATTCCCAGGAAATAATTCTCTTAGGGAGGAAGAACTTTTCAGGAATTAGGTGTCTAGTATAATAATGAATTTTTATTGCTGTGTTTGCATTCTTAAGAAACCCATACACGAGCTCCCTGGCCATCATGTTTCAGTAACCCATCTACACTGCACTTAGGACTAATTCCTCCCAGTGATTGAAAAGCATCATTAATATTATTGATTTATATCTTTAGTTTCCACCGCTGTTGTAATTTCCCCAATATATTGGTATTTTAAAGTGTGAAGAGGAAATTAGCAGCCTGTTACCATATGCTAAAAATATCCTAATGTTGGCTACACTAATAAGATGTTTTCATGGTAAGTGGGGCTTTTATTTCTATGACCCTTAAGATTTTTAGCCCAAATCCACTTATACACTCTACATTTTCTGTTCTAGTTTATATAATTTCTGCTCTAGTTTATATACCAAGAAATATTTTGGAGGGGTATGTGCTAGAGCAGCATTTTTTTTTTTAAATATACAGTGCTTCTAAAACTTGAACATGCATGTAAATCCCCTGGGGATCCAGTTAAAATGCAGGTTCTGCACTTGTAACAAGGTCCCGGGTAATGTCGACACTGCCGTTCAGAGCAGTAAGGTGCCAGATGAGCTGGTCTGCTCGTGATTTGGAGCCCCCATCACTCGTATTTTGATTACCATTCAGGAAGATACAAACAGGGACAATTCTGCAATGTCACATTTCCAGACTCACTGAGGGCCTGGTGCTCTATGACCTTTGCCCCCCCAAATGGAAGTTGTTACCAAGTAGTTGCTCTGTTAATAATTGTGCTCCACTTCATGTTCAAATACTCATGGCCTTTTTATCTGGGCAGAGACTATTTGGAAAGGAGGTGGCTACCACAGATAAGTCTTATCATTTTCATGACCATTCATATGTTTTTATTTTTAAAAAGGGGGAGGGGTGCCTGGGTGGCTTAGTGGGTTGAGCCTCTGCCTTCAGCTCAGGTCATGATCTCAGGGTCCTGGGATCGAGCCCCGCATTGGGCTCAATGCTCAGTGGGGAGTCTTCCCTCTCTCTCTCTGCCTGCCTCTTTGCCTACTTGTGATCTCTGCCTGTCAAATAAATAAATAAAATCTTTAAAAAATAATAATAAAATAATTTTTAAAAAGCTTCTAAATTTGAAGAAGGGTTTGTTGGACAACAGTTGATGTCAAAAAAAGCTTCTAAGAGTTTGAAGTAGGGTTTGTTGTGCAACAGTTGATGTCATAGAAATTCAGACCTTTCTTGGAGGAATGGATAAAGTTCACATAGAACCAGAGGTCACATGGCTCTGCAGGAGATTTTTGAAAGGAATGCAGTCTTCCTAGAAAAATAGCCCAGGGTGTGTTTGGAGCAATGGGAAAAAGAGCCATGTTGAAAAAGGTTGACTCTACTCTAGAAGAACTGAGCTGTACATCACATTTAATGACAATAATTACTCCTGTTGATCTAGAAGAAATGTTGTGGGAGAACCTCCAAATAGATTCCACTGTGGTCCTTTGTCTGCCCCTTTGGACCTTTTTAGGATGTCAAACCCAAGTCAGAGTTAATTTTCAGGATACGACTGCTTTTTTCCCCCCGCTGCCTGCTTGATGTCCATTATTTTCCAGGCTTCTCCTCCAACATTCATTACTTCCTTATTCTTTTATTTTCCTTAGAGGACCATCTTCACCATTGGCAGTTTATGGGTAATGCTGTCGCTAAGAACTGTGAGGCACGTAGCCATAAAGGCGTAACTGGCCCATTTGAGACCTAATAGAAAGGACCAATAGTGGTAGCATTTTCAAAGGTGGTGCCTTCTGAAACTAGCCCTCTGGGAGTGTTTGGTCAATGGACGCAGTTAGGAAAACAATGTGCCTGGGAAGCTTTAAGGGTCTTAGATGTTTGGAAAAACAGATTAATGCAAGTACCACTGACCCAGGTTCTGTAGCTTTGGACAAATCACTGCTGGTACTATTTAATTTCTTATGCTGTGTGGTCTTTGTAAAGTAACTAACAATTAAATTGCATTTATATTTTCAAATAGGGCAGCTCCTTCCATGGATAATGTTCAAAACAGTGTTTTAAGTATCTTTTATCTTTCTTTTTTAGAAATGCAACAGCGTGTTGCCAGTTTAACCTGCATCCGTCCCTCTGGCCCTTCCTTCCGCCTCCCTGGCCTCCTTCCCTGCCTCTGAGCGTTTTTTCTGCTCCACGTGCATTCCTTCTTATTCTCTTCATACATAAAAATCCCTTGTGGCTTCTCCACGGCTGCCTCCTGAATTTCCAGCCTTCTCACCCTGCCTGGCTGCAAACTGTGCTTAAATAAACTTTCGTGCCTTTCTATAGCATTCAAATCAAGTGACATGCACTGGCCCCTGCCCCAGCTGATCTAGCTTCTGACTTCAGTCAGCAAGCTTTGTGGTATCTATCTGGACCACTCACTTTTTCTTCTTCCCAGCCTGAGCCTGTTACTGTCTTGCTGCCTCTAGCTCTTTAATCCTTCTCAACATTCACCATTGTCTTGTTTTCTGTTTACTGAGTGATGTCCCACTATTACAGGAAATGCCACTTCAAGACAGACCCAACAGTAACATTTTTCAAGACTGACTTCTTAATTTTTAATTTTTTATAAAAATATAAATAAAAATATAATATATTTTTATCCCCAGGGGTACAGGTCTATGAATTGCCAGGTTTACACACTTCACAGCACTCACCAAAGCACATACCCTCCCCAGTGTCCATAACCCCACCCCCTTCTCTCAACCCCCCTCCCCCCAGCAACCCTCAGTTTGTTTTGTGAGATTAAGAGTCACTTATGGTTTTCAAGACTGACTTCTTAATACGAATGTTTCACCACACTTAACTCCCGAATCCAATTTGCTCCAGTTTTATGATTATAATCTTCATTACGTACTTACTATCTTATTAATTTTGCATCCAGGGACTATGTTCTTTTATCATGTGTACTATCAGTCTTAGTCCATAAACCAACAATTCCCCAGACAGTATTTTGCTACAATGAAAATGGTACTATCAATAAACACAGCAGTTTAGAGAGCAACATAAGGTGATAGATACATGAATATATATGTGCCAAACTGTGCCAGTGTTTGAAAAGGTTAAGCAAGTGTTGTTTAATAGACGGTATTATAGAAACAGGATAACATTTCAGTAAAATTAAGGTGAAGCCCCGCTTTATCGTGTTTCAAAATCAATCCATTCAGAATAAAAATATACAAGTCATATCAGTTTTCAACAAAAATTGACAAAGACTAGAACCTTTAGTCAATAATATACAGCAGGGAGCAACTTCATTTTTTAGGAGATAAATTGTAAAGGGATGATTGATAGCTTCAACACTATTTAAAATTTCTATACCATTAAAAAACCCAAAGGTGCTGATATATACAATATTTTTAAGAACTCATATTTATGAAGATGACATTCAAACTTCAAAGTTTCACTAAAGAGGATATGGATGCATTTCACTAGACTGTGAAGTCAGCAAGGAAAGGGACATTTCCGTATATTACATTACACACCTAATACATATGTCTTAAATATTGGATGAATAATTAATTAAAGGAGAACACATAAAATAGAAGAGCTCATCATTCCAGGAATAAATACATAAAACAAACAACTCTGGACAACTAAAATAGGCCAACTGAAATGTTTTTAAAAATTATACCAGGGCGCCTGGGTGGCTCAGTGGGTTAAGCCGCTGCCTTCAGCTCAGGTCATGATCTCAGGGTCCTGGGATCGAGTCCCGCATCGGGCTCTCTGCTCAGCAGCGAGCCTGCTTCCTCCTCTCTCTGCCTGCCTCTCTGCCTACTTGTGATCTCTGTCAAATAAATAAATAAAATCTTAAAAAAAAAAAAAATTATACCATAGGGGCGCCTCGGTGGCTCAGTGGGTTAAAGCCTCTGCCTTCGGCTCAGGTCAGGTCCCAAGGTCCTGGGATCGAGTCCTGCATCAGGCTCTCTGCATGATGGGGAGCCTGATTCCCCTTTTCTTTCTCTGCCTGCCTTTCTGCCTACTTGTGATCTCTGTCTGTTGAATAAAGAAAAAAAAAATCTTTTAAAAAATTATACCATATAATATAAGCAATGTTATAGTAGAATTGGTACACATTCCTCGTAGTGGCTCTATAAATTATTTACCTTGTGAAAGGAAAATGATAATTTGCAATGAGAGCTAATCATCCACCATGCAGAAATTTATCTTAATGAAGTACTCAAGGTTAAATAAGTCATATGTGTATATTAAATAGATACAACTACTTAGTATTTCCTTATTCATATGTATTTCTATATTAAAGGTGTTCACTCTAACTGTGTCATATTTAATATTAGGGACATGGCTATGCATTCTCACTTTGCACAAGTGTATGTTATAAAAACCATGCAAATAATAGTAAAGCTAAAGATGCATAGAGACTGTTTAAATAAAAAAGAAGGCATGTTATTATTATATTATGATTTCAATTATAAGATATCCTCTTAGCCCATAGAAGACAGTAGACATATATGCAGAAATAAAAGCAATTTCACAAGGGTGATGAACTTGTGGTCTTACTATTATTGTTTTAGTGTATTTTTAATATTATAGCTTTAATTAAAATATATGAGATGATGTCTCTACTATTTATATTATATATGTAACATACATATAATTTACATTCTCATGATGTAGTGAAGCTGTTGGTCTTCTAGGGAAATTATATATTTATATATTATATATAATTATATAAATATATATTATAAATTATAATATTGATCAAGGACCAAATATAATATTGACCAAGGACTCTCCACTGAGTATTGATATACAGTGATGAGCCAGGTATAGGGCAGTTTCAATTAAGGGTTGAGGGATACCTTGGAAGAAATATTTTTGAATCACTGTCTACCTTAACATGTCTGTGAAATACAAATACAGGTAATGTTTCCTGCCTATAGAGAAAAAAGGATTAGAAGCATTTGGGCTGTGTCTGCATTGACAACGGGGTTATTTTGGAGTGAACTCACTGGTGGATACTCATCAGGACATATCTTGCAACACTGAAAATATTAATTGTACTTATTTTTATGTCCTAGACTTATGGTTGGGTTTTAAAGGAATAACTGGTTTATTGAGAGATGATTTACAAACCATAAAATTCCCACCTTTAAAGAACACAATTCAACCGTTTTTAGTATATTCACTGAGTTGTACAACCATCACTGCTATCTTTCAGTACCCCAAAAAGAAATCCTGGGCCCACTAGCGATCAATCCCCATCTCCCCTCTTCCAGCCTAGATCTAGCAATACTCATCTACCTTCCATGTCTATGAATTTCACTGTTCAGGTTGTTTCATATAAATAGAATTAGAGGTGTCTTTTGCGTCTGGCTTCTTTCGTGTAACATGTTTGCAAGGTTTGTCTACATTACAGCATGCATCGTTATTTCATTCTTGTTTTATGGCTGAATAATTCCATTTTATTGATATATCACATTTTGCTTATCCATGGACATTTGGGTTGTTTCCACTCTTTTGCTACTATGAACAATACTGCTAAGAGCATTCAAGTACAAATTGTTGTGTGGACATTTATTCATTTCCAATCCTCTTGTCTACTTACCTAGGAAGGAAATTGCTGGGTCACATGGTGACTACATATTGGACATTTTGAGGGGCTGCCAAATGGTTTTCCAAAGCAGTTATAGTATTTTACAATCCTATTTGCAGGCTGCTTTTACTTTCTTCCTTCATTTACCTAGTCTTTTATAGTGAGCATATATCACTTTAATAATAATAAGAAGAGAGTTATTTTTTAAAAATCTGAGTGCCAATCTGTGCACCACAGTCATTTTGCAACTTTTAATCCATTTGGTACCATCTTTGTCTTTAAATTTAACAAAGACCTTATCTTCTATTTGTCTATCCATCTATCCATCCATCCACCCATCTATCCAAAGCTACTATGATCGAAAAAGGACAATGTTTTTTAAGATTTTATTTATTTACTTACTTATTTTTAAAGATTTTATTTATTTATTGGAGAGAGAGACAAGGAGAGAGAGCACGAGGGAGGAGAAGGTCGGAGGGAGAAGCAGACTTCCCGCGGAGCTGAGAGCCCGATGCGGGACTCGATCCAGGGACTCCGGGATCATGACCTGAGCTGAAGGCAGTTGTCTAACCAACTGAGTCACCCAGGTGTCCCAAAGATTTTATTTATTTATTTGACAGAGAGAGATCACAAGCAGGCAGAGAGGCAGGCAGAGAGAGAGAGAGAGAGGGAAAACAGGCCCCCTGCTGAGCAGAGAGCCCGATGTGGGGCTCCATCCGAGGACCCTGAGATCATGATCTGAGCTGAAGGCAGAGGCTTAACCCACTGAGCCACTCAGGCATCCCGAAAAAGAACAAATTCTTTGTTGGATGAAAGAATCTTCTCCCAATCAGTCTGACCAAAGTGAGGGACTCTTCCCACTAGGAAGAGAGGCAAACTGCATGTTCTTCACAGGTTTTCTCTGTGTAAGTCCTTGAGTTCCTATCCCGTGTGTTCTCTGTTACACTTACCTGTGAAAGTACAGTCAAGCCACCTTAGCTGATCAGGGGAATGAGAATAAGGAGGGGAGAAGAGGGATGAGAAAGCCTGTGTGTGATGGAAAAATCCATTTCAGTACATTAGGAATACAGAGCTGTATCTATATATCTGTATCTATATGTCTGTCTCTAAATCCATATCTGTATCTAAAACTATTAAGTTTGGCTATCAGAGTTTTGACTAGTACAGAGATCCAAAGTAATTTGCTTAAATAAATAATACGCTCTATATGTAAAATAGTGTTTCTCAGTTGCAGAGGGGAACCCAAAACAATGTAAGTATTGATCACTAGTCTGTCATACTAATCATGTGTGATGAAACGGTGTTCAATTTATCTTACTTTTAAGGGCTTCGTAATAGCACTGCATCTTGCCATATTGGAACTTAAGGCAAAAAGAAAAATCAGTAATATTGATCCTGCTTTTTTATTGAAAATCTTGACATTTGTTCATTATAGATTTAGTTTGCATTAATTCTGATAAAAAAACTATTGCACTAAATATTTTATGTCTTGATAACTGAGATTTTGAACATCTCCTTCAATTTTACATCCAAAGGGAGTGTCTCATTGGCCTCATCTTTGTCCCAGCTGTAACTTTGACTCTATTTAGTGTTTCTTAGATAAAAGAGCTTGAAAACTGAGTGGCAATTTAGTCATGGAGAAACTGAGTCATGGATAGAGCATTTGATGTCATACATTGGTAATCATATAGTGACTAATTGGGAATCATATGGGTAACTCCTACTCTTTTATCAAATAAGAAAATGATACTCCCTTGTTATATATATTAAGGTTTGATCCTTTTACCTTAATTCCCATTTCACATATTTGATTAGAAAAACGAACTTTTTCTAACTTTTTCAACATTGTTTCTCTAATTTTTAACACTTACAAAGCGGGCAGAAGTTTCCCAACAATCTCTAACAGTTTAATCCTCATTCCTGGCCTTTTAGAATCTTCTGGACAGGAGAAGCACTCTGTCTTAAAGCCATGTGGGGAACTGATACTACTAAGTGGAATTTTCTGCATCATTCCTTCATTCCTCTCAAAGACATTTGGCACAAAATGCCTTTCTTTCTCTCTCTCTCTCTAACCAACACTTTAGAGCTTTTAAGTTTGAAAGTGAAAGAGTCAGAAGAGCAAGAGGATTATGAGAATTTCAGTGCATCAAAATGTTTGCTGAACCCGTTGAAAGGACAGTATATCCTGGAGCTATTATTGGCATAGCAAATAGTGAGTGACATTCAGAGTTCATACTGTTTGCTCTGTGATATTGTTGGGATGAGTTTACATCACACACAGGAGTTACCAAGAGGTGACTCCTTCTAGGCTGCCAATAACCATTTTTTCCTCAATTTATTATCACAGTGAAGTAAACTCATTATCTGGAGTTCAGATCACTGGGGAAAAGGAAAACCTGCCCGGGAGAACAATGCATCATTTTAACCCAGTGTTTCCCAAAGTTATCCCTTGAGTGTGGCTATAATGGTTTCTTGGGGACACAATTTAGGAAGTTCTGCACACTAAATGTTAGTCTTGGAGACGCACATGTTCATTTGCATATGAAGGCTCTGAGAAATCCTGCAGGGAAAGTAAAAACCTAGAGTCTTGTTTAACCCAGTTTTGACCAAATTTTGTGAAGGAACCTCTTCCTCTTAGTATGAAACAAGTCCCCCAAAATTTAGAGACTTAAAACAATAAACATTTTATTACCTCCTAGTTTCTGTGGATCAGGAATTTGGGAAGGACTCACACATGGGAGGTTCTGACTTGGGGGCTGTTGTGCAGTGTAGTCCGGTGGTGGCTAGGGCTAGAGCAGCAGGTGGCAGGAGCAGCTGGGGTATTTTTCTCTTTACATCACCTTGGAATATCTCCTTGTGGTCTCTCGTGGAGGCTGGATTACATTTCCTCACAGCATGGCTGCCCACGGTCTTAGGACTCTTTCATGGTAGCTCAGAGCTTCCAACCACAGGTGAAAGCTGTGATGATTTATAATCTTGGATATAAGGCAGCATGACTTTCACTACCTCTGGTTATGTGTAAGTGGATCCCAAGACCACAAAATCAGGGGAATTCAATTCTACATCTTGATGAGAAAGTGGCAGAGTTCCATTGAGCGCATGTAGACAAGGAGGAGATATTGTTGCTACCATCTTTGGAAAAGACATTCTAGCCCAGAACCCTCTTTTCCCCATGGAATCTGTTCAATGTCGGTTCTATGAAACATACACTTTGTGAATGTGGCTTTAGGCAGTTATCACCAGAGCAACTTCCAAGCAAAAAGGCAGACTGGTCGAAAAAGATGTCTTCACAGATTCTGCAGATGTCCAGATATGCACTGCATGAAGAGATTATTTGTCCTGATGATGATAAAAGGCACCATCATTTTAAATCCCATAGTCCAGCCTGTACCCACTTAGATGTTTAATTTTTATGGTACAGAGAGGCGTAAACCTGTAACCTTCCACCTCAGTGCCAATAATTGAATCAGAGAGTGTGGAATCTCTTGGCTTTCATGTATCTAGACTGGAGCAGGTCCAGAAGTGACCCACTGCAATCTAGAATGGTCCTGAGACATCTTCTCCAAGTAAGATGGGCCGTTATCAACCCGAATGGCTTCCTGGCAGTGAAGCTAAACCTGGTCTAAGGAAGATCCACATATTTAAAAAATAAGGAACAACCTTCCGCTTAATATCTCACTTTTACGTGAATTGTTGGTTTACATGACAAGAGGGTGCCTCTGCTCTTCAAAATAAATACTCCAGAGTAATAACAAAATATTTGAATTTGAAGCACTAACTGTTAAATTTTAATTGACTATAAATCAAGGTACTAAAATTCATTCCCACACTAATGATGCATTTTTATTGATTTTATCACAGAGCTGTCTTGGCCCCAAAGGCGCTATTTGAAAGTCACCCAACAAGAGTTAATAGTATATACTCTGTGACATAGAACATCCCTGGATGTTGTTTTCTTGTTTTTGTTTAAAGATAACTGATCTGTTTGGGGATAAAATCCATCGATTTGAATTATTTTTCTCTTTCTTTGCGCAGTGATTGATGAATACCAGAATATGGACTTACATGAACAAAATAATACAGAATAAAAACTAATAATATGGAATAAAAACTATTATATTGAAGCCCATCATCACTGTTTTTAGAGTTTCAAAATTACCGAAATGCTTCATAATGAAAACATGGTCTTTATATAAATTATGGAGTAGGAGGAGTGGAAATGTCAGAAATAATTCCATTAGTTTTTGCAAAAAATCCTTTGTGGGAGTAGGCACTCCATTGGTTGAGTTTCAGGTCAATAAATAGGAGCAAATATGAATTCATCCAAGAAATATCGTGAGAAATATTGTCCATCACAAGCAGGGTTGATTCTTGTTGGAAGGCACAAAAATTAGAGAAATCATTTCTAAATTTGTTTTTCTGAGTCACGGCCATGGCAGTCTCCAGGGTGTGCATTTCCGTAGGCTTGCTGGGCTTCCCACCTCCTTGCTGCGGGTGTCTGGTTTCAGGGCTGCTCGCAAAGGATCGCCTATGAAAGCGGTGACACCCCCGGGTCAGGACACCCGGTAACTCACCCCTACCTGTGGTGCCTGGGAAATGAAGCTCACTTTCTCCTTCCAGGCTCTCATTTTGTTTTTGTTCCTGCTTTTTGCTTCTCCATTGTTCCTGCCAACACACACACCAGCCTTTCATTCATGATGCTGGAATTGTTCCATTCCACATCTTAGTCTCTCAGTCTCTCACTGTCTCTCGCTCTCAGTCTTTTTCTTTGCTTTCTCCCGTGTCCTCCCCCTACCACGTTTCCTTTCCCAGTTTGTCCTAACAAAAGGGCAGGTAAGTCTCAGTTAGCAGCTCTTAACCTGGTAGCGACTATTAACCTGGGGCTCTTGTGACCTTGGAAATCCAAAGGGCTTGTGAACTTGGAAAAGAGATTACATGTCTACTTCCACTTCTACCCCTAGGAGGAGATTTAGCATCTCCTTCTATTATGACTAATGGCAACTAATCACCTAGTATTAGTAACACCTGTGACTTGGTCTCACCAGCAGAAGACATACTTATTTTCATTTTACATTAAAGTTACCGCAGAATCCCAAAATGCAGTCTGTGTCTGTCACTACTTCAAGACAAGTTTTTTTTTTTTTTTTTAATTTCCATCAAGCCCACAGAGTAATACTATCAACAACAGCTAGTATCTGTTGATGCCTACTAATGCCAAGAAGAGTGCTAAGTACTCTGCACACAATATTTTCATATAGTCCTCATCTTTCATTCATTCGGCAGCATCCTATGGAGAGTTTGTCCCATGCCAGGTCCTGTGCTCAGGGGCTAAAGAAGGCGGGTAGACATCCACGTGGGTCCTCACCTCTTGCAGACAAATGATAATCAAAGCATTACCTCATACAGCCGTCGCTGTGGGTCAGTGATGGAAATGGCTGTTTCACGCCGTCCCTCAGAGCCCCAGCCTCCTTTCATCCTGCGGCTTGCTCTTCCAGATCCTCAGAATCTTTGACATCCTCTCCACTGAGAGTCCAAGGTGTGAGGAGAACAAGCTGAGCAGGTTCAAGGGTCCATAGAAGTGATGCACAAATAGGAAGCCCAGAGGAGAGGACTGCAAGTTCTCTCCAAGAGCATTTGTGCTGAGCCTTCCCAGGGGAGAGAACGTCGTGTCACTACTTCAAAATCACAGCCATTACTGGACCAGCGGCTACACCATATTATATGCTGCATTAATAAAGAAGCAAATGTGTTACTGTATCACAAATTTTTAAAAATTTTGCTACCTATACTTCTATATAATTGGCTTCCTTGGCAATGCTGTATGTTGTATTTATTCATTTGCAGCCATTATTCTGATGCAGGTTCATAAATTTGCCCGTCTGTCAATGGAGTCCAGGGCACAGAAAGGGCGAAGACCCTTCTGTAAACAAATAGGCAGGGCTGGAAATCCAGGCCTGTTTTTTTGGTGTCCCAGGACAGCCCCAGTTATTTATTTTTTTTTAAGTACAATGTAGTAAAAAATTAATTTTGATAATGTTTCATTAGAACAATGTTGCATGGGGCACCTGGGTGGCTCTGTGGGCTAAGCCTCTGCCTTTGGCTCAGGTCATTATCTTGGGGTTCTGGAATCGAGCCCCGCATTGGGCTCTCTGTTCAGCAGGGAGCCTGCTTCCCTTCCTTTCTCTCTGCCTGCCTCGCTGCCTACTTGTGATCTCTGTCTGTCAAATAAATAAATAAATAAAATCTTAAAAAAAAAGAATAATGTTGTACATAATGCTTTTGGTGTTCATGGTGAATAAGAATCTCCATGCCAACATCCCCCAGTGCGAATCACTGTTCTGAGCTGTCCACTAGCAATTAGATTTGCCTTGCTGCAAAAAACTTTTAGGCTACAAAATCAATATTATTTATTTATTTATTTATTTATTTATTTATTTATTTGTTAGGGAAAGTGAGTACAAGGGGAGGGGCAGAAGGAGAGGGAAAGAATCTAGGGCAAGCTCCCCGCTGAGTGCGGAGCCCGATGCGGGGCTCAATTCCACAACCCTGAGATCATGACCTGAGTCCAAATCAAGAGTTAGATGCTTAACGAACTGAGCCATTCCAGGCACCCTAATCTATATTTACTAAAGAGCATGTTAAAATAACATTTAAAGAACATAATGGAGATTATAAAATATATAAAACATTCTGTAGTTCTCATTTTCACTCAAACATTTTCTCAGTTGATTGAAAGCTCTTCGTAAAAATAGCTTTGAATGGCCACACAATGTTGGCCATTTGAATGAGTTCCTATCATCCCACCAGGGCTCTTGAGTTCCTTCTCTCCTGTAGTGTAATCCTTTGCTATCAGAAAGAAGGCATGGCAGTTTCAGTAAATAGGCCTGCTGAAAGGCGGGCTGGCTAAAAGAGAAACATTCTAGTTTTGTTTCTTAAAGATTTATTAATTTATTTCGGGGGGGGAGGGGCAGAGGGAGAGAATCTCAAGTAGACTGCCCGCTAGGCACAGAGTCTGACTTGGGGCTAGAACCCACGACCCTGAGATCATGACCTGAGCCAAAATTGAGAGCCAGACGCTTAACTGAGCCCCCCACCAGGTTCCCGGAAACATTCTAGTTTTGATTCCTTTCATCATATTCTCCTTCCCTCTTTGCCAAGCTGTTTATACCTCAGCCGCTGGCTTCTATGGTGATTTCTCTCACTCCCTAACCCTCTCTGTTAGTTTCTGACATCTCTTTCGGATCATGCCCTGTTCTCAAGGGATTCTGAAGCATTTCTAATGAATGCTCCCTTGGTTTTAATCACGCAGGAGCTGAATGTGACAAGCTGCAGTGGTCCTGGGCTTACAGGAGACAATGTCCTGCTCCACATAGGGGCCCTTTGCCGCAGACTTACAGCTGTGGATGTAAATTGGCTCCGAGCCACAGATGTGGGTGTGAACGCTTGCACACAAGCAGCTTCAAGGTAATGCACCAACAATTCCCCTGCCGTTCCTCCAATTAATTCTTTGATAATACGTTTTTTGAAATAACATTTCTTGCTCTTATTATATGCAAGCCACTGTTCTAAGTGCTACTTATGCATTATATTAATCCCTACGAGGTAGGAATTCTTATTATTTTCTTCATTTTGCTGAGGAGTAAACTGAGGCACAGTGAGATTCAGTAACTGGTCTAACTTCACACATCTGGTAAGTAGTAGAGGCTGTTTTGGAACGCAGAGTCTCATTGCCCTCTGCCTTCTATCTGTTTCCTGCAGAAATAAACAGTGAGGATTTTTTTTCTGGGTTTAATGTTTGGCTCTAATCGAGCAATGATTTTTGTAGAGTCAGACCTGCTAGTCTCAGTTCACAGCCAGGAGTGTCTGGTTGTAGACAGAGCAGAGTCCAGAGCAGGAATCAGAAGACTTTCTCTCTCAAGTGGGTAGTTTATATTTTATAAAGGTAGTTTATATTTTAGGCTTGCAGGCCATACAGTCTATCAGAACTACTCAACTCTGACTTTGTGGCAGCCATAGATAATATGTAAGTAAATGAACCTAGTCATGTTCCAGTAAAACTTCATTTACAAAATTAGTGGCAGGCTATATTTGGCCTGTGGGCCATGGTTGTTGACCCCTAGTGTAGAGAAGTAATTACAATGTTGTAAGTAACAACTTCTTTGAGAATCAGATGAAAGCAATGGATTCCTCACCCATAATGAGTCACCTAAACACATGCATCAAGCCTTTTGCGTATATTGATATTGTATATTAATATATACAAATACATGTATGTCTATGGTATATATATGTATATTACCAACTGATGTACATATAAGCATATTAATTGGTATGATATATTTACACCTATTGATATTTTGCCTTGAAATTTTATTCTCTTCAGAAAAATCAGAACATTATCTTTACAAATAGTTTATCTCATAAATATTTTCATGCAAAATTTAATTCCATCCCCAAGAAACTGAAATAGTTCCAAACTGTATAATTAAAGCATAAGCAAAAATTAAATCTGCTCCAAAGCAACTCTAACATAAAGGCTCTTCCTGAATGCAAAGATCATCTTTAACATCCTAATGGTTGTGACTTTTTGTTTTGATGGTAACAGAAGCTGAGAGTTGAGAGGCCTGACTCAGAGAGATGCATCAGTGGAATCAGAACTCTAGAAGGTCTCTTTATCAGGTAATGGTTGATGGATATCAAGATCACGGCATTCTGGATTTCCCAGAGGCTCTTCAGTGGAACTGATATTGTCTTCCCTCCTTTGTTCCTAAAGCAAGAGGTCACCCTGGCAAGCTTTTCATCACTGGTGCTGTTTATGACAGTGAAGAAAAGATTACAGATCTACATTTAAATTTTAAGGGTTATCTGAGTTTAAGAAACATGGAAAAGAGCTCTGCAGAGTTTCTGATTATCTGCAGAATTCTACTTGCTGAAATACTCTGGTGGTAGAAAGTTGCCAGATTCCTTGAATCTGTCCTCAGAAAAATAGGTTACATCATAACAAAGAACTTCTAGATCTCAGTAGCTTAAAACAGCAGAGGTTTATTTCTTGCTCATGTCCATCTTGCATGGGTTGGAAGCTCCAGTCCACAGCTTCATCTGGCTCAGACCAGGGCCTGGACTCAAAGAGCGAGCACTGTGTGGAGTACTGGCAACTGTCAGAAGGAACGGGCAGGTAGCGAATCTTGCACTGGAACCTATAGCAACTGATTGTATTTCGTGGTCAAAGCAACAAGCTCTGCGGAATGGGGCATTGTAATCCTAGCACGTTTCTAGAAGGAAAGAGAAAACAAGACGATTTTACACAGCCATTCTGATATCATAATTGATCTGCTCGTAATCTCTTTTTCTAGAGTAGAATTGTGGCCAGAGTAGTTTTAGTTTTCCACCTGCCCCTTTAGCCACCCAATCCCTAGCTCTAACAAAGTTGACACTCTCCTAACAGTATGCAAGGCTTCTTTCAGAATTTTTAATAGAATCTTTGATGTCAGTCTATGTCAGATGCAGAAGGCAATGAAGCATTAATGGCTTTTCCATCCCAAGCAGCAAAATCAGGTGTGTTGTCAATCATCACAAATATAATGTCTGTACACAGGGTCCATAAGAACTTTTGCAAAATACATTTAATGTCATTTTGAAGTTATCAGTGTCTTTACTGGTTTCCTAAAAGGGGAAGTAATACAGGAATCCACTGTTATATGTTTCCATATGTATATAACAGATGAAAACCAGGAAATGGCTGCACTAAACAATATCGCTAATTTCTTCCAGTTGCCTGTGTAATGAAAATGACACAGTTTTCAACTCCCTCATGGCCTGCTTCAAAATTGCAGGTGGCATGCCTGATAGGGAGGGAAGTCTCCATCTCCATGGCTATTGCCTTACTCGTCTTCTTTTGCTCCAAGTAATTATGTAAGATACACATTTCCATGACTTGTGACTTTAGTAAGGGTTCTTCAGTCATGCTTCTCAACATGAAAACTTTCCTTATAGGACATTTTAAGATAAGGACTTTATATTGAGCCTTGTTTTCAGAAAGAATCCCTACTGCTAGTGTAATCTGGTACCGGGTATGATCTTTTAGCTTTTTTTATTTTGTGCACCCAGTGGGAAGGAATGTGTCATATAAACAGCACTGTTGCTTTTGTGTCCCATTAAACATGGTGGTAAATCTAAAATCAAAGGCTATGTAAGACTCACTGTATTTCATTTCTTTGTTAATTTGTAGCTGAAGCCTGGTCTAGCATTGAGCACAGAGAATCTTTATAAGGATCATGATGTCATTATACACTTTCTTTAATTTATAGGAAATTATTCTTGGCTTAAGAACATGGAGGTGATGATAGAAACTATATTTTAAATGACCACACCCAGGAATATTTGATAACCTTTATACAACCATGTTCCTTGGACATAACTGAAGCCTTGATAAAATAATTTGAAATGAAAATATATTTTCTATAAAGAAAAACTTAGAGAAAAGAAATCCAAGAAATAAAGATAAGTATTTGTGCCTGACTTATTGAGATGTTCCCCAAAGCTGATAAGCCAAAATTAAAGTGCACTTTTTAAAAAATTTTTTATTTTTTATAAACATACATTTTTATCCCCAGGGGTACAGGTCTGTGAATCACCAGGTTTACACACTTCACAGCACTCACCAAAGCACATACCCTCCCCAATGTCCATAGTCCCACCCCCTTCTCCCAACCCCCCTCCCCCCAGCAACCCTCAGTTTTTTTTGTGAGATTAAGAGTCACTTATGGTTTGTCTCCCTCCCAATCCCATCTTGTTTCATTGATTCTTCTCCTACCCACTTAAGCCCCCATGTTGCATCACCACTTCTTACCAAAATTCCTCTTTGGATATTTTGAGGCTATTTGAAAAACTAAAGAACCACAGACTTTTGGTATGAAATTCTTTTTTTTTTCTTTAAAGATTTTTATTTATTTATTTATTTGACAGAGAGAGAGAGAGAGATCACAAGTAGACAGAGAGGCAGGAAGCAGGCTCCCTGATGAGCAGAGAGCCTGACACAGGGCTCGATCCCAGTTCTCTGAGATCATGACCCGAGCCAAAGGCAGAGGCTGAACCCACTGAGCCATCAGGCACCCCTGAAATTCTTTTTTTAAAATAGAGATAATCGGGCGTCTGGGTGGCTCAGTTGATTAAGCAACTTCTTCAGCTCAGGTCTTGATCCTGGAGTCCTGGGATCTAGTCCCGCATCAGGCTTTCTGCTCAGCGGGGTCTGCTTCTCCCTCTGACCATCCTCTTCTCCTTCTCTCTCTCTCTCTCTCTCATTCTCTCTCTCAAATAAATAAATAAAATCTTTTAAAAAATAAAATAGAGATATTATTAAGAAGGAATTCTTTTTTTTTTTTTTTTTTTTTGGTATACTTCCAGCTTTTAAGGACTCTCTCAATGGATGGGAGATTACAGATAAAGCCATTAAAGCTTTAGTTAAAAAGCATGGAAACAGGTAATAATGATAAGCTTCTCATTTACATATACTTTTCATTTATGTATCACCTATCAGTTTACACAGTGCATTCTATGGTTTTTGTATTATGTTATTTGGTGTTTCATCAAGAACTCATTATCCACATGTGTCAGTTGAATAAACTGAGGCCCAGAGCCATTAAGTGACCTGCTAACTGGGACACACAGTAAGTTATAGAAGCTAGACTTTCCAGTTTTCAAGCATAGCATGTTCTGGCACAACTCAAGGAAAGATGTGGAAAACATTTTCCCTCACTCCTTCAGAACCTCAAGGTCAATTACAAATAACTAGAGACTTTTCCCATCATGATTTGATGAAATCAAATGGACAGAGTTAACACCATGCATTTACCCCACCATTCTGGAAAAATCAAATGACTATCTTTTCAGTAGCTGTCATTCCCCCCACACTTTGGGGGAGGAGCTGCCCACACACCACGGTAGGGTGACCAGTAGCCAATGGCATTGTGGGAAGGTGCTCAGACTCACAAGATTCCATTGGGACAGAGGGGGTTTGACTTCAGTAATGTGAAGGCTCAAACTGGGGTAGGGGGACGGGCTTCAGATACGGTGACTGTTCTTTCTGGGCAGCAGCTGCTGCTTCCACACCCTATGGGAAACATTTAGAAAGAAGCTTCATGGAGAGCAGGGTTGGCCTATTTCTGAGGTGAGATGATTTGGAGGGCTACACATTTTTGCTCCTCGAGTTTGAGTCTGATTCTGATTTGTGGACATGCCAAGGGAGTCTGGTGAGTCTTGCCCAGTGTGGGGACCAGAGGGCACTGAAGTCCAGGCATGAACAACTCCTGGATAAACAGGATTTTTATCTCGACCACTCCCTATGGAGAGAACCTGCTGCTTTTTCTTCAACTTTTTATTTGCTTTTTAAACAAAGTTTCCCATACACATTTAATATTAAAGTAGGTTGTTCTCTGAAGTTTAATAAAGGATTATAGCTGGAAAATAAAATGGGAGGAAAAATCAAAATAAGAACAATTTATTGAGATACATGCACATTTTATTAAATTTATATTTCAGTGTCCATAAAAAAATAAATAAAATTTCTCAATGTTACCAGTCTGAGAAAGTCTAATTGAATAGTACTTAGATATGAAAATGTATTAAAAACATGGCAAATAAGGAGTACGATGTAAATTGGGAGTTTGATATTTTCTCAAGGATCTGTTTGAAACATCACTTCAATTCACTCTCTTCCTTATAATTTCATAAACCCCAAGGCATATGAATCAGTTTAATATTGTGTTTTTGGAAAGAGTAATTGAGAAACTAGATATTTGCTTAATTAAAACTGTGGTTGTTTTTGATACCTTAGCCTTTCTACTTTATAAGGAGAAAAATATTCTACTAAATTGACTCTAGTCATTGATCAACTTATTGTGAGGAGGGAGTAATGGATGGGTTATAATTTAGTTACAGAATATCTCTCCTTTTACATATTGACATGTTATCCCCCCCCCCAAACTTTCTCTGTGAAGCATTCTTTAAGTAGCAGGAGAAAAAATGGAATCATAAGCCTGCTCATTAGTTATGTGGATTTAGGAAAGCTACATATATTTTCTGAGCCCCAGTTACCTTACTTATAAAATATGGGTCATAATGATTATCAGGGAGAGCTGTTATGAAAATTAAGAGAAAGTTTATTTAAAAAAAACACAACTCTCAGTGACTGGTGTTTAGTAGGTGCTCAATAAATGCCCCTTTGTTTCAGCCTACACTGATTATCCCCTTCTCTGAATGCCTGTAGCATACACTATTTATTTCCCAGTATTTCTACAATGATAACCTTGTATCCATAAGCAACTTTTTAAAAAAAATTTTTTATTTTTTATAAACATTTATTTTTATCCCCAGGGGTACAGGTCTGTGAATCACCAGGTTTACACACTTCACAGCACTCACCAAAGCACATACCCTCCCCAATGTCCATAACCCGACCCCCCTTCTCCCAACCCCCCCTCCCCCCAGCAACCCTCAGTTTGTTTTGTGAGATTAAGAGTCACTTATGGTTTGTCTCCCTCCCAATCCCATCTTGTTTCATTGATTCTTCTCCTACCCACTTAAGCCCCCATGTTGCATCACCACTTCCTCATATCAGGGAGATCATATGATAGTTGTCTTTCTCTCCTTGACTTATTTCGCTAAGCATGATTCACTCTAGTTCCATCCATGTTGTCGCAAATGGCAAGATTTCATCTCTTTTGATGGCTGCATAGTATTCACTTTTAAAGCAAGACTACCTTTTGCACTTGCAGGATCTGGCACAATACAGAGGATGATTTGGGGGGAATACCCTGAATCCTCCCAAGGTCAACAGGCTGTGGATTGTGTAATAGTTTGTTTGGTAGAAAAACACACCAAGGAGCATGGACCTTTGTTTTTAAAAAAACAAACAAACAAAGCAAAACAAAGAAACAAACCAAAAAACCGGTTGCAGCTGGCCAATAAAAACCTCATCAAATTGAATTCTGATTAGCAAGTGTATAAGTAAATTAAGAAGGCCAACATGGATGGAACTAGAGTGAATCATGCTTAGCGAAATAAGTCAAGGAGAGAAAGACAACTATCATATGATCTCCCTGATATGAGGAAGTGGTGATGCAACATGGGGGCTTAAGTGGGTAGGAGAAGAATCAATGAAACAAGATGGGATTGGGAGGGAGACAAACCATAAGTGACTCTTAATCTCACAAAACAAACTGAGGGTTGCTGGGGGGAGGGGGGTTGGGAGAAGGGGGGTCGGGTTATGGACATTGGGGAGGGTATGTGCTTTGGTGAGTGCTGTGAAGTGTGTAAACCTGGTGATTCACAGACCTGTACCCCTGGGGATAAAAATAAATGTTTATAAAAAATAAAAAATTTTAAAAAAAAAAAAAAGGCCAACATTTCTTGAATAAGTTCGCAGCAGGCTGTGGTTTCTCTGAATTATCTCATTTTTTTGAGTCCTTGTCCTTGGATAATTTTGACATATGTCAACATTAAGTGGAAAGATAAAACTAGAAATGAAGTCTTGGCAGGGATTTTCAAAATGTTGCCTGTTGCTGGTTTTTTTTTTTTTTAAAGATTTTATTTATTTATTTGACAGATCACAAGTAGACAGAGAGAGAGAGAGAGAGAAGCAGGCTCCCCACTGAGCAGAGAGTTGTATGTGGGGCTCGATCCCAGGACCCTGGGATCATGACCAGAGCTGAAGGCAGAGGCCTTAACCCACTAAGCCACCCAGGTGCCCCATGTTGCTGGTTTTGAATTTCACCTTCACTTACTCTATAATATTAATCCTTCAGTTTAGAAAAATTCCAGTGTATTTTCCTTGTTCCTTTGTTTTAGGTATTACTATTTGCATATATTTGCTTCTAACTGTTTTTAATACACAGGTTTGTTTTTTAATAGTTTTAACTTTCTTGCCTTTAACATTTTAGAAAACAATTTCCTACAAAATTGAAAACTTGTGATTAAAATCAGTTTAGTGTTTCCAAAATTTATTATCCATCTCTCAAATGTTGAACAGTTAACAGTTTCTAATATTTGGAAGTAAATACAGCTCCAGTGATGTTTCTGTATGGAGATTCCTACCTCCCCTTTTTCGACTATGTATTTAGGCTAGAATATCCAAAGGGAGATTTCTGGGTCTAACCAACCACAGGAAAATACCATGAAATCTTGATTCACATTTCCAGACGATTTCAAGGATTCCATCAAGTTATACTCCATCAATGGTAGAACAGAATGCCTGCTCATGATACTCTGGCCAGTCACTCTGTTGTTTGGGATGGGGTGGAGAGTTGAGGGCTGAGGACTGATGAGGGAGCAGGAGGCTGGCTGAGGACAGAGCAGGGGCTGGCGCCTTGCACTCCCTCTCCACCCACTCCCCTTGGTAATATGTGTGACATTCCACAGGCACCCCTGACTGCCCTAAAAGAAGAACAAATGGTTATCTTGCAAAGATCACAGTCCTGCAAGGCAGGAGTCTCTCTTGGTTTACAAATGTCCTTGAGATTTACAACAAAGAAGTTACCTTATTAATAGCCCAATTTCCAAAGATACATAACTCAGTTCCTCAAGCCCTATTGTCACCCTCCCCTCCATAAAAAAACCGAAGGAGACGGAGGTAGAAGGAAAAGTAAATAAAGTTCAATTTCTTTTAAGACCCAAATCTCACTAACAAGGACGTTTGATAGCAGGAATGTAACATTCCACCAGGAGACTCCCAATTGTCTTTATGTTAGTGCCTCATTAGAGGGAAAGTGGCCTTGGCTTGATAGTAACCAGGCCTTCAATATCCTGACAGTCTTCTTTACCCCAATAGCCCTTCTGAACAACCCTTTGTCCTCACCTACCCAACTCCTGTGTATATAACCAGCCACTCCTCACAACCCGGAGCAGCAGCTCTTCCTGCCCATGGGTCCTGTCCCCGTGCTTTAATAAACCACCATTTTGCACCAAAGATGTCTCAAGAATTCTTTCTTGGTCATCGGCTCCGGACCTCAGCCCACCGAACCTCACCTAGGTTCTAGAACTTCATCAAGGACAAATTGAGCATCACTGATTTGATAGGGAGAAAAAAATGTTGCATGATTCCTTTAATACTTCTGTTTTTCATTACTTGGATTTATCTTGATTCATATGTTAGCTCTTTGCATTTCTTCATGTGTACATTTTCCATTCAAGTTCTACTGCAGGCATAGTGTTTTTTAATAACAAAGATTTTATTCTTTTAAGATAACACAGTTTTTTTCTCTGTAGATACTAGATTATTATATCTATATTTTATTTTATTTCTTCTATATTTATTGAAAACTGACTCTTAAACCCAGAAGAATTTTTAAATACAACACTTACTTTATTTTATTTATTCTTTTATATTTTAAAAGGTTTTATTTATTTATTTGAGAGACCGAGAAAGCAAGAGCAATGGGGGGAGGGAGAGGGACAAGAAGACTCCACATTGAACATAGAGTCCAACGCAGGGTTTAATCTCAGGACCTTGAGTTCACGATCTGAGCCGAAACCAAGAGTCAGACATTTAACTGACTGCGCCACCCAAGTGCCCCACAATGCTTATTTTTAAAATATAAAACAATGTATATTTTAAAAAATTAAAACTTATAGAATTAGATTTAAAAAAGTAAAAATGGACCTTAATTCTACTACCCTGTGAGGAGCACTGTTCACATGTGATCTATTTCCTTCAGCCTTTTTTCTATATATTAAAAAAATAATTTAAATGGAACCATGATCACAAGGATAGTTTTGTAGTTTTTACTTTCATGACTGCATTGAAAGAATATTCTCAATTCATTAAATATCCCTTGAAAGAATAACTTTTAATGGTTGCATGAAATTTATGTACAAACTTACTAACAGATATTTGGATGATTTCTGGATGTTATTGTATGTAATATGATGAAAAATCTTAGAGACTTAGAGGTGGAATTACTGGATCAAGGGCATGAACATAAATATTGTAAAATAGCTTTCTAGAAAGTGGTAACAGTATGTATCCCAGCAGAATGTAAAAATGTCAATCAAACCTCATTTTACTGGCATTGAGCATTATTATAATTTTAAATAAAATTTTTTGCTTCTCAGATAGAATTAGGTTATATTTCACCATTTTGATTTGCTGCTCTTTGATAGCAGTTAAACATTTAATAGAAAAAATTTTTTAAGATTTTATTTATTTATTCAAGAGAGTGAGAGAGAGCATGAGCAGGGGGAAGGGCAGAGGGAGAGAAGCAGGCTTCTTGCTGAGCAGGGAGCCTAAAGCAGGGCTAGATCCCAAAACCCCAGGATCATGATTTTAGCTGAAGGCTAAGCCTTCAGACTGACCCACCCAGGGGCTCCAATAGAACATTTGTTTATCCCAAGTTTATTATATGCCTCTATTCTGTGAAATATATGTTCATATTTCAGAGGTTTTATTTCTTTTTAAGAGCTCTCGATATAGGGGTACTAACTTTCCATTACAGCTATTGTAAGCATTTTTCCAGGTTGCCATTCACATTTAAAAACTTCTATGTTCAGATTTATAAAAACTATTTAGTTATATTAATCTCCTTTATGTTTTCTTCCATTGTTTTTAGTTTTAAAAAAGCATCAAAAGCCCTGAACTTAATATTTGTCCACTTTTTCTATTTTAAAATGTGTTTTCCCAATTAAGTCTTATGATTTTTTTTGTTTGGAAACTAAAAATGTACTAAGAAAATACAATTACCTGTATTCTTAACACCCCAAACTATCTGTTAGTGTTTAGTTTTTTGCCTTCCCTTTTCTTATCTTTTCAAAGAAAAAGTCATCTTATTTGCAAACTCATTGTGCAGAAATCATTTTTCTCTTCAAATTTTTAGGAATTGCTGAGAATTCTCAGCATTTTGTTGCCAGCACCAATCCTGGGGCTGCAGGTAGGTCTGGGAACCAAGTCATACTGATCCTTCTTGCCTCCTGAATCTCTTTATTTCCTTTTAAAGGTGTTTTAAGTGTATTACCTTCAATGACTTTTGCTTTTTGGGGGTTTGTTGTTGAAGAACTGTGGATGTTTTCACTTTTCTCAGGTTTTGGTCATTTGTTTCATTGGCTACTAGGAAAAGAGATTCAATGTTAAAGATGCAAGAAGGAAAAATCCATTCTTACTTATTTCAGTCACTAGTGTAAAGTGATGATTTGGAATGATTTCTGTGAGAGGGGCCAGTCTTCTAATACCATTTGCTAGATAGTATTAGATATGTTTCTAAATAGTATCTTGTTGGTTTAGAAGCTTTATTAGATAGTAAGCTTTACTCCTCATCAGAATGCATAGAAAGTCTACCCATTCTATTACATTAATGTGTCTTCCAATTCTTGTGTTAACATCATATTTCTCTATTGTATTTCTATTAAATTAAAGGAGAAGTGCTTCATTTTATTTTTAAACAGTTTATTCTCCATTCTTTCCTGTTCCATTTTTCTGGACTATATTTAGAATGTTTTCTCAATTTCCTTCAAAAATTCTCTGAAATTTTCTTATTAAAATTTTTTTAAATGTTATGTTACTTGGGAAGATCAATGTCTTGTCAAATTTGTAAACATTTGCTTTCTGCATATAACCGTCATCTCGATTTCTAGCTCATTAACTCTCCCACTGCCTGCCATATAATCCATCAATTGAATTCTACATTTAAAAAAAAGATTTTGTTTATTTATTTGTCAGAGGGAAAGGGAGAGAGAGCACAAACAGGGGGAGCAGCAAGCAGAGGGAGAAGCAGGCTCCCCATTGAGCAAGGAGCTAGATGCGGGGCTGGATGCCAGGACCCTGGGATCATGACCTGAGCTGAAGGCACACACTTAACCTATTGAGCCACCCAGACATCCCTAAATTCTACATTTTAATTATTACATTTTCATGCTTAGATTTCTTTCCTTCTTTCCTTCTTCATTTTTCCTTCTCTTCCTCCTTCTCTCTTTTCTTCTTTCTTTTTTCTCTTCAAATCTGCCTATCCAAGTTTGATAGTTTTTAATTATTTGCACATACTTCTAATATTTTCTGGAATTTCTTTAGAAAAATCGTATATTCTTATTTTATATTCTGTAACTAAAAATTCCAATATCTTCAGGTTCTGTGCATCTGACTTTGCCACTTGTTGTTTCTGGCAATTCTTGCTCATGGTGACTTGTTTTTCATGTGGCTTCTGAGTTTTTAATGTCAGCTCATGTTTCAAGCTCCTTTCAGAATACCAGGAGGACAGGGTAAATGTATATTTCTCCAGTAAGAGTTTGCCTTTTCTTTTTCCTTGTTCTAAATCAGAATCACTTTAAAAAAATCTGGACTTGGGGTTTTTCAGATCAAACAAGTCGTAAAAATTTAGGGCACCATGCAAATCACCAACTTGTGATTATAAACTGAAGGGCAGATGGAGACTTTCTGTGGTGTCCTCCTTTTTGAGGGGTGATCCCAGTTTATTCTTTTACTGAAGGTAGAGACATTTAAGATCCTAGTTCTATGTGCCCATTTCTGTTCTGACTCCTTTCTTCTTATGTTTGCTAGGGTGTTAGATCCTGTGCTCTGAGTTGCCATTAAAATACAAGGTTTGAGAAAATACTCCCATTTTCATTATAAATTAAGATGCCAGACCACCCATAGAGGACATGCTAAGAGAGTGTAAGGTTAGTTTTGCAGAATTGGCAGTTACTCTCAGTCTGTAGGAGAAGTAAAGGTTGTAGAGCTGGAGAAGGGATTTTGAGGAGCAAGTTAGCAGTATACGCTAATGAAAGAGGGAAGTGCACCTTGACTTCAAGCCATGGGGGAAAGGGTGGTGAGAGCCACTTTGAGAGTTTGGCCCATGTCCCCTGTGGCTTAGGAGCCATAGGGACTAGTGTCAGTCTTAAAGAAGCCATTTTGGCTTCTAAATATGGTTGTTCTGATAGTCATCATTTGTCCACACTGAGATGGCCACTTTGCATAGGATGATCTATACCTCTGAAGCCTTAACAATTCTAGTGACCACAAATGAACTGGCACATTTAATTTTCTTTAAAAATATAATTGCATGGGTAATAAAATGCCTTTTTGATAAACTTAGGAGGTCTGTGTCATCACAGATCTGTGGATTGTTATTGACCTGATACCAAAAATAGCAAATGTATTCAGAAATATATTCCTTCCATTTTGGTATTTGATTCATTGGAATTAGACAGATTTAGCCTCCTGATGAACCCATAAAGCCTTTTTACTGTTAGGAAAACATTCAATTTCATTGAAGGGAGAATATATAACATGGCATTTGAGAAGAAAATAAGATAGGCTAAAGCCTTGCACAATGATAGAAATGACGATTTTTTGATTAGCAAATTATCAGCACGGGGCACATTCCTTCAATTTTCAGCAGTTTGAAATCCTAGCATTAATCAGCTTTTGTAGAATGCCGCCCACTGTTCGCATAGCAGCTAGGAAGGCAGTAATGAAAAACTGTAGAACTAGCATTAGATCAGAGATCATGTTGACTGGAGTGTTTTTATTTTGTGTGAAGATCCTTTATAATAATAATAATAATAATGATAATAGCAACAATAATTATTATTATTATTTAGGAATTGCTCAAAACATGCCATGTCCTCCTCAAATGACTCTGTGAGTGCTTTCTTTTAGGATAGTAAGTAGTGCTAATAAGTTGGCAGACCTCCCACCAACTAGACCTTTGATATATGTTGTGTCAGCACATTAATATGAAATAAGCATTACAGAAACACAAGGGGTATTCCTCACTCATAATTGTCTTTTTATGTAATGCAAAATGAATTAAACTATCGTGTTGCTCCCAGGAAGCCTGAAACACTTATAAAATAATGACTTTTGTTTTTATAAATTAGTGTAATCTATCCATTTCTTTATTGCCTATGAGTTTCCTACAACATTCAAGGTGCTGCAGGGGCTCAGCAGATGTGTGGGGATGGCCCTGCTGTGAGAGAGCTCAGGGTAACCACATACATGCCATTGTTTGGTCCCCATGTTTTTACTTCCTCTCTATCCTTGGTCTATTGACTAAACATTACAATATCTTCACATGTGAATGTGACATTGCTCACCCCTTGTCTGTAAGCTATCACTTGGTGCTTTTTTCTAGTATTGAGGCTAAGGACCACCAGTTCATCACTTCTGGTGTTGTTGGTCTAACTTGGTATCAAACTAGACATTTTTAGAAAAAAATTTTAAGGCTAGTTAGTATATAGACTGTCACCTAAAAGGAGAACAAAATACGCTGACTGATGCAGGACTAGATATGGCAATTTTATTTTATTATTGGCTATACCCTGCGTAGTTCCATGGAGAGAATTAGAATGTGAAGAGGAAGTTCAATCGTTTGTGGTTCATAGAGCCAACCTGTGGACTCTTCTCAGTACAGTGGTTTAGTAGATGGTGATGGAAACCTCAAACAGGAGGTCTCAAGTTGGGGATGATGACTGTGCTTCTGAGGGTAGAACTTCCTAAGATTATAAGTAATATTTTATATTTAAGAACCTGTATATATTTTCCTTTGGAGATGATCTATGGCTTTCACTGGATTCTCTGAGACAAAAATGAATCCCCCAGAAGTTACAAACTATTGGCCCAGGTCAGTACGTGGCAATTTTTTTTTAAAAAGACTATTTATTTATTTGACAGAGAGATCACAAGTAGTCAGAGAGGCAGGCAGAGAGAGAGGGGGAAGTAGGCTCCCTGCTGAGCAGAGAGCCCGACTCGGGGCTTGATCCCAGGACGGGTCTTGATCCCAGGACCCTGAGATTATGACATGAGCCAAAGGCAAAGGCTTAACCCACTGAGCCACCAGGTGCCCCACTGGCAAATTTTTTATGGAAAGCACCAGATAGTAAATATTTTAGGCTTTGAAGAATACATAGTCTCTATAAACAAATGGGTGTGCCCATGTTCCAATTCAACTTTTTGTTGTTGTTGTTGTTGTTTTTGAAATAAATATGGTGACTGTAGGCTCTGGTTTTCCGACCTCTGGCTTAAGCCATGACTTGGTAGCATGAACTTTCAAAATACTGTGCTGAAGTAAGTTTATCCCTTTTATGAAACTCAGATTTAATGCAATGATTTTTATTTATTTATTTTTGTCTTCCTGAAGTATAATTTACATGGAGTAAAATGAACAAAGCTTTAAGTGTACTACTCAAAGTATGTGTCTACATCCATATAACCACCACCCACATTAAGATATATTCCATCACTCCAGAAAGCTCCCTAATGCTTCTCTTTAGCTACCATCTCTCTCCCTGGAAGTAATCATTCTTTATTCTTCTATCACCATACCTTAGTTTTACCTTTTCTTGAACTTCATTTAAATGCAATTAAAGAGCAGTGTGTATTTTTTGTGTGTGTTTTGCTTCTTTACCTCAACATAATGTTTTGAGGTTCACCTGTGTTTTTGAACACACAGATTTTTAATATTCTGGTTCTTTATAGTGTTGTTGCTCAAGATCCCACTTGCTTCACTAGCAAGACTCTGTTGGTCCTTTTGGTTTTTACAGTGCTAGATTAGGGGTCACAAGGAGATCTAGGAGAATTCCTGTCTCTACCCTCCCACCATCTGGAGTCAAATCACAAATACAGAAACTGCGATTCAAGAACTCTTAGTTACAAATAACATCAACAAATTGAAGCACGAACTGAGTACCCTTCCTCATTGAAGAATTTAAAGACTTAAAATGTATTCTTAACAAGTAAGGGCTCTTGGGGTGCCTGGGTGGCTCAGTGGGTTAAACCTCTGCCTTTGGCTCAGGTCATGATCTCAGGGTCCTGGGATCAAGCCCTGCATTGGGCTTTCTGCTCAGCGAGGAGCCTGCTTCCTCCTCTCTCTGCCTGCCTCACTGCCTACTTGTGATCTCCGTCAAATAAATAAATAAAATCTTCAAAACAAACAAACAAACAAACAAAAAAACAAGTGAGGACTCTTGTTTCTTTTTACCTTTAGATCATTACATGCCAATTTGGTTTTACACTACCACTGGCCCATAAAATTGGGAGGAAGTTTCCAATGTCCTTTGGTCCAGGGCTTCTTAGACTTGTATGTGCATATGAATTACCTGGAAGTCTTATTAAGATGTAGATTATAGTTCAGGGGGTCTGGGTTATGGCCTCAGAATTTGCATATCTGGCAAGTTCCCACATAGTGCTGATCCTGCTGACATGGGAAACATGTTTGAACAGCAGGGCTCTCATCTAGTAATTATTACCAATGTGGTCTGGACCAGAGACAATGGTATCCAAGGGCAGCGGCAGTGAAAAGTCAGAGGGAAGTAGGACATTTATGAGTTAAAATGGAGAGACCTTGCTGAGAAACTGGAATAGTACATGAGGAACAGAAGACACTAGGGGATTCCCAGAGGTCTGCTTTAGGATATTAGATAAATGGCAGTAGCTCCGGATACCTTCCACATCGCTGTCTACCTCTTGACTGCTTCTGGCCCTGGGTCTCTTGCAGCCATGGGAACTTAAGGATTTGGGTTCCTACTGGAGCACTATATATCCCATTATTTCTGTGTCTAAACTTTAAAGGTCTGAATATGCTTTGTCTTCCTCTACTGGCTTTATAGTAGACTTTTTTAAAATCTTAATTTAAAAAATTGCATTCTCTACATCATAATATATATTGATATATTGACTGACATAGATAGATCAATCTGCATTCTCTATATCATAATATTTACCTATTTTGTTCTTATGATGCTACCTAACCACCTCTGCTTTTATGAGTTCAATTTTGGTGTAACATATGTTTTTAAATTGTTAACACATGTAGGGCTTATAATCTTCACATGGACTCATGTTCATCACATCTCCCACTGCTGTCTTTGTTAAGTAAGGCTTACTTTATTACAGGTACATTTTCAGACCCTCCTGCAACAGGCAGATCTTTTTACAAAGATCCCTGATTTTGTTGATTTTAGTCTTTTGCTTCAGCTTGCTCACAGTCATCTCCAGGAACTCCTGTGCATATCAGCTCATGTTCATGCATGTGTTACCTCTCCACTGAACCCCCAAACACACACATGGTATTTGTTTAGGGACTTCATTTATACAGTGCTTCTGATTATTAGTTCCATATTTTATAACAAGCACACCCTAAATTAGTACTAGCAGGTTGTGCTACATTTTTACCTGTGACACCCTTCCTACCCATCTTCATAATTCCAGAGCTCTATTTTTAGTCTTTTCTATCTTTTAAAGAAATTGTGTGTATTTGAAAAATCCCTTGTGCCTAGACAGTTATTTGAAGACCTTGATGAGATGGAAGAATGGCCACAGTGAGAGTAGCTAGAAAAGTAGTTGTAAGCTGGAAGGAAAAGAAGTCAAGATCTACATAAGGGAAGTCCTAGTCAGTAATTTCAGGGTATGACAAAGTTCAAGGCCATACTAACAGAGTAAGTGGCTGATGGGGGTGCAGAGAAGATGATAAGAGATCAGGAGGTCGAGAACCCAAGGTCAAAGTGTTAGATGGGCCGTCCAGTTGGCTACTAAAGTCACCCAGGGTATTGGCAGGACTTGGGTGGGGAGGAAGGCTGGGCCTGTGCTAAAGTCTTTCATTAATGATGGTGATGGAGGGATGAGGGAAGATGATGTGTTGAAGGGTGGTAAATGACATCTAAGGGAAGTTGGAGAGGCTGTCATGTATCATGTGAGAGGAGGCGATCATTGTTGGCAAGTGATGATAGGGCACACAGAGGACAAAAATTCTCCGTCCAGATTTTGAGCTCCATGGCAATGAGAGAATGAACAATTTCCACTTGTGAGGGATGTGGGAAAGTAATTGGGTGGGTGTGGGGCTTCTCCCTTAAGGCAAGGTTGAGAGATTTTTCAAACGGATAACTTCACAGAAGATTTTAGTATGGAGCAGTATTTCCATAGAATGGAACTCAAGGGTTTAGATGGGTTTAGAGGGATGGGCTGGGTCAAGGGCCCAGAAATCCCAACAGATGGATGAGGGTGGAGGAGAGAACAGAAGGACAGAGACTCATACTTTGGATATTCCTGGTGAAAATACATAACGGGTTTTCAGTTAATCTCTCTAAGGAGAGTTGGGAATGGGCCTGAGTGCAGATGACTTCTCTTAGCTGATGCTGGTCCCAGCAGCTGCAGTTTCTGCAATCACTTGGCCTCGATGTTCTTCCAGGCTGCAACCCCGCAGCTAAGGCATGAGATGGTGTAAAACCTTACTGTTATGCAGTCTTATCATCAAAATTCCTGCCTATGATTAGGTTCAGCTTTTATACCCTAGCAGCACACTTGCATGCCATAAATTGGCTGGGATTGATAATAATGTAATCATATACTTTCATAGTGTTTACAGCCTTGGAACAGTTTTCAAGGTATTTTCAAGTACATGATGCCATATAATGCCTTGAATTTTCTTTTTAAAAACACAAAGCTTGGGGTGGGGTTATGGACATTGGGGAGGGTATGTGTTTTGGTGAGTGCTGTGAAGTGTGTAAACCTGGCGATTCACAGACCTGTACCCCTGGGGATAAAAATATATGTTTATAAAAAATAAAAAATTAAAAAAAAAAAGCAGAAACCAGAGAAAGCTACATGGGAGGTTCTTAGCCAAAGATTCAGAGAGCCTCATGGGCAGATGTGATCGATTTAGGAGAAGCTTATCTGTAAAGACTTTTTAAAAAATATTGTCTTCCCATTCCTCCGTATCCAGTATCTATCTATTGCTTCAGACTCAGGTAATTTCCATAGGTAATTCTGATAAGGCATACCTGGTAGAACATTCCACTGATGGATGTCAAGAGTTTCATGGACTATGCCCTCCCCGCAAATGGAAAGGAACCCTTAAAGCTTGTGACTTTAGTTTGTGTATAGAATTAAAACATTTAAAAATTAAAACACACACACACACACACACACACACACACACACAAAGCTTTTCTCTTACAGTTTATTCACAATTATATGGTAAATTCGGGGTGAGAAAGGAGAATTTTATTTTGGGTTAATATTTTCAGTTAGATTAATTGTTTTATCAAGTGGAAATGAAAAAAACACATTGAGGGGGATTAAGATTTGAAAAATAAGCTTGAGGAGAGAGGGGCAAGGTGTACGCCTTCTCAGTTTTCAGTGACCTTGGATGGGTCAAGTTGAAGCTAGTTTCAGCTGGTGCATCTTCATGTTGTTCTCCAGGCTTGGTGGTGTCTTCCACTTTTTATTTTTTCACTTTTAACATAATGGTCCTCAGGGCTTGAGACTAATCTCTTTTTTACGACTCTTCAAGATTGGAGGGAAGTGGCCGATACTTTGACTATCTGGCTGGTAAAGTAAAGCTCAGCGTGGCCTTGGAAGCAGCAAAAAGAAACAGAGCATGAAAGGTGGAAACTTACCCTCTTACAGATGCTTTTAATGCTCAAGCTTGAGTCAGATACAAAACAGCTCTTGAACCCCATATTCCTCCCTATTAACAATATAAGTTATGAAACTCATTTACCTGGAACAAGGTAGACAGTCCATAAATATGAAGCTTTCATTTCTTCCTCTTAGCTGAACTGTTGTTTACACTCAGCACTAAATTGGTGTTTGAAAGTACAGGAAGGGTGTGGAGGTCTTCTGTCCAGGGCAAGCTAGCCTTGGTTGTAGGCAAGTATTAAATAATGTGACCTGTTTTATTTTATACTACTTGGGTGTCCCGATACTAATTTGAACATTTAGCTGGTTTTAGAGAGTGGACAATATTTTAATGTCATTGTCAGCTGTATTAAAGTACTCAGAAGAGAACAGAGGTAATCGATGTGAGGGGCACTGGGACTATCTTCTCTTTCTTCTACTGGCCAGGGTCCATGAAGTTCCTTCCCACAGGCCAACCTTACTCTGTTGGGGGTCCCAGGAGATGGGGAGGGTGGGGAGAGTAGGTTCTTGGTACTCAGGACTGATCAGGACTGATCTTGTGATTGGCCATGGCCTACCTGGTGCCTGGCTCTGTCTCCTCCCAATGACTGGCCCAGGCCGAGTTTCTCTTGCTAGGTGGGCTCTGGTGCAGGATCTCATGCTTGCAGAGGGATCCCCATCCCAGGGGCAAGGAAGGGAACGATCACAACCTCTTCAGTGCGTGAGGATATCAGCCAGCCACAGAGAATTCCTTGGCCTAATCCCTCCCTGCTCTGGCACCCAGGGAAATAACTCTCAACCTTTTGTTTTTAATTTTTGTTTGAAATAAAGTTTTTAGCTAGCTAAAGAAAAAAAAAGTATACAGAGTTAAGTGAGGGGTTTGACAGTTGCTGCCATTTACCAAGAATATAATTGTTTGGAAAACAGAATTGACTCGTCCGATGAAGCAAAGAATTTTCCAGGATTTGTCATTGAGGTTTTCTTGCTATGGGAAGATAAAGGAAGTAATTTCTGCAGTTTGATTGGACCAATACCACCAAGTATATTTGTACAGATTCATCCTCTCTCCTTTTCTTTAACCTTGATTATCAAGTGCTTTGTCACTACATATAGCTTTTTGATTAAAGGACCTCTTATGTTGGTCATCTCCTTTTATTGCACAGACGGACTCAGTGTTTCTTCAATCTTTTTCAGTAGCTTTACAGATATTGTGAAAAGAAGACTCTCCAAGGATCGCCTCCTTTTTAATTTCTTCTGTTGATTGGCTTAGAATTATGGTTTATGGTTTTGTTTTTTTTTAATTTTGGGAGGGTTGTTGTTTTAAGGATTCTTATTTTTCCAAACAAGAATAATGAATTGGGGAAAGAGTTGCTCAAAGCAAAAGTTGATCACTTTATGGAAAGTTTAGGGAAATGCTTATGTAAATCCAATGCCAACAATGTGCTTAAAGAAAAGTCCACTGATACTATTAATATCAACATATTTTCCTTTTCCTTCTGTTGGTAAGTTTTCCAGGAATTTTCACACCAAGATTTCTGAGTGTAGTCTTTGGAGGATTCTTTCATCTACTTGGCACAGATAGAAATGTCATCTTGACCTTGTTTCTGAAGGATGTTTTAACCTTACTAATTAAGCAACCTCCACTGCTATTCAGTGAAGCTCTCTTGAGAGTGAAGAGCCTTTGATTCGGGAAATCTCCTAATTGAATAGGACCTCTCATCATAAACCAGTCATAACATGTTGATCATAGTTTTACCATTAGGAATTCCATTGCCTAACACAAATGGATTATAACAAGAATTTGATTAACCTAAGTCAATTTTAGCCTGGAGATACTTGGAACCATTGACAAGATCAAGTTGCTTTAGCAATCCAGGAGTCCAAGGAAAGAGGGCCTTTGATTCATGACAGGAAAAAAAAAATTGTACAATAGAGTTTGTGTTCTTACATAATAGCAGTTTTCCAGTGATGGCTAAAGTCTAATGCTGCTTTTCTCTCTCAACTTGTACTTAAAATTTTTGTTATGAAAATATTAGAAATACACAAAATTATGTAAAGAATTCCCACAAACCCATCATTCACCCTCAGTATTACCAACATTTTATCAATCTTGTGTCATCAGTCCCCTCCACTTCTTGTTTGTTTTCTGGGGTTATTTAGAGCAAATCCCAGGTACATTATTTTGCCCATAAACACTTCAGTATTTGTCTCTTGATCTACTTTTATGTTATTAAAATTACTACAAATGCTGAAACTTGCATAGTGCTTTACAGTTTTAAAGTGCCTTATCTCATTGGGTTATCACAATCATTTGTTATGTATTACTATTACTGGTCAGCACATTACAAACCAAACAAAACAACCCAGAGGTTTTGAGTGCTGATGACATTCTTAGGGGCTACTGAACAGTGACAATGGGTTTGAAGCTTGGGTCTCCTACAAATAGCTCTATGTTTAACTTGCCGTGGATATAACCACATCGAGTACAAGCTGATTCCTTCGGTATTTGACTTCACCTATTCTGTGCAGACGCTCCCTTCTTTTGCTCTTATGATACCTGAGAACCATGTAAAGGAGGCTGAGAATAGCCAGAGGGAAAGAGGTCATGGGAGATACAACTTTTTATTCTGATGTTTTGACATCTAGGGCCTTGATAGCCCTAGAGAGACTGTTGTTCCTAGGGCTCCAGTTCCCAGAGAGTCAAGGACTCACTTGCAAGTGTGGTTTTCTTATGCGAGCTAACCAATCCAAGTCCAAACCCTCCTACCCACATTCTTTATCTCTCTATTATAGTCCATGCCACTATTTGCCTGTCCCAGTCACAGGAGGACCAGGCACCAGACAACTAGGGACAGCCCCTGTGCCCTAAAGCCCACCAAAATTATCCAAACTAATCCCAAACCTGCTTACCCTGCCTCACCGATTCTTTCCCATGGAAACCACCATAACGGCTCTTGCCCATGTGGCCAGTGTCCCTGCCCATGTGGCGTGACCCTCCTCTTAGGAAATGTTGGTCTGTAGGCCTCGCTCTACTTGGATAACAATAACATTTTCCAACAAGGTGGTAAAAGCTGAGTAAAATCTCTTAAAACTAATATCAAGGTCTTTCTAAGATTGGACAAGCCTAGCTGGAAGTAGGTTAAGGGTCCAGGTTCAGGTAATTAAGTTAGAGATCAAATTCTATGAAAAAACAGCCACTGGGACAGATAATGAGGTCAAATGCACATGAACAACATCATAATGGAATGGCACTAGGCAATTGTTAACCTTGCTGGGCTTCAGCTGGGCTGAATTCCAGGGGGAATTACATTTTTCCTTAGGTATGAAGGTCATTCAAATACATTCCCTTAGGACCAGGAAGTCAGCATTCCCTTGTGCCCTGAAGTTGATGTCTCCCCAGTATTTCTTCCCTCAGGCTACCGTTCCTGCTGGTCCTGCCTGTCCCATCCTATCTTGCAGTAGCTAACAGTGAACGACTGCACCTGAGGCTTTCAGTTTCTGCCTCTACCTCAAGTGTTTCCTCTTCTCTGAGACTCGAGTTCTCAAGCTAATGCTTGCATATCCACTCAGTGTCCGCTTCAGGTAGAATTTTAGATCAGGTGCCCTAGACTTCTCTAATATCCTCATTTTACAGATGAGGAAAGTGAGCTTCAGAGAGGTAAAGGATGGGTCCTAAGAACTCAGGCTGCAAGAAAAGGGTAGAGACCTTTGACACTCAAGTGCACATTCCCTTACTATGTTGGGAATTTTCAGTAAAATCTGGCTTTTCTTCAATATAGATCATATCTCACAATAACAAGTTCTAGCGGACTACTAGATGGCCAGAGCACAATCAGTATAATAAATATTTATTTAGGTTACTGGGAAATGACTTTCTTAAGAAAAAAATGTTCTTTTAACAGTGTATGTCATATTTCATTATAATTCTGATACTATAATATGCTAGATTTTTCTGACTTTTGCTTCCATCTACACAACTGTCCTTACAAATTCCACTAACACACAACATAAAGACACCCCACATCTGAATATACGCTTTCCTTTTGCCCTTAAAAAAAAAAAAATTCTTGACTCAAATGAACGTATCTCAGTTGATGAGGCAATATAGGCTATGTGTTAAAATACTTCACAATAACTCGTTAATTTTCATACAAGTTGATCTTGAAATAACGTCCTAAAAGCATGCCATCATTTGAGGTAGTTTATTATTTTGTACTGGTTCTGGGAAATAGGTAATTAAAGCTTCATTACTCACTAAGGAACTCACTTATCTGAGATGTCACTATGGATCCAGGACCCATGTCCCTGTGCTAAGGACTCAAGTGACCTGGATATGATGAGGAAAATTCCTGAGGTCCAGCTCTCTCAAGCTAGAGCTGCAGGGGTGGGTGGGGGTCCACCACAGGGCATTGCATTCCACCTTCAGAGCTTCTGAGACAATAGGTCTGGGGAAGCCCCAGCTGTCTGCATTTCTAACAAGGTTCTTCTGGTTCAAGAACCACATTTAGAGAGGGCTGCCAGCAGGAGCTGGCAGAAACTCCCAGATTCCTTCAGAGCCAATTCTTGATCGTGTAGCCTTATACCAAGTAGAGATGTTATTGCTAACTACCTTCCCCTGCTTCTGCCCTGAACCAAAATTCTCTAAGATGAGGCTCCTAAAGCACAGCAAGTAGTAACCCCAGTCAGACAAATGTGTGTGAAAAACAGACCTGCGCCAGCCATGTGATAGATACTGCACAGTTTCAAGCCTTAGTGCTTTGCAGCAATCAGACAGGCTTTATATGTCCTGTAAGTAATTTGAGTGTGAGGGATGGTTTCATACTCCTGTGTAGTATCAATCTGTAAGAAGTGTGATGATATTTTCGATCAACCTGCACTGCCCTTGAGCATGGTTTCACTGTAATTCAGGGGTCCTTAGCACAAGCTAAGATTGTGTTGCTTCTTCTAGAAGCTGCCTTTAGGGGCGCCTGGGTGGCTCAGTGGGTTAAAGCCTCTGCTTTCGGCTCAGGTCATGGTCCCAGGGTCCTGGGATCGAGCCCACATCGGGCTCTCTACTCCGTGGGGAGCCTGCTTCCTCTTCTCTCTCTCTGCCTGCGTCTCTGCCTACTTGTGATCTCTGTCTGTCAAATAAATAAATAAATAAAATCTTTAGAAGCCGCCTTTAACCTCATCTATTATTGCTGATTTTAGTGTATTGATATTGTCGATCCTCCTTATTTGGGGATGCCATATTTGTGAACTTGCCTATTTGCTAAAATTTATCTGTAATTCCCAAATCAACAGTCAAGGTGCCTCCCTGGTAACAAATCTGCATTGCCTGCGATGTGTGTTCTGAGCTGACATCCAACAGGGTGAGGCTCTGCCTTCTTGTTTCGGTTCTCATAGTGTAAAAGTGTCCCTGAGGCAGTCCACTTAGTGCCATGTTTTTCACGTTTTTGTGCTTTTGTTGTAGTTGTTAATTCTATTGCTTAAGATGGTCCCCAAGCATAGTACTGAAGTGCTGTGCAGTGTTCCTAAGGGCAAGAGGCTGTAGAGTGTCTTACAGAGAAGTATGTGTCGACCTAATTTATTTTAGCAGGAGTTACAGCATTGACCAAGAGTCCAATGCTGATGAATAGGTGATATATAGCTTAAAATAGGCGTCTTTAGGGGTGCCTGGGTGGCTCCGTTGGTTGAGCATCTGCCTTTGGCTTAGGTCATGGTCTCAGGATCCTGGAACCAACCTCCATGCTGGGCTCCCTGCTCAGCCAGGGGCCTGCTTCTCCTTCTCCCTCTGCGACTCCCTGACTTATGCTCTCAGGTGTTTTTTCTCTCTCTCTCTAATAAATAAATAAAATCTTCAATAAAGAAATAAGTGTCTTTAAACCAAAACACACATAAAACAGGTTACGTATTGACCAGCTGACAAAAATGTCATGACCAGAGGCTTGCAGGAACCTAACCTTGCATTTCCTTTAGAAGCAATGATTAAGTATTCATTAATCCAGTGTTTGCAGCAACTGTACAGAATGTGACTGTCAGGAATAAAGGGAATCAACATGACTTGTTTTTGTGAAAAATACTTCCACTCTTGAGGAATTTTATTCATCTGGTGATTAAATTTACCAGCTCCATGTTATCAGCATCATATACTGACTTCTCAATACACAGGCTTCCCACCATGGAAACTTCCCACCATGAAAAAGTAAAAATGCCACACAGGTGACATAAGGGATCTTCTCAGATGCAGTGGATCACGGAACGTGGTAAATTTTGCTAATTCTTCTTTCTGTCTTCCTTAGTCTCCGCAAAATGGGAGTATATGGGAGTATTTGGCTGCCTTGCTCTTACCGCCGAGGGTGTAGGTCTCCTGGCCTTGCACTGTCACACCTGAGGACGCTGAGTACCAGGAGAGTCCCTGGTACTCAGAGTCTCCTGAGTACCAGGAGAGTACCAGGAGAGTCCCCTTTCTGAGGCCTGCCTGGTCAGGAGCCTGGAGAACTTAACGAGAAATTATCACACTTAATGCTGCTGGTCACAATATGGTGAGACCTCTTGGACCAGACTTTTAATGAAGTCTCCACATTCCTATGTTTCCAGAACATTAAACTAATAATGCTTCTGTGGCTTTCTAGACTCATCATGAAGTAATACAGTGAAATGTGCATTTAAGGAGGAGTGAAAGAATCCCATAGCACCGGGACAAAAGGGGTTTGGACATTATTTTTTCTACTCAAAAGAAAATGCTTTAAACTGTGGAGAAGCAAATATGATCTCCTTAGGGAAGCAGTGCCATGTAGTTATGGGGCAGGTGACAGACCTAAAAGTCGACCCATTAACTGCATCTTCTACCACTTTTGGAACTGAACTAGTATTTATAGTAATTCAATAAAACTCTTGAACAAACAAGAGATAGTGATAATTATTATCAGTTATTGAGCCCCTCTCATATTCCAGGAACCGTACAAGGCACTTGTTACAAGCATTAGTCCATTAGCTTCCCATCTATCTTCTTTGTGGGAGAAGAAACATTATCCCTAACTAGCAAGTGGAGTCATTAAAGTTCTGGGGGTTGAAAGAGATAGGGTACAGGTCACAAAGCTAGTATACCTGGACCCAGTTGTGCTGACTCCCTGCTTCTCCCCACGCTCTGCCTCCCCACCTCCCATAACCACTGGTTTCTATGTATGAGAAAAAATAAGGCGGGCTGACTTCCCCCTCTAGGTATGATGAACTAAAAGGTGACATGACCATGGGACAGGCTGATTTTCACAAACTGAATGTGGACTGCAATTCCATGACCTTGGAGTGGACAACACTTCTAGCTGAGAACATATTTTTATGTTTTTTGATACTGGTTGATTAGAAGCCAGTGAAAAGGTGATCTGTTGTAAGCAGCTGAATTAAAACTTCTTTTGTATTGTTTTCTCTTCTACAGCTTCATCTTGAGCACTGAATTGTTCTTGCCTTGAACACTGCTCGGAATGAACTAATGAGAGAAGGCCATTTCTTTTTCTGCACTTCTTTTTCTTTTAATCAAAACATCATGTCTTGAAAAGAATTCCCCATTGAAAGTTGACGGTCTGCTCTTAGCTTGCTTGATGATGTATTCAGATATGTTTGGGCAAGTCTTTCACAAGCTCAAAATTCTTAGTCTCCTTTTGCTCAAAAGAGCAAACTGACATAGCAACAAAAGCTTAATCTTATTTAATTCTAGATGTTCGCTTCTAATCCACAATGAGCTCCCAAATTAGCACTACCTGTGCCATGTTGGGTTATTGATATCCTGAATGAGAGGATGGATATTGTACAAAGCCAGAGCCTATCACTTAAATGATATGAGGCTAGTTTAAGAAATGCCCTATCACTATCAATTTTGAGGTTCCTTAGTTAATCTAAGTACAATATGGGATAAGCACCTCTATGACTCTCTGATTTATATATTTTAGTGCATTGGGAATGCTATAGATTCTAACACTAAAATAGACGTACCAGATCACAGATTTGTAGCCCAGGCCCAAAGGATCTTGGGGCTTTGGGTGTTGATGTGTCAATTTAAATTTTGTGAGTCAAGTCTTATTTGGGGAGCTTCTTATATTTAAGAACTTTGCTTAGAATTATTTTAAAATGAATAGCTGCTTCCTCATTTGCCCTCTGTTTAAGTTTGACTTTCTCTTATCTAAGGTTTCCTTGAAGTGTGGGTCATCTGAGTGTATGAGAAAATCACTTAGCTTTTGAAACTGTAGATGTGATTCAGAGCCCAAGGTTTGAAAAGTGGGCTTTCGACTCACTCACATAAAGAGCATAGATGTATATGTGCACTTAATCCAGACTATAAGGTAAAAGCAATAACTATTACAGCACAGATATGATACATCATAAATAAATTCACAATGCGGATAAATACGGATCTAGGTAAAGGCACAGAGATGGATAGATGTAAGGGTGGGAGAGCATTGTAGGACTTGATTTCCCCTTCTGCATGGGTATATAAAGGGATGGGAGTTCCAAGATCCTGCTCTATTAAAAATTATGAGAGTCTGTGTTCATTCAGTGCCTAGTACCACCCTCATAGCAATTAGGTGATTATTAGTGATTTTTCCTGATGACGATAATGTCGGGGAGAGGAATACAACCTTCCTAGTAAGGCAGTACTCAGCAGTCATTACTATGATGGTGATAAAACCATGATGAGTGGTGGTTAAGAGAAGCAGGAAAATCATGTGAATCCATGCCATTAATCACAAGTTAGATCTGATTTTCCTGTCTGCTTCTAGTTTGGTGCATTTCCATCCTTTGTAATACCTCATTTTCCTAATGTTCCATAACTGATTTTATTCTAATAATAAAACTGAACCTAAAACTGAACCTACTAGGCCTATTCCTAACATTCATTTTATTATCTTACAACTAAGTCCCCTTTCTATTATTAATTTATCAAGGTCTCTCATAGTGCCTGATTTTATTAACAGGGAATCTCGGTGCTTGCTTGCATCAGATGACCGACTCTTACCAGGTTAGTTCTTAACAGAAAGTGCTTTGGGAAAAATACGGGCTTTGGAACCATCAGCTCTAGACTTGACTGTCTGCTTTGCCCCTTCCTTAGGGAGAGCCTCAGCAAGACGTTTAACTCCCAGGTGCACACTTTCCTTATTGTAAAGTGACACTAATGTTTATTTTGTAGGACCACTGCAAGGAGTAGAGTAAGTGCATATGAAGTGACTAGCTCAGAATCTGACATACCTCAGGCACTCCTCAATCAGAGCTGTTAGTATGATGATGACAATGACAATGCATCTGAAAAAAAGGCACATTTTAACCAAAACATTCCTGAATTACTGCCCTGTCTTTGCTGGGCAGAGAGCCTGGTGCTTGAAAAGAAATTCTTTTTTTTTTTTTTTTAAAGATTTTATTTATTTATCGGGGGGTGGGGGAGAGCGAGCACAGGCAGACAGAATGGCAGGCAAAGGCAGAGGGAGAAGAAGCAGGCTCCCTGCTGAGCAAGGAGCCCGATGTGGGACTCCATCCCAGGACGCTGGGATCATGACCTGAGCCGAAGGCAGCTGCTTAACCAACTGAGACACCCAGGCATCCCTTGAAAAGAAATTCTTATTTGTTTCATCCTGTAAGTAAGAGATAGGATTGTCCATCTCATGGTGACACGGTGCCCTAAGGTGGACAGTCCTGTCCTCAGTGCTTGCTCTTGGGTAACAGACAGGAGCTTGATGAAAATCAGTGCCCATGTGCGAACCCTCAGGTAATCTCTTCTCTGTGAGCGCTGTCCCAGACCTCAGCACAGTGGTCACGTTGTTCTTTAGGACTGTGGCTTTGCTCTGTGTTTTTTCTTGATTTAAGTCACTGAAGAAACCAATGCACACTTGTGCATGGATGAATTAGGAGCTAGAGTTCTGCCTGATATGTTTTTGTGTCAAGCACAAAAGCCGGCATCATTCTGTGAAGGGACCTGACCCATCAACACTGACTGGAATGGAACGAAACAGAAAGGACTGGATGTACGGTTTGAGGAAGTGTGAGATTTGGTCTAATCAAAGGTTTTTTGAAGGGCAAATTTAGGATAGGATTCCAACAACAGCACAGTGGCCATTCTGTATCCTTTATGGGCCTGTCTTAACAACAGTAGTAAATAGTTCTAACCTCTTCGTCCTTTTACCCTCAAATGTAAGCAATACTGGTGATGGTGACAAGAAATCAAGGGAAGGCAGAGCAGTCAGGCAAAATACCGTCTATAACAGAAGCCCACTTAGCCATGAGTGTTCACCAGGGAGAGGCACGGTGTTAAAGCTGATGCTGGAAAGGTCTGAGCCACAGCACTGTGTGCTTAACTGATTCCCATCTCACGAACAGTTTTTCCATATTCTTTTAACTCAGAATGCCACAGCTGCAAAGGACATGGAGGACAACCTCCTATCTTTATTTTATATGGTATTATTAGCCTTTCTTTCAGTTACCATTTCTATATAACAACCACCCCTGGAATCAAGCGGTACAAAATAACCATTGTATTAGATTCCTAGATTCTGTGGTTTGTGTATGGAAATGATTGCTTATCTCTGTTCTGTAATATCTGGGGCCTCAACTGGGAAGACTGAGAGGGACTAGAATAATCTCTCACTCACATGTTTGGCTTCTGGATAGGGATGACTTGAACTCTGGACTGAACGGATACTGTCCTCCGAAGAGCTTACACATGGCCTTTCCCTATGGTTTGGCCTTCCTTCCTCATGGCATGGCTGCCCAGGACAGTGCAGCTTTCTACATGGAAGCTCATGGCTCTAGCAGGAGTACCTAGGAAGCAAGGAGGCAGCTGTATCCCTATGACATAGCCTTGGAATTCACATAGTATCATTTCCTCTATGCTCTAGTGATACACGTAGATAATGACTGTGCCCACTTTTATAGGGAAGGGCATGTAGAGCTCACCTCTCAGCTGGAGGAATGTCAAAAAGTTTTACAGTCATTAAAAAAAATGGCCATTCTATAGTTGAAGCACTTAAGGAAATATTAATAACTTATCATATAACATCTACGATAATTATAGATTTTGAATTTTTGAGCCAAAGAAAACCTTAAAGATTTCCCTAATCCAAATATTTCTTTAAATAATAAGGATAGTATCAAGACCCAGAGAGGGTGCTGTGACTTGCCCAAGCTCCCACGGCCGGGAAACGGCAGGACTGGGATCAGATCCCAGGTCATCTGACCACCAAGTGCTCTCTCCATCAGAACGAATGAGTATTAGCAACTGAGCATCGCTCACTACAAACTACTCTCTCTGATGAAAGAGAGCTTTGGAAGGGGCGATGACACCACCAGCAGGAACAGTTGCACTGAATAGGGACTGCCACCGCTACTGAAAACATGGGGGACAGAGGAAGAGCTGGGAAATCCAGCAATATGCCACCTCTTTAATAATACTGCCTTCCATCAGAGTAGCACTTTCACAGACACATACACTGACCGCCTTAATAACTAAATGATAAACAATTACTCCCATTATTTTTTTCCCCAAGGGAAACAGGGGTTTAAAAGAATTAAGTAACTTGTCCAGATTTGCATAATTAGTAAATGGCACTGTGGGATTCCACACCAAGTCATCTGGCTGCACATCCTATGTTGTATTTTCCCCAACAGGAAACTGGTTTTAATCTTTCATTTGCAACATAAGTAGATAAGGGTACCCTAATTCTATGGAAGTTTGCCTTCTGCAAGGGGAGGGGTTGAGTGTCATGGGATGCATCAGAGGACAAGGACACAAAACCAGCACTTTTGACTCCACCCCTGTACCTGTCTAATGAGCCTTTCATTTCCTTTTTTTTTTTTTTTAAGATTTTATTTATTTATTTGACAGACAGAGATCACAAGCAGGCAGAGAGGCAGGCAGAGAGAGAGAGGAAGGGAAGCAGGCTTCCTGCCAAGCAGAAAGCCCAATGCAATGCTCGATCCCAGGACCCTGGGATCATGACCTGAGCCAAAGTCAGAGGCTTTAACCCACTGAGCCACCCAGGTGCCCCAAGCCTTTCATTTCTTAAGAATGACCTGTTTCCTTTAGAGAAGAGGGAAAAAGGAGTAAAAGGCAAACAATGCCATTCTTGCTGCTAGGAATACACCCCTTTTTATAGGCACCTACTGCTGGCTTTCATGCAAATCAAGCAAAGGCATTCTGAAATGCTTGTTTGCTTCCTTGGAGAAGCCAGGCAGGGAACCTGTGGTGGTTTCTGGAAGTAAGACTCTAGAAGAAGAGAAGACCCTGGAAGTGATTTTTGTCTCATGAGCTTGAAGGGTTGTAAACTGACTCTCCAAGGTGACTTTCGACATTAAACAACAAAAAAAAAGAGATTAATAACAAAGAATATAAATAATACAGATAATAAAATGTTAAAATATAGTTACTGTGTTATCTGAGTAGATGTTTATATTACAAGCCCTTCCTTGTTATGAAAGCTGAAGCTGTTCTTGCTCTTGCAAAAATTTGACAATGATTTTTCAAATAGCTTTTCGATTAGAAACCTCTTTATTCTATGTCTTGATTTTGATACTTAAAAATACTTAAATGAAAGCTGCAAAAACATTTGAGCTTTATTTGAACTCTGGTCATAGAAATCTTGCTTATATTATCTTTAATGTTTTTTAAAATAACTCTCACGATCAGATCAATCTATGAAATTCTAGGTTAAGACTAAACTTGTTTAAATACTTAGAGCTCATGATAGTTAACGAAGTAGATGTGAGGGACAGTGTAGACAGACCTCTATCTCTAGGAAAGTAAGACTTGGGCAAAGGACAATGTGATTTGAATTGCGTTGGTGTGTGCCTTCTTTGTAACAGCAAATTCCATTGAAGTGTCCTTTCCTCTCAGTTACTCAGTTAAATACGACACTAATGTTTCCCCATATAGAAACACCAACTCCTGATCTGCTAGCTAGGAAAGGGGCAGCTGAGTGTGCCCATTTATGAAAAGCCCCTACTAAATCCTTTTTACTTAAACTCTTCAGGTATCCCGATGTGAGTGAAAACTGACAGATTACAATGCAGGAATCCCCGTGTTGGCAAGAAGCTGCCGCCAGCTCAAATATCTAGACCTCAGCTCTACAGGAATAAGCAGAAGAGGGTAGGGAAATGAGATTGCCCTTTTTTATCCAGTTGCTTTACAAAAATGAATCATGAGTTAACTATACACTTCAGTTCGTCATTTGAAGGGCACCTTAAATGCAGCCCATAATGTAGACCATGATAGGGTAGGCCAAAAGGAATCTGAATTTGCTTATGACATTCCTGGGCCCCAACCAAGTCAAGGGACAAAATGCCTATTTCAGTGACTCTTAATATTTGATCACAGTTAATAACAGATGATATTCTATCATTGTGGTAGCTAGTTCCCAAACTAGCCCCCGAAGATTCCCAGCTCCTAGAATTCATGCCCTGTGTAGGTCCTTCCAACACTGTATTAGCATTGATCTCAGAGACCAACAGAACACAGCAGAAGTGATAGCATCTCACATCTGAGACAAGGTGATAAAAGACTGAGCCTTCCATCTAGGGCAGCTTTCTTCTTTCTCTCTCTCTCTCTCTCTCACTCATTATTTCTTGTGGGAGAGCCAGCAGTTACATCATAAGGACACTCAGGCAATCTGGGAAGAAGTCCACACAGTGAGGAACTAAATTCTCTGGGCAACAGTCAGAAAGGAACAATAACCATGTGAGTGAACTTGGAAGGAAATCTTCCCACAGCCAAGCCTGTAGAAGAGACTCAGCCCTCCCAACAGTTTGACTACAATCTCATGAGGTACCTTGAGCCAGAACCACTCAACTAAGATGTACTTAGATTCCTGAGGCAGAGAAACAGAGATATTATGTGATTATTATTTTAAGCTAAGTTGGGGGGTAACTTGGTATACACCATGTAACTAAAACTCATGGAGAAGTGTTCACAGAGCTGGCATTATTTCCACTTTCTGAGTAAGACACTGATGACAGTTGTTGCCTAAGCCCATATATCACATCTGGTTGCTTTTATAGCTGTATATTTTAACAGATATATTCTTGAGCTCTGAATGGGCTATCTCATAAAAAAAAAAAAGATTTTAAGGAATTAATTATACTTCATTCCATCTCACATAACACCTAACACATTTAGTACACCACAGGGTCATTAGCGGGTTAGCTCCAAATCAGGGTTGGTTACTTAAAGCATCTTATTTGCCAAAGATACCTGAAAACATTAAAAAAAAAAACAATAAAATAAACATAGAGGGGATATTGGCTTGGAATGTGTGCAAATATGAAAGGTCACACACACTTTAATAATTACTGTCTGAAGTTTTACAACAGTGTAAAGAATGCTTAAATAATTTCACTCATGAAAATGGAGATTTTATATCTATAAAATAATTTAGAATAATCAAACTTACAGTGAATCAACTTTTTAATGATTATAAGAAGTCAACAGATTCTCCAGCTTCTAGATATTATTACTATCACTATTTTTCATTTGCAGGGAAGTCGTAGGACAGGGTAATGGTTTCCTGGAAGCATTTTATTTTCCTGGAAACATCAAATAATGTTCTTGTACCTATTTGCTCTTACAGGTACATATATTTAAAATTTGTCAGACAAACGATTGCTTTGTGGTTCTTTACTCCTTAGAATCACAAGAGCTGACTGTTCCGGGAATAGATGCAACAAACTCCTGCCATCGAGTTTAATCGGCATACTTTAAACAGATAATAAATTCAAAATAATTAGGTGAGCTGTTTGCAGTAAGGAATAGAAAACAATATCTCAGACAAGTACTTCTTCAAGGTACTTATCACCTAATTTAAGAAAAGTCTCTCTCTCTCTCTGTCATACACACACACACGCAAAAATCTAAATAGCATACACATCCTTTAAGAGGGGGGTGACTTCTGGAGAATGGTTTAACCTCAGATAATCCTTGAAGGATTGGTAGGAGTCAGGTGGGCAGAGGAGAGGAAAAGGAAGTCTAGGCAAGAACAAATTCTTTCACATTGTGATTTTTAAAAAAAAAGAGGTTATATTTGCCAAAAGCTTCCTTACAAATCACTTAAAATACTTAAATATGAATCATCCCATAAATATAGTCTTGTTTGTCCCTTTTCCCATCTAAACTTATGCCATGTTCTCCTAGTGAACCATTAATTTTCGAAAGTATTCTGATGTTTGCTTGATATCCCATTACATAAATATGATATACTTAATTTAAAAATTGTCTTATTGTTGGGCATAGAGATTGCTTCTGATTTTTTTTAAGATTTTTATTTATTTATTTGACAGAGATCACAAGGAGGCAGAGAGGCAGGCAGAGAGAGAAAGGAGGAAGCAGGCTCTCCGTGGAGAGGAGAGCCTGATGCAGGGCTCGATCCCAGGACCCTGGGATCATGACCCAAGCCGAAGGCAGAGGCTTTAACCCACTGAGCCACCCAGGCGCCCACTTCTGATTTTTTTTTTATAAAAAATAACATAGTAAAAAATATTCTCATATGCAAATATTTGCATTTTTGATTATTTCATTCATAGAAAGCCCTAAAAAATAAAATTACTAGTTCAAAAAATTAGAAAATTAACATTTTTAAGGTTTTCAAATTAAAATTGCTAAAGTGCTCTTGGAAAGGCTGTACAGTGCATTCTTCCAACAGTGGTGTGTGGACCTGCCTGCCTTGCCCAACCAGTGCAGACCTCAGTGCTCTGGTACATACAGAGCCAATGTTATGGACAGCGTATCTTATTTTGATTTGATTTGCTGATGCTTCTTGACATTAAATTTTTTAATATATTATTTAAAGATTTTTATTTATTTGAGAGAGAGGGAGAGCACCAGCAGGGGGAACAGCAGAGGAAGAGGGAAAAGCAGGCTCCCCTTTTAAAAATGGTATTTTGCATTTATTTATTTCTGTGTTGGGGGGTTTCCCTTGTACTCTTCAAACATATATCTTGGGGGGTGCCTGGGTGGCTCAGTCAGTTAAGCAGCTGCTTTCTGCTAGGGTTGTGATGTTGGGGACCTGGGACTGAGACCTGCTTCAGGCTTCCTGCTCACTGGGGAGCCTGCTTCTACCTTTTACTCTGCCCCTCTCCCTACTCTTGCGCACTCTCTCTCTCTCTCACAAAAATAAAATCTCAAAAAAAGAGAAACATATATATGTGTAGCTTCATAGATTTGTAATATTCTTTATAGATACTATGGCATTGATGATCACTTTTTAAAAAATTTTGTAAATATTTGTTCCAGTATACCATTTCATGAAAAGTTTTCCAGGTGATTCTCAGGTTTTCTTGATACACTGAATACATTTTAAAGTAGAATACATGAATATGTATAAAACATACATACTTTACAATGTGTTACAATGATAAATATATACTGTCCTATTTTTCTAGAGCTAAACTGCTTGATTTACTTATTATTTTTATTGGAATTAAACTGATACCTAAGATTATATAAGTTTCAGGCAGACAACTTAAAAATTCAGTATTTGTATATACTGCAAAATTATCACCACTATAAGTCTAGTTAACAACTGTTGAATTTAAAATCTCTGATTAAAGATAATATATGAGACAATCATTTATCAGTTTGGAATAGTCACACATGAAGCCCTTTTTATCGAATTCATTTGTTCTGTGGTGGTATTTTAGAGTGTGACCCCCTGTTGGTCTACAAAAAATATAAAGGTTATACTTGGTTTCCTCCTGTGGAACTGCATCTATATACTAGATGCAGGGTCTGGAAATGGGTCCGAATGGAAATAAGAGGGGCATGTAAAATAGACATGAATTCAAACTACCCTGGTCTTTTCCATTCATTTACGACAGTATTTACCGCAGATCTATGCCTTGGGTTAGCAGACCACTGGGCCCACACACACTTCTGCTGGATTTACAGAACTGACATGCTTCCTCTCCTCTTTGCAACTTCACCAATATCATCCCTCTTGCTCATCATGTCTGTCTATGATCGTCATAATGGACGCTGCAGTTGGTAGACAGAGGACGCTTGTCAGATCCTACAGATCTCTACATGGGAAAAATCAGTAGAATAGAATAGAAAGGAAGACATCATAAATGTACTTCATTATGGCCTTGAGGCCTGCTTTTCCTTCAGGCCCAATTTTTATTTATGCTTAAGCCATATTACAGATGGAAACACACCCCCCACTGATCTTTCTTTCATTTTGTCTTTTATCTGTACCTGAATAAAGACTGCGCTTATGATCCCGCTGATCAGCTTACTATACGTGTTTGGATTTCACTTATAAATGTCTGACTGAAATATAGCAAAGAAAAAAATGAATATACACTGTGCTGGTCTAATCATAAGCCACTGTTAGCTTTTACTGATTTTGTCTCTGAGACAAAAGTCGCTCATCTGCGTGATACAGAACTAACAAAAGTGTGACTTGACTGGAACCCAAGTCTTTCCTGTGTTACCATTGGAGATGGGCCTGCATGAATGATACACAGCTCAGGTCAGTCCCTAATTAGGAGACTGCTTTCACAGTAGAAGGGTGTTGTGTCTCTAATTACACTGATATGTACCAGAGGCTTCACTTCAGAGAGGGTTTCATAAGGCTAGAACCTACTAACAGGCAGAATTAAAGACTTCTTTTTTTTCATTCTGGCTTGTCTCCAAAGGCTGGATCATACTAATTAAAGTAGAGAGGAGAGAACAATCCCAGATTTGAGAGCTTATTTTTTGCTGTTTTACACTATCTTACCGACATGGAGATTGTAGGCTCTGTGTGTGTTTGTGTGTGTGTGTGTGTGTTTATTGGTAACTATGGCAACACCCCCATTTTTGTTGGCTCTCCTGGCACTCTTACTGGATTACCTGCTTCATGCTGCCTCAGGATCTTCCTTTCTATTTTACGTTGTCTCCAATAAAACATTCAGTTAATTCAAATGTGAATTCAAAACCAGTTATGTTGCCTTGTTTACTGCCCCCAAGCCAGCCATTCAGTAGCTTAATTTAGAGAGAGGTGATCAAGTAGGCAAATATACCACACGAGTGGGTGTCTTATTATTTTATTGCATCTCTCAGAGCACGGGTACCTCTACAGCAGAGCCTATCTGAGCAGGATTTATTTGATTGTAAGAGAAAGGAATTTTCTATTCTGAAAGCAATGGGGACTTCCGGAAGTAGTTGAATAACCTGAGAGAAACATTTACGGCAATGTGAAATCTGTCCTTACATTGCATTCCTCATGTTAGTGAACTTGTTTTCTTAGAGAAAAATATGAAACACTGTTCTCATGCTCATGAAAATACGCAACAGAAACCTGGGTCTGTGTCCTGTGGTTTTTATATTATCATTGAGGTTTGGACCAGAAATGAACAGGAACAATTATCAAACAGAGTCTTGCGACTCATTTACTAATAGACTCTCAGGAATGAGAAGCAGATTACTTTTCTTTTTTTTTTTTCTGAAGCGATAAGAAGTCTAAACGTTCAGGAAAACACTCATTTAATTCTTCTTGGGCAAGTAGTCCAAATCATTTGTTTCATTTGAGAGGCAGGATTGATTTAGCATGGACTTTGGAGCCCAATTCCCTGACCCAAACCCCAGCTCTTTTATTAGCTGGGTGACCTTGGATGAGATACTAAACCTCTCTGTGCCTCACTTTCCTCGTCAGTAACATGAAGATGAAAATGATAGGTCCTGCCTCAGGGTCTTCGTGGGGACTAAGTGACTTAACTCAGGAAAAGATTTAGGGGCCCGGAATATAAAAAGCACTCTGTGTTAGGCATTATTATTTGTTTATAAATACCATTAAAATTGTTTTTATTCAAATCATAAGTATTATTACTTATTATTACTACGCATACACTCATGCTACTTATTTAAGGTGGTTATTTCTTAGAAAGTAAAAATTATCATTACTGAGTTTGAATAAACCCATTGTAAAGAACTTTGAATTTTCATAATTATTATGGGGAAGACTTGAGAGCACTGGCCTAATCATTCACTGGAACCCAAAGAGATAACAGAATTTCAATATTTATGGATATTATCAAGACATTTAAAGTCCTCTGATTTTTCTGTTATTAACTGAAAACTAGAGAAAGTATCCATTTTTTTTAAAGATTTTACTTATTTACTTGAGAAAGAGAGAGAGAAAGAGAAAGAGCATGAGTTGGGGGGGAGGGGCAAAGGGAGAGGGAGAAGGAAACTCCTAGCCAAGCAGTGAAGCCCGATGTGGGACTTGATCCCACGACCCTGGGATCATGACCTGAGCAGAAGGCAGAGGCTTAACTGACTGAGCCACTCAGGTGCCCTAAGAAAATGTCCATTTTAAAGATGAGGACAGAAATTGTGGAGTTTTTTGTATGTATAATGTTCTTTTAACATTGAAAAGCATAGATTTCTTACTACAGATATATGCTTTCACCAGTATGAAACATGGGGAATTATTTCAGGGACTGTCTAAGGAAGCTTTTCCCCTTGCCCTTGTTAAAATTAGGAGACCTCTCCATGGTATGCTCTGTGAAATATTCAATATCCCCAACCAGATCATCTTTGATAGTGAGTACAGGTCACATATACTATCTGGGTCTACATCTGGAGAGCAAAGATGATAATACTTAGCATTTAAGTTTGAAAGTTCCTTTGCCTTTAATGTTGGCATGGCTTTATCTCCATGGGACCATCTCATGTTTCTGACATTGATGACTGTCCCATTTCCCAACAGTTCTGGAGATAGTGGGAATATGTTTGCTACAAACCTACTTGCCCTAACTTTCCCCCCTTCTTGGTATTCCTCATTCTTACCTGCCTTCCCACAGTCCCCCAATTTTAAATGGAGACCTGGTAACTAGCCTAACAGAAGAGTCTGAAATGGACAGAAGAATTAATGCTTACAGAGGGCACAAATACTGAACATGGATTCTGTTAAAGCAGAATTACGATTTTTAGGGAGCCCAACTGGAAGGTCAGTAAAAAATCCTGCTTCCCAGAGGTTTTTTACTTTAACCTATAGATTTATTTTCAGTACTCTGTTTCTTAGAAATACAATTTGTTTAGATTGGTAGAATTACTGACAATGATTTTCTGACATCCATATTTGCTAATCATCGGATCACAGGTGGATCTGCTCTGTGTCCCAGGCTGTGAACCATCATTAAGATCAGTAATTCTCAATTTTTATGTCCATCAGGATCACTCAGAAGATTTGTTAAAACACAGACTGGTGTGGGGCACTTAGGTGAGCATCCATCTCTTGATTTCAGCTCAGGTCATGATCTTGGGGCCATGAGATTGAGCCCCATGTCTTGCTTTGTACTTATCGCAGAGTCTGCTGGAGATGTTCTCCCTCTCCCTCTATCCTTCCTTCCATGTGCTCCTGCTCTCTCTCTCTCCCTTTCTCTCTCAAATAAATATACAAAATCTTAAACACACACACACACACACACACACACGCCTATATACACAGACTGGTATAACTATTTCTTAGGTGATGCTGAATCTGCTGGTCCAGGAGTCATCCTGTGAGGACTAACAATTTAGGTTATACTTGGATCCCTTGTCCTGGGAGAAGACATTTTACTCCCGAGATCTAGGCAACCTCTTAAAGTTACCAAAATTCCATGCTCATGATTCTGACAAATCCTGGAGTGAGACTTACACTCTCAGGTCCCCTCCTGTCTTATGCTTCTTGGGGTCCTGCTCCCTCTCAAATGCACAATGGTGACTCAGCCTCTTCTTCTATCTCAGTTGTGAGTGAAATAAACCTCAGTAGAAATGTTTCAGGGAACCCAAAGAAAGGCCTATATCAGAAAAGAGAACACCTTCTCTCATCTTCAAGTGTCCCGTCAACTTCACCTTGCCGGCTCTGGCCTCGCTCATTTTCTGCCTTCTGTCTCTCCCCACTCCACAGTCTTTACCCAGCTGTGAGGAGGAAGAAAAACCCATCCCTGTCCAGGAAGAGTGGCAGAACTATCATGTGGCAAACAACTACTACTGGTGCTGTTTTGCAGGCCCTTTCCTCCTACAAACGTCTAGCACAGTATTAGCCCAAACAAAGACAGGTTCCTTCTGGGAGTAAGTCTGGTGCCAGACGTTAAGATAATGATCACTTTTACTTTATTATTATTAAATATCCATCAAAATGGCAACACCATAATAACCATCTGGATCTATCTACTATTACCCTTTCTCTGAGTTTCTCCAAGTAGAATCTGACATCTTAGATCTTAGCCCCTGTCATCTTTACTTTTTTTGTTTTGTTTTTTGGTCTGGAAATTTTATTAGGTGGGTTCAGTATATGTGCTTCTTTTAGGGAACTATATTTGCAGTCTCTGTCTGGATGGGAGGGCAGGACTGGTAGGGGAGGAGGGATAGTGTGGGGTTATTGAACATGCAAGGCCAAGGTAAATTTGGGGGCTGAATTTTTGAAAACTTCGTAAAAAAGTACACTTCACTATCCATTCTCATAACTTTTTGTTCTCTTTCTCCTTTCCAGAGTTTGTTCATTGGCTAATAATTGTCACATTAGTTTGGAACATGTGAAACTCAGTCTCTGTAAGAATGTCACCCTAGATGTGGTTCAAAATCTGTGTCACAAAACTGTCGATGGTAAGAAAATGTTGATTTTTGTCCTTGTTTCTCTTTCAGTCCTAAATGTCATCACAAAATGAAAACTAGATATCAGCTGTGCATTGGTTTATTATTTAATGTTTATATTATTATTATTTATAAATTCTCAGTGTTGTTTCCATTTTATCAACACAGAGTTCTAGCTAACATTAAATATTTCCCAGAAAATAGCTTCTGGTAACTTCATTTAAGACCAAACCAAGTTTTCGTGACTTCTCATATAGCATAAAAATCTTATTAGTTCCTTGGTACTTTGAAATTCATTGAAAAGTTCAGGAAAAAAAATACTTGGGGGGCATTAGATACTTTTCAGTTATGTTGGCTTCTGTCCTTGGGATATCATTTACGGAAATGATATACAAACCAGGGAAATAAAAACATTTGAGGAGTTTTGGGAGTTGAAACTACCATTTCAGATGTCCCATATTTCAAGAACTATTTGATTAATCCTAGTCTCCTCTGTGAAATCTGAATTTTTTGGAGGAAATCTGAGATTTCTGTAATGAGTTAATCTTTCAAGAAATAGAGGAATCCATAGAACAAATACTTCTGCATGGAATACCGGAACTTTATAGGTTTCAAAATAATGGAACAGTTTGAGGAATTTCAGTTTGCTGATTTTCTATGTCTTATAAAAATTAACCAATAATTTGTTTATTACTAAAAAATATGAATTGAGAACTTAGAAGACATAATGGAATTTACATTATTTTTCAAAATCCTGAAGGTATGGCATTCCTCCACAAATGTGTTAGTGGGCAAAGAATTCTGTCTTCTTCCAATATCTCATTGCATGGTGCAAATGTGACCTCTAACTTTTTTTTTTTAAAGCTAGATTTCACTTTATTCATCCATCTTCTTTAACATTAAAGATTTGCAAATTAAAGAATACATGTAAGAGGGTTAGAAATCCTGATTCTGTATTTCCAATTATTACATCATTAAAAAATTAGTGTCCTAGTTCATTGCTAAGCTGAGACTCTGGGGTATTGGTGAAAGAGTCTTATTTGAATATCTCATCCTTTGAATACTGAATTATAGAATAATTTCCAGAGGAATAGGAAGGGTTTTAGAGTTTTATAGATCTCAATCTGACTGATCTAGTTTGGCTCATTTTGTACTTCTGGGAACAGGAGCTTTAATCTTTGTTAGTCTAAAAAAAAGATTAATATTTTAACATCTCCTCATATTACAGAATTGGGAACTTCCCTGCCACATAGAAATGTACATTTCTCCATTATTTTTGATGAATATAAATGTGTCTCTGATCTAACAATGCACACATTGCATTCCCTGAGGCTAAAAGTAATTTTTGAGCATTTGAGATCAAATTAGAAATCCATTGTGATCTTGAGACATGATTTGTCTTTTGTTAGAAAGTAAGTTTGGGAGAAAGTTGAGTGTGTCCTAGACAGTTCTAAAACAAGTAGTAAATTGGGGCACCTTATGGCTCAGTCTGCGAAATGTCTGCCTTTAGCTCAGGTCATGATCCTAGGGTACTAGGATAGAGTTCCATGTCCGGTTCCTTGCTCAGTCTTCACTACTTCTCCCTCTCCCTCTGCTTGCTGCTCCCTCACTGGTGTTTGCTCTCTTCCTCTACTTCTTTGTATCAAATAAATAAAAAAATCTTAAAACAACAACAACAACAACAAAAAAAAACAAGTAGTAAACTAATAAGGAAATAACTGACATGATTATTGTTCCAATACCATCAACATTAAAATGCTTACAACTGCATAATAGTTGTTTATAATTATTCCTAATTTTATTTTATTTTATTTTTTTAAAGATTTTATTTATTTACTTGACAGAGAGAGATCACAAGTAGGCAGAGAGGCAGGCAGAGAGAGAGGAAGGGAAGCAGGCTGCCTGCTGAGCAGAGAGCCTGATGAGGGACTCCATCCCAGGACCCTGAGATCATGACCTGAGCCGAAGGCAGCGGCTTAACCCACTGAGCCACCCAGGCACCCAGTTATTCCTAATTTTTAATCCTGCCTCCTTTCCAAAGGCTTTAGGACTTTTTTTTTAATAGGTAAACACACACTCACACAGACACACACGCGCAGACACACAAACACACACACAGCTGAACAATTTGAAATTATGGTAAAAAAATGTTTGCTCAGAAACCAGGTAGAGAAACAGGAGAAATGGAACTGGGGTCAAGGAGAGTGAAGACTGAAGTTGGAACTACTGGCAGGGAGAGCAAAATGGGAAGCACCATAAAAATCATGGCCCTTTTCGCCTTCTGAAACTAGGCCTGGCAATTCTTTACCAACGGCAAAATTAATACATCCTGAGAAGAATTTATCACTGGATTCTTCTACAATACTAAGAAACTAAAAACCTTAGCAGTCACACATATCAGCTGATTGCACAAGATTTTGCCTGGTCAGTATTTCCTTATTTTAAAAAAATGGTAAACAAGTCACCATTGATAGAGTTTCCGCATTCTTCCTTCATGCTACCACTATTGCTGTGAGATGAATGCACTTCTTTCCCATAAGTTGAAATATTATGTTTATATTGGATTTGCTGAATTTTTAAAAGCACAAGGTAGAGGATTAGTTTGAAAACAAGGAGATCCTTTGCTAGAGCATTTTGTTAACTTGTGCTATGAGAACATGTGAGACATGTCCTTCCCTCACTACTTCATATAAAGTAGGGTTGGAAAAATCCTTTTGTAAAGGGCCGGAGAATGAATATTTTCGGTTTTACAGGTCAGATGTGCCTATTGCAACTACTCAGCTGTGCCCATCTAGCGTGAAAGTGAAAGCACAGAACTGTGTTCCAATAAAACTTTATTTATGAACAGTGAGTGTTACAGTAGGACAGAACATACACTTTCCTTCAGAATATAGCTGGTCTTCAACTTGAGATATTCTCATCATTCCTCACTAAGGCGACAAATTTTTTTTTAATTTTTAATTTATTTATTATTTATTATTTTTTTTAATTTTTTATTTTTTATAAACATATATTTTTATCACCAGGGGTACAGGTCTGTGAATCACCAGGTTTACACACTTCACAGCACTCACCAAAGCACATACCCTCCCCAATGTCCATAATCCCACCCCCTTCTCCCAAACACCCTCCCCCCAGCAACCCTCAGTTTGTTTTGTGAGATTAAGAGTCACTTATGGTTTGTCTCACTCCCAATCCCATCTGGTTTCATTGATTCTTCTCCTACCCACTTAAGCCCCCATGTTGCATCACCACTTCCTTATATCAGGGAGATCATATGATAGTTGTCTTTCTCTGCTTGACTTATTTCGCTGAGCATGATACGCTCTAGTTCCATCCATGTTGTCGCAAATGGCAAGATTTCATTTCTTTTGATGGCTGTATAGTATTCCATTGTGTATATATACCACAGCATCTATGGAGAGTATCATATGGGTTCTTGTTCTTTCTTTTATTGATGTGTTGTATCACATTGACTGATTTGCGGATGTTGAACCAACCTTGCAGCCCTGGAATAAATCCCACTTGGTCGTGGTGAATAATCTTTTTAATGTACTGTTGAATCCTATTGGCTAGTATTTTGTTGAGTATTTTCGCATCTGTGTTCATCAAGGATATTGGTCTATAGCTCTCTTTTTTGGTGGGATCCTTGTCTGGTTTTGGGATCAAGGTGATGCTGGCCTCATAAAATGAGTTTGGAAGTTTTCCTTCCATTTCTATTTTTTGGAACAGTTTCAGGAGAATAGGGATTAGTTCTTCTTTAAATGTTTGGTAGAATTCCCCCGGTAAGCCGTCTGGCCCTGGGCTTTTGTTTGTTTGGATATTTTTAATGACTGTTTCAATTACCTTACTGGTTATGGGTCTGTTCAGGCTTTCTACTTCTTCCTGGTTCAGTTGTGGTAGTTTATATGTTTCTAGGAATGCACCCATTTCTTCCAGATTGTCAAATTTATTGGCGTAGTGTTGCTCATAGTATGTTCTTATAATAGTTTGTATTTCTTTAGTGTTAGTTGTGATCCCTCCTCTTTCATTCATGATTTTATTTATTTGGGTCCTTTCTCTTTTCTTTTTGATAAGTCGGGCCAGGGGTTTATCAATTTTATTAATTCTTTCAAAGAACCAGCCCCTAGTTTCGTTGATTTGTTCTATTGTTTTTTTGGTTTCTATTTCATTGATTTCTGCTCTGATCTTTATGATTTCTCTTCTCCTGCTGGGCTTAGGGTTTCTTTCTTGTTCTTTCTCCAGCTCCTTTAGGTGTAGGGTTAGGTTGTGTACCTGAGACCTTTCTTGTTTCTTGAGAAAGGCTTGTACCGCTACATATTTTCCTGTCAGGACTGCCTTTGTTGTGTCCCACAGATTTTGAACCGTTGTATTTTCATTATCATTTGTTTCCATGATTTTTTTCAATTATTTTTTAATTTCTCGGTTCACCCATTCATTCTTTAGAAGGATGCTGTTTAGTCTCCATGTATTTGGGTTCTTCTCAAACTTCCTTTTGTGGTTGAGCTCTAGCTTTAGAGCATTGTGGTCTGAAAATATGCAGGGAATGATCCCTATCTTTTGATACCAGTTGAGTCCTGATTTAGGACCGAGGATGTGATCTATTCTGGAGAATGTTGCATGTGCACTAGAGAAGAATGTGTATTCTGTTGCTTTGGGATGAAATATTCTGAATATATCTGTGATGTCCATCTGGTCCAGTGTGTCGTTTAAGGCCTTTATTTCCTTGCTGATCTTTTGCTTGGATGATCTGTCCATTTCAGTGAGGGGAGTGTTAAAGTCCCCTACTATTATTGTATTATTGTTGATGTGTTTCTTTGATTTTGTTATTAATTGGTTTATATAGTTGGCTCCTCCCACGTTGGGGGCATAGATATTTAAAATTGTTAAATCTTCTTGTTGGACAGACCCTTTGAGTATGATATAGTGTCCTTCCTCATCTCTTATTATAGTCTTTGGCTTAAAATCTAATTGATCTGATATAAGGATTGCCACTCCTGCTTTCTTCTGATGTCCATTAGCATGGTAAATTCTTTTCCACCCCCTCACTTTAAATCTGGAGGTGTCTTCCGGCTTAAAATGAGTTTCGTGGAGGCAACATATAGATGGGTTTTGTGTTTTTATCCATTCTGATACCCTGTGTCTTTTGACAGGGGCATTTAGCCCATTCACATTCAGGGTAACTATTGAGAGATATGAATTTAGTGCCATTGTATTGCCTGTAAGGTGGCTATTACTGTATATGGTCTCTGTTCCTTTCTGATCTACCACTTGTAGGATCTCTCTTTGCTTAGAGGACCCCTTTCAAGATTTCCTGTAGAGCTGGTTTGGTGTTTGCAAATTCTTTCAGTTGTTGTTTGTCCTGGAAGCTTTTAATCTCTCCTTCTATTTTCAATGATAGCCTAGCTGGATATAGTATTCTTGGCTGCATGTTTTTCTCGTTTAATGCTCTGAAAATATCATGCCAGCTCTTTCTGGCCTGCCAGGTCTCTGTGAATAAGTCAGCTGCCAATCTAATGTTTTTATCATTGTATGTTACAGACTTCTTTTCCCGGGCTGCTTGCAGGATTTTCTCTTTGTCACTGAGACTTGTAAATTTTACTATTAGGTGACGGGGTGTGGGCCTATTCTTATTGATTTTGAGGGGCATTCTCTGAACCTCCTGAATTTTGATGCTCGTTCCCTTTGCCATATTGGGGAAATTCTCCCCAATAATTCTCTCCAGTACACCTTCTGCTCCCCTCTCTCTTTCTTCTTCTTCTTCTGGCATCCCAAGTATTCTAATGTTGTTTCATCTTGTGGTGTCACTTATCTCTCGAATTCTCCCCTCGTGGTCCAGTAGCTGTTTGTCCCTCTTTTGCTCAGCTTCTTTATTCTCTGTCATTTTGTCTTCTATATCACTAATTCTTTCTTCTGCCTCAGTTATCCTAGCAGTGAGAGCCTCCATTTTTTATTGCACCTCATTAATAGCTTTTTTGATTTCAACTTGGTTAGATTTTAGTTCTTTTATTTCTCCAGAAAGGGCTTTTATATCTCTCAAGAACGTTTCTCTCATATCTTCCAAGCCTTTTCGAGCCCGGCTAGAACCTTGAGAATTGTCATTCTGACTCTAGATCTGACATATTACCAATGTCTGTATTGATTAGGTCCCTAGCCTTCGGTACTGCCTCTTGTTCTTTTTTTTGTGCTGAATTTTTCCGTCTTGTCATTTTGTCCAGATAAGAGTATATGAAGGAGCAAGTAAAATACTAAAAGGGTGGCAACAACCCCAGGAAAATATGCTTTAACCAAATTAGAAGAGATCCCAAATCGTGAGCGGGGAGAAAGGGGATAAAAAGAGGTTCAAAAAGGAAGAAAGATAAAAAAAGAAAAAAAAAAGAAAAGAAAAGAATTAAAAAAAAGAAAACAAATAGGAAAATATAAAAAAGAAAAGAAATATATATATATATATATTGGATAAACTAGTTAAAAAACGTTAAAAAAGAAAAAGGTAAAAGTTAAAAAAAAATTACCAGAAGGCGAGAAAAAAAACAAAAAATGAAAAAGAAAAAAATTAAATTAACTGCAAGACTAAAAACAATCACAGAGAAAAAGCCGTGAGTTCCGTGCTTTGCTTTCTCCTCCTCTGGAATTCTGCTGCTCTCCTTGGTACTGAAACCACACTCCTTGGTAGGTAATCTTGGTCTGGGCTGGATTTCTTGTTGATCTTCTGGGGGAGGGGCTTGTTGTAGTGATTCTCAAGTGTCTTTGCCCCAGGCGGAATTGCACGGCCCTTACCCGGGGCCGGGGTGAGTAATCTGCTTGGGTTTGCTTTCAGGAGCTTTTGTTCCCTGAGCGCTTTCCGTAGAGTTCTGGAGGGCAGGAATACAAATGGCGTCCTCCCAGTCTCCGGCTGGGAGGAGCCAAGAGGCCAGGGCCCCACTCCTCAGTGCGCCCTCAGAGAACAGTGCCCAGTTACTCCTGTCTGCCTGACCTCCGGGCGCCCTCCGAGCTCACCGAGCCTGCGACCGGTTCAAGGTAACACCGAGCTGCGAGCTTACTGTCGGCTCTGTCTCTGTAGCCGGCTTTCCCGTTCCAATACCCGCAAGCTCTGCGCCACTCAGACACCCCTGATCCTTCTGTGACCCTGCCGGACCTGAGGCCTCGCTGACCCCGCATGGGCTTCGCCCCGGTTTAGCCTCTGGAGCGATGTCCCTCAGCGGAACAGACTTTTAAAAGTCCTGATTTTGCCGTTGCTCCGCCGCTTGCTGGGAGCCGGCCCCTCCCCGCGGGGTCTATCTTCCCATCGCTTTGGATTCACTTCTCCGCCGGTCCTACCTTTCAGAAAGTGGTTGTTTTTCTGTTTCCAGAATTGCTGTTCTTCTTCTCTTTGATCTGCTGATGGATTTTCAGGTGTTTGCAATCTTTACATAAGCTATCTAGCTGATCTCCGGCTATCTGAAGTAGTCTCAGCCTGCTACTTCTCTGCCATCTTGACTCCTTCAAGGCGGTAAAATTTTAAAATGTACTTGATGTTCTCAAGTTAGATGCTATCTTTTTCCTTAAGAAACTAAATTACTTAACATAAAGAAATTTTCATGCACTTACCATGCTTAGAATCTAGGCTCCCCTGTTTCCACTCCACATAATTGGGGGTCTTGTCTTTTCACTTTTTTTTTAGGTTGAAGATTCTCCATCTATATGGGTGCATTGTCACCTCTGATCTGTGCAAAATAAAAGAGACTTTAAAAAGAGTCCCAAGTATTATATGATGCTAATGTTTTCAGGAAAATAGAATTTCTAGTAATAAAGACATTAACAGAGTACTATGTTAAATATGCCCAGAAATATTCCCAATTAAAGCAAGATATAAATTATTTTTGACTTAAGAGATAGACTATCAAGGAATAATTGCATGGTACTGTGTTGAGATCTTATAAAAATAATCCATTTTTGTATGTCAAACATCTCTTACCCCCATAATAAAATAAAAAAATGATAAAATTTTAAATATTGGTATTTTCTTGCCAGATTGTACTATTTGTTTATAATGTATTTAAACTTTTACCTGAGATTCCTAATTGGTAAATTGCAATCTACTTTTGAGTCACTCAGTGTGTTATGAGGCAATAATATGTCAATTAACTCTAGAAGAAATATTTTCCTTTTTTTTTTTTAATTTCTTCTCAGTGTAACAGTATTCATTGTTTCTGCACCGCACGCAGTGCTCCATGCAATATGTGCCCTCCCTAATACCCACTGCCTTATTCCCCCAACCTCCAACCCCAGGCCCTTAAAGACCCTCAGGTTGTTTTTCAGAGTCCATAGTCTCTCATGGTTCACCTCCCCTTCCAGTTTCCTTCAATTCCCTTCTCCTCTCCATCTCCCCATGTCCTCCATGTTATTTGTTATGCAAATTATCATATGTAAAACCATATGATAATTGATTCTCTCTGCTTGAGTTATTTCACTCAGCATTATCTCTTCCAGCCCTGTCCATGTTGCTACAAAAGTTGAGTATTCATCCTTTCTGATAGAGGCATAATACTCCATAGTGCATATGGACCACATCTTCCTAATCCATTCGTCCGTTGAAGGGCATCTTCAGTTTGGCAACCATGGCCATTGCTGCTACAAACATTGGGGTACAGATGGCCCTTCTTTTCACCACATCTGTATCTTTGGGGTAAATACCCAGTAGTGCAATTGCAGGGTCATAGGAATCTTTAATTTCTTGAGGAATCTCCACACTGTTCTCCAAAGTGGTTGCACCAACTTGCATTCCCACCAACAGTGTAAGAGGGTTCCCCTTGTCCACATCCTCTCCAACACATGTTGTTTCCTGTCTTGCTAATTTTGGTTATTCTAACTGGTGTAAGGTGGTATCTCAATGTGGTTTTAATTTGAATCTCCCTGATGGCTAATGATGATGAACATTTTTTCATGTGTCCGATAGCCATTTGTACGTCTTCATTGGAGAAGTGTCTGTTCATGTCTTCTGCCCATTTTTTGTATGGTTACCTGTTTAGTGTGTGTTGAGTTTAAGAAGTTCTTTATAGATCCTGGATATCAACCTTTTGTCTGTACTGTCATTTGCAAATATCTTCTCCCATCCCGTGGGTTGCTTCTTTGTTTTCTTGACTGTTTCCTTTGCTGTGAAGAAGCTTTTGATTTTGATGAAGTCACAAAAGTTCATTTTTGCTTTTGTTTCCTTTGCCTTTGGAGACATATCTTGAATGAAGTTGCTGTGGCTGATATCGAAGAGGTTAGTGCCTATGTTCTCCTCTAGGATTCTGATGGATTCCTGGCTCACCTTGAGGTCTTTTATACATTTTGAGTCTATCTTTGTGTACGGTGTAGGAGAATGGTCAAGTTTCATTCTTCTACATATAGCTGCCCAGTTTTCCCAGCACCATTTATTGAAGAGACTGTCTTTTTTCCACTGTATATTTTTTCCTGTTTTGTCGAAGATTAATTGACCATAGAGTTGAGGGTCCATATCTGGGCTCTCTACTCTGTTCCACTGGTGTATGTGTCTGTTTTTATGCCAGTACCACACTGTCTTGATGATCACAGATATGTAGTAAAGCTTGAAATCAGGTAGCATGATGACCCCTGTTTTATTTTTGTTTTTCAACATTTCCTTAGTGATTCAGGGTCTCTTCTGATTCCATACAAATTTTTGGATTATTTGCTCCAGCTCTTTGAAGAATACTGGTGGAATTTTGATCGGAATAGCATTAAAAGTATAGATTGCTCTAGGCAGTATAGACATTTTAACAATGTTTATTCTTCCGATCCAAGAGCATAGGATGGTCTTCCATCTTTTTGTATCTTCTTCAATTTCTTTCATGAGTGTTCCGTAGTTCCTCAAGTACAGATCTTTTACCCCTTTGGTTAGGTTTATTCCCAGGGATCTTATCGTTCTTGGTGCTATAGTAAATGGAATCGATTCTCTAATTTTCCTTTCTGTATTTTCATTGTTAGTGTATAAGAAAGCCACTAATTTATGTACATTGACTTTGTATCCTGCCACATTGCTGAATTGCTGTATGAGTTCTAGTAGTTTGGGGGTGGAGTCTTTTGGGTTTTCCATATAAAGAATCATGTCATCTGTGAAGAGAGAGTGTTTGACTTCTTCATTGCCAATTTGGATACCTTTTGTTTCTCTTTGTTGTCTGATTGCTGTTGCTAGGACTTCTAATACTATGTTGAACAAGAGTGGTGAGAGTGGGCATCCTTGTCATGTTCCTGATCTCAATAGGAAGGCTGCAAGCTTTTTCCCATTGAGGATGATATTTGCTGTGGGTCTTTCATAGATAGATTTGATGAAGTTCAGGAATGTTCCTTCTATCCCTATACTTTGAAGCATTTTAATCAGGAACGGATGCTGGATTTTGTCAAATGCTTTTTCTGCATCAATTGAGAGGATCATGTGGTTCTTCTCTTATTGATTAGTTCTATCACACTGATTGATTTGCGAATGTCAAACCATCCTTGTAGCCCAGGGATGAATCCCACCTGGTCATGGTGGATAATCTTTTTAATGTACTGTTGGATCCTGTTTGCTAGGATCTTGTTGAGCATCTTAGCATCCATATTCATCAGTGATATTGGTCTGAAATTCTCCTTTTTGGTATGGACTTAACCTGTTTTGGGGATCAGGGTAATGCTGACTTCATAAAAAGAGTCTGGAAGTTTTCCTTTTGCTTCAGTTTTTTGAAACAGCTTCAGGAGAATAGGTGTTATTTCTTCTCTGAAAGTTCCGTAGGATTCCCCAGGGAATACACCAGGTCCTGGGCTCTTGTTTTTTTGGGAGTTTTTGATTACTGCTTCAATCTTAATACTAGATATCGGTCTATTCAGGTTGTCAGTTTCTTCCTGTTTCAATTTTGGGAGTTTATAGTTTTCCAGGAATGCATCCTTTTTATCTAGGTTGCTTAGCTTATTGGCATATAACTTTGATAATAGCTTCTGATGATTGTTTCTACTTCTTTGGTGTTAGTTGTGATCTCTCCCTTTTCATTCATAATTTTATGAATTTGGGCTTTCTCTCATTTGTTTTGGATTAGTGTGGCCAATGTTTTATCGATCTTATTGATTCTTTAAAAAAACTGGCTTATGGTTTCATTGATATGTTCTACTGTATCTCTAGTTTCTACCTTATTGATCTTTGTTCTACTCTTGATTTTTTCCCTTTTTGTGTGTGGAGTTGGTTTAATTTGTTGTTGATTCTCCAGTTCTTTAAGTTGTAGAGACAGCTGGTGTATTCTGGATTTTTCAATTTTTTTTTGAGGGAACCTTAGATGGCTACGTATTTCCCCTTTAGGACTGCTTTTGCTGTAGCCTATAGGTTTTGGACCGAAGTGTCTTCATTCTCATTGGTTTCCATGAATTGTTTCAGTTCTTCTTTGATCTCCTGGTTGATCCAAGCATTCTTAAGCAAAGTGGTCTTTAGCTTCCACCTCAGCCTGACCTCAGCCCGACCTCAGCTGCTGGGCCTCCAGCTCCGGCTGCTGCCGCCGCCGCTTGCACCACCGAAGCTGCCAATATCCTGAGGAGACCAGCTGTCGCCTGCACCGCCTCCGCCAAGTCATTTTATAGAATATAGGAATATAGGAAAATATGGGAATATTTTCCTTTTATATGCTATACATATTTAATTGTATGCACCATGGTTTAATATGTAATACAGCAATGCAATGCCCAATATTTTATTTAGTTCTTTATCTTATCCAAGAAGGGGCAGAGTAGGATTCTTTTGCAATTTATTTGTGTTTAAGAAGTGTATTTGATCACATAATATCTTTTCACTCTTTTGAGAAACACACTCTAACAAGATTATCTCTGATTTTTAAAATCCTTTGGTAGCCATAGAGCAAGCTGATCTTTCTTAAAGTCATGCTAATAAATACAGGCAAGCTCTCTTTACCTACCAATTCATTGGCTCTCAAAGGTTGCTCTGTTATCTCCAATTTCTCACTAGCTGTTTCTGGATGCTAGAACAGAAAAGAAATGCTTCCTATTTCTTCCTTCTCCCTCGTTCTTGAAAAAATTAGAGACAGATTACACAACCCTGGCCTTCCCCTGAGTATATTGCTGAAGATATTCAAAAGCCTTCTTCAGCAACTTGTGACTGGCTTTGCAGAGGCATCTCATGTTTTAGATAAACTGTAGGTTCCTTACTCTTTCTATAAATCAATTATTTTTTCACTGATTTACATGACAATTTCAGATGGTTGTCAATTTGTACTTGTGCCTAATGAATTAGTCTTAAGCTTCATTACCTCCTCTTCCATATCCCCTGATCTCCTCTACCATAATCTTAATGATGTACAAAAAACCACTTAAAATATGAAAGGCAACCCTAGGAACTTCAGGAATCTTTTTATAAACTCAAGAGTTCCTTCAAAATGTGATTCCTTAATAGAACTGACTAGAATGTCCAGAAATAAATCCAAATACAGAGAGGAATTGAGTATATGCCAAAAGTGACATTTAAATCCATGGTGAAGGGATAGTTGAATAACCAGTGTTAGAACAATTAGAAAAATAGTAAAGTTAATTCTACAACTCATACCGGACATGAACCAAATTCCAGACAGAATAGAACTTTAACATGAAAAGTAAAACCATAAAAAAAAAGAGCATTCCTGTGGCTTGTTTACTTGAGCTGACATAATTCATACTAAGTAACGTCTTTGTGACAGGTCACAATAAAATTGCGGAAACGTTGGTAGGAACAGAAGGATCCAACTCTTCCACGAAGGCTGGAAATGGTTTAGTTAGACAGAGGAGGGGAAAATTAAGTTTGATATACACATTTTGTGACAATAATAAGGAGCTATTATGCTAATTACATAATCAAGGGGATAGTAGGAGCGCTGATGGGATCTAAAGGGAGAGAAATTGGGTATATGAAGTGGGACCAGAGGACTCTGAATGTCCAGATGAAGAGTTAACCCTTGGTTCTCTTTTTATTAGGGGAACCTCTGGGAATTTATGAGCTAGGATGTAGGTTTTCTTAACCATTGTTGACATTTTTGGGCAGATAACTCTTTGTCATGGAAGCTAGCCCTGTATATGACAAGATGCTTTGCAGCATCTCTGGTCTCTACCTACTAGATGTTAGTAGCATCTTTCCCTTGACAAATTGTGACAACCGATAATGTCTCCAAACATTGCCAGATGTCTCCTGGGTAACAAAATTATCACAGATTGAGAATAACTGAGCTCTAGGTGACAGAATAATTGGTTATTAAAAGGACTGTTCAATGGTGGTTCAATGGTGGACTGTTCAATGAAAAAGGTCGGCAGGACAGGAACCTAAAAGAATGTCTTAGAGACTATCCCAGTACTTTAAGTATGATACAGTGTTACAGTAAGGGCCCCTAATAAAGGACAAGTCCTTCTCTCTGTGATCTTGTATAGTCCCTTCCCACATTGAGGGTATGATGGCTTGCCTTGTTGGCCATGTTGGCTTTGCTGGCCATGTTGGCTTGCCTTGATCAATGGAATTCCAGCAACTTTGACCTAAGCTGAGGCTTGAAAAGCATTTGTGCATTGGGATTTAGCCTTTTGGAACATTGCCCCGATGTAACAAAGCCCATGCTAGCCTTTTGAAGACATATGGTCCCCCTAACAACCAACACCAACTTCCAGATATGAGTGAGGCCTTCTAACACCATGCAGCCACAGTGAAACCACTATGACTATATAACCTTAGGCAAGCCTGCAGAAAAACTACTTCCCCAACCCTGCCCGAGTTAATGACCATGAAATTATGAACAAATGAAATGGTTGTTGTTTTAAATCACTAAGTGATTGTTGTGTTGTTATGCAGTGGTAGATCACTTAGACTGGGTTTGGAGTAGATCATTACCACAGGAAATGAAAAGATGTGTACACAAGACATTTGCAAGTATCTGTATTTCTTGATGACTTTTCAGTAAAGAAACTCAGTGAAAGGGCAAAGCAGGTCAAAAAATACAAGAATTTAGAAACTGAGGGCAATGGTCAAAGTGAATTCAGGAATGAAGTTGCAGGAGCAGTCTTGAAAAAGGCACTTCTGTCTAAGCAGTTAAAAAATTAACTCTTCTATTTTGGAAACTACAGATATTTAATAATTACTAACAGTATAATGATAATAATACTTCAAAGGTTTAGTTTAACAAGTCTATTTCTGAAGCTTTAAGGGCATCATCCAGCTAGCCACTCCTTCCCTTATATGGAAAAATCAATCTTTAGAATAAATAGGAAAGCACATAAACTCAAAATCAATAATAACTTATATTGCAATAATGATAAAATTCATTTTGATTTGTTAGCTGTCCACGTTAATGGAACTATATTCACTTAGTAATTAGACTGCTAAGATCAGGGCCTCTAATGGAATGCCTCTCATAATTTACCAGTTAAATTTATAGATGATAATTATCAGTCATATTTATGGCTTGATAGATGCTGAGCATTGACTCTGTTTATTGTACTATTCAAGAATTAACAGTTCCTCAGATGGTTAGCACTTAGTCTTATGTTTAAGAACACCAGCCTGGAGGGATGTCTGTCAAATCCCTTACTATATTTTAATCATAATAAAAAAAAAGTAATAAGCAATGAAGAAAATCCAGAATGAGATAAAAATGGAAATACAGAGCCATAACTAAAAGAAATGGCTGTACATAAAGTCTAAAGCGTGGAGGGAATGGATAATGTAAATAAAGTAAAAATAACCCAAATGCATTTTCACAGGCTATTAGAGTCACTGGAGGGAACATATGCATAAGTCACATGACAGAGTGAGGAGCGTCTCTTGGAAACAGTGTAAGATTGAAAAAAAGAAAGATCAAAATGATTGAATTTTTAAGATCTTGTACCCATTAAGTAGTCAGTATTAAAGAACCAACAGCACTGCTGAAATAAGTTTAAAATCAAAGGGTAACATGCACTTGGACCTAAGATTTCCCTAAGATTTATCTAAAACAAAACAAAACAAAAACAAAAACACCCTAGTTTTTAACTATCGCTGCCTGCCAAAGGATTTTTTTTTTTTTTAAAGATTTTATTTATTTGAGAGAGAGCATGAGCAAGGAGAAGGTCAGAGGGAGAAGCAGACTCCGCATGGAGCTGGGAGCCCGATGCGGGACCCGATCCCAGGACTCCGGGATCATGACCTGAGCGAAAGGCAGTCGTCCAACCAACTGAGCCACCCAGGCGTCCCTGCCAAAGAATTTTGATTACTAATTCTTTCTCAGGTTGTGGAGACTAGGACTGAGAAAAATTATTCGGATGCAGGGATCTGGATGATCTATGTGATTTCTGATGTGTATTAACCAGTTGGAACTTCACCTTGGGAGGACATGCATTAAGGAAAGCCAGTAAAATCAGAAAATGGGGTGTTCTGGTAAATTTCGTAGATTAGTTTGAAAAAAAAAAAAACTTGTTAATGCAGACGTTTACCTGTGTTCGGAATTACAAGAGACTGAAATAACGCATAACGTTAACCAACTTGGAGTCCTACCCCTATCTTCCTTTGCTCTTTTTGTCCAGGTAGCTTTGCACACTCCTGCTAGCTCTTGGCTTTACATGAGCAACCAGAGTTTTACTCCAAAGACCCTGGCAAACGCTACCGCTGAAGTCCCGGTTCTGGCCGGGTGTCCCAAGTCCAAGAGGCCCCACCCGTGCTCCACAGGCTGGAGCCTGGCACAGAAGGGACAGCGACTCCGGAGGTGTGGGAGCCCGAGCCAGGCGGCCCTCCTACCTGGCTGGGCGGAGCGGCGCCCAGCGGAAAATGTGAGAGCCGCTCCGCGGGCGCTCAATCTCAATCTCCAGAGGCTGCTGCTCTGCTGTGTGCGGAGTCCCGCTCTCCGCCGGAAACGGCTGGGTGCGGGACCAGCGCTAGAGCGCCCCGCCCCCGGCCCGCACAGGCGCTCCCCGCCCCCGCCCGGACATTCCTGCAAGCGGCCCAACCAGCGGGAAGATGCTGACATGCCCTGGCTCCCGGCGGCAGCAGGTGGCCCCGGACTTCCCGCCATCATAGCTGCCCGGGCGGGCCGCGCGCTCGGTCGCGCCCCGGCGCCGGCTGGGCTACCCTTGCCGAGCGGGATGGAGGCGCACGGGGACCGGGAGGAGCTGGCCCACCTGCGCTCGCTCTTCGCTGCCTGCGACGCGAACCGCTCGGGGCGCCTGGAGCGCGAGGAGTTTGGCGCGCTGTGCGCGGAGCTGCGTGTGCGGCCGGCCGACGCCGAGGCCGTGTTCCAGCGGCTAGACGCTGACCGCGACGGCGCCGTCACCTTCCAGGAGTTCTCGCGCGGCTTCCGTGGGTCCTGCCGCGGGGGGCGGCACCGAGGCTGGGCTCCCTGGGAGCCCGCGTCCGCCTCAGCCCAGGTGGGACCCGACCCCGAGGACAGCCAAGAGGACGAGGGCGACGGGGACGCGCTGGCAGCCCCCTGGGGTCGGGCGAGCGCCGGCCAGGCTTGGCAGGACTTCCAGGCGCGACTTGGAGAGGAGGCCAAATTCATCCCCAGGTGCGTGTGTGGGTGGGCGGGCGGGAGGTGAGGAGGGTGTTACCTGCCCTCACCGGTGCGCTGGCGTCTCCCTCTTAACCCGCAGATTGAGCAGACCTACCGGACCCAGCTCTTTCTGAGTTGCTTTTCTCCATCCAGCTATTCCGAGGGGGAAATCCCCTAGAGTTGAAGAAAGAGAGTGCGTTCAGAGTCAGGGTTTGGGGAGAAAGTTTGGCTTGCTCACTTCTGAGCCTTGCAATAGTCACTTTATTAATTACCAGGGCCGCAGTGAAATCCGCAACATCAAGAGTTTGTTCCCAGACAGAGTTTAGCAGCGCTCTCCAGATCTCATCGCACCTTCTAGTAAGCCCCCCTCCCCCCGCTGGACCCCAGAGCTGTGAGCTGCGGATTGTCAAATTGATGTCCCTGAGATGTAGTAGTTCTTGTATTTGTTGTTTTCCTACAACATAGAAGACGAAACATGTTGGGCATTTGTGTTGGTTGGACTTACATACTCACTGATACCTACCATGTATTAGGCATTTTACAGAATTCGTTCATTTAATTTTTGCAACAACCCCGGGATGTGGATTTTCTCATTTCTAATTGGAGAAATTTATAGACCCAGAAGTATAGACCTGTAAAACATTAAGGAACTTGACTGATTAATGAAAGAGCAGGGATTTGATCCCATATGTTGTTGAACTGAAAAACTGTCTTTTATACAATGGAATAAACTGATGAAGTTATATAATAAATTCTCTATGGCTCTGACAGAAATGATATCAAGTTACTAACTTAATTCTTAGGGGGAAAGGAAATGCCTGCAGGGCCAGGCGTGGAAAGATGCTTAGGTTTTATGCAAGAGTAATTTGCATCTGTGCTTTCCTTCCTGTCATGGTGTGTCTTGAACTGCTGTATTCACTTCTTCCTCAGACACTCTAAACATGTTAATGCTGTATAATGTATTCCTGCTCTCTGTTTGGATTATGGTTGAAAGGCAGCTTGCATATCTTAGACATAAAACTCAAAACCACACAGTCCTGGGAGGATCAGTGGTCTTGCTCACCCATCACAGCTTGAACCTGCTGGCTTGGGAGTCCCACCTCCTCCTCCTCCCAGCTCCTCCCTCCTGTTTGGAGAGTAGGGCATGGAGAAGGACTCACTGCAAGTATGAGAAGGATGGTGGAGAGAAAGTGGGTGTGATACTCACCTTTTCTATTATTTACAAATGAGTTAAAATACAATTTCTCCACTGGGGAAGTTGTAAGCATCGCTACAAACTATATTCTTGGAATTATCTTTTATCTGTAACTTGGTTTAGGTCCAACTAATTACAAAAGGCAACAATTTTAAGAATCAGGGAAGGTGAACCCACGCGATGTTTTACACACGAACCTACACACCTATCTACTTTTCACAGTTGTTAAGTCTCAGCAGCAAATATTTGACACTTAACCTTGAAATGATTAGGATGGTCTTCTAAGTATCAGTATAGAAACCAGGTTTTAGTATTACTGGTGATCTTGTTATTATCATGATGCCTTTCCAAACTCTTCAAAGGTTATTAAATTTAATGGGCACCAGTGTCACCTGGTAGACTTGTATTTTAAGCCACACCCCCTTGTGATTGGAGATTAACAAGTACAATATTTTCCTTCCTGTGCTTGTTCAAGTGGAAAAGAACTAAACTGAGTTGCTTCATCTGATTGTTACCATGGCAGCCAGTAACTGTTTTTGGTAAATTCAGTTGCTTCTATTCCACTTCCTCCTACAGCTGTTCACCTTCCCTTCCTCTCATCTGAATGCGGTAAAAATCATTTATTATCGATAATGCTGTTGGCATTATTTCAGCCAAATTAATTCTGCAGACGTTAGTGAGTGCTTATTTGGTGCCGGACACTGCCGTAGGTCCTGCCCTAGGTCCCTGGGGACAAAGAGAAGGATGAGATGTAGTTCATGCCTTCAAGAAGTTTATATGTGGGTGAAACATTTCTCAAAAATTTCATCAAAGAACATTTAAAGATAAGAGGGTTATTTGCAGGAAATTCCTTATATAGCGAACATAGCCCAATAGTAACCAGGAGCTGCTTTGAAGCCTTGAGTTTTTATTTTTAAAAAGTTCATATGTTTGTTCATTTTAACTCCATGATATATTGGGGCTTATTTTAGCATAAAGTATCACGTTTTCCTCCAGTGGGGAAATTGTTTCTCTAGGAACGTGTGCCATTTCATCGAGTGGCTTTTTTTCTCATCTGGCACCCCTGGTGGCTTCTTGTCCAGTGCTTATCCAGCGCGTTTTCATGTCCAGGTTGAGAAGATTAGTTATCAGGTATTAGAATGTTTGGCTCCTATAAGGCAAAATGTCGTAGTGTTGACAGAATTTCTAGTTGTAAAACCGATCAAACTTCTGGTTTAAAAATATTAAACAGGGTTGGGTTAAACTCCCTAGTCATCAATATTGTGGTCTTAGAGAAGAAATAAAGCTGCACTGTAAAAGGATGAAAATGGTCTCTGGGATGTGTGTCAACTGACTCTTCAGTTGGTTTTTTTGTAGAAGATTGAAAGACTCCTTCCCCTAAAGGGGAATGTCTTCAGTGGTCAAGCGACTGTTAGCCTGAGCTAGGGAGGTGTAAATCTTCTGCCGGGGCAGGATGGCCATCACCACTTCCTGGTGACCTGGAATTAGGTCAGCCAACAGGTGAAACCACAGTGGGCAAGGCAATGGGGTTATAGAAGAGAATTCAGGAAGGAAGATTGTGCAAGGCCAAGAACACTCCATGAAGTGGGGAGAAAATGTTGGGTCAGAGAGAACAGACTTGTAATAACCTAGTCTGGCCAATTTTTTGTGCCGGGGTGTTATGAAAGGGAGTTTTGTACCTAGTAGATACTTAATAAAGGTTTTCAGTAAATGTTTGCAAAATGAACAGAATAAACTGATGTTCTTGGATTCCTTGACTCATATACTGAGAGTGCAGTTTATGGTATGTGTATTTTCTTTTGTCGATTCTTCTTCTTTTTTTTTTAAATGTTCTGCTGTGACCTGGTCAACGTGTTCCAAGTTTGACAAGAAAGGAGGGAAATTTTGTGTGTGTGTGTGTGTGTATGTGTGTGTGTGTGTATAAATATTTTACCGGGGTAGTGGGATGGCAAGACTCTTACCTCTAGTTGGACCTGAAGTTTTTCAGAGTTTTCTGAACTCCATCTTTTGCAGTTGTAAGTATTATGTATGAATTGATTTCACTTCGATAATTCAAGTTAGAACCGCATATTTTTCACAAACAGAATCACAAGGATCGGCTGGCACGAGTGCCACCCTGGATTTGTGTGTGGACACAGGTATGGCCACAGTGGCCAGATCAGGGACAGACCCAGGCTGGTGCTTGTAAGGTAACAGGCGTTGATGTGATTGGTGACCTGCCAGGCAGGGCTAGGCTGCCACCGTTGTTCAGACACCAAAATCTATCCCCTCGACTCAGCTGTTTCTTTTGGTTTCTGATCTCTTCCCCCCAGCCCCATACACAGTTGAAGAGGAGGCTTTTCTGTTGATCATGGAGAAACTGAATTTAACTGAGAAGAACCAAAACTACCCACTTGTGAGCAGTGTATGGGTTGTCAAAAACGGTGTACTTCAGCATATTCGTGTAACTGTAGCGATGATTATAAAAATCAGGAGAAAAAACTCAGTGGCTGAACACCAATCCCACTTAAGCAGCACATTTTTAAAACAAGTAGCTCCAAGTAAGCAGAAGGATAGTTTCCACACTGGTCAGGTTTTCTTTTACATTTCCCCTCTCAGGTTCCACGTTCGCCCTTTCCAGTCTGATCGCCTTTTTCCCTAATAACATGGGTTATTTCCCTAACACGGGTTATTTCCCTAATAACACAGGTTGCTTCACGAACCCCCTTCTCTTCCATGATGTGCTTCCTTAGATGGGATGGCAGAGGGCAGATAGAGGCAGAGAAACAAACTCAGAGGTCTGGAGACGTGGAGCAGGAAGGGTGAGGGGAAGGGAAAGACAGAGGTCAACAGACAGATGGACAGACTGGATAGTGCCTCAGTTTCCCGTCTCTTTCCACTGAACGAGTTCATTGCCATGAGCCACCTTGAGATGGGGGAGGCAAATCAGCTCTGCTCTACTTGATTTTAGCTCTTGAGTATCCTCAGAGTGTGAGCATCTTGATGCTTTGGATGGTGTTTGTAGTATTTGAAGATACATTTTTCACTCAAGTGGCAGGAACATTATCTGGTGTTCATCCAAGGAGGTACAGACTTGTTCCAGCCTTGAGGCACAGCAGTGAGTTGGACCCCCGGTCCTGGAAGAGGATTAAGCGTGTATTTGCCAATGTGTGATATTTACCTCTGCCTCTGGCTTTGGGATCTCTCAGTGTTCTAACAACATTCATTCCAGAATTCTCTGCTTTTTCTGGGTTCAGAAGTGGGGTCTTTATAGATACATATCTTCGAACTGTTGTTGGTCTGCTGCTTTTCCTTTTTTCCTCTGGAGTGTATTCTGTACTATAATTCTGTGTGTCATTACCCCACTGCTGAGTAGAAGCAGCCAGTCTGTTGAGAAGACCACAGCTGTGCCTTGGACCTTATGAGCCTTGCTCCTGGGCTCTGCAGTGGTCTGTACATGGCTTGGTTTTTATGAGCTCTACTTGTTTGTGGTCCCTCCTGGTTTTGCTTTTTGAATTTTATCTCAAAGTAATGATTTCCTTTTGGCCTCCTGGCCCCAGAAACAAGTTCTGGCCATTCCATCCTTGGAGGATTATCTGTCTGGCTGGATTGTTAGGGGCCCTGCTCAGACTGTGAGGTTCAGTGTTTTGTTGTCAAGTTCTTGATAAGAGATGATTTATCCTGCCCTTATGGTGTGGACACAAAGAAAGAAGCTTAAAGTGGGGTATCCTGGGAAGACTGCATCCCAGGAACCACAGACTGTTCTCTTAACTGTCTTTTAACCTGAAGTTTTGATTGACTCCTCTCCTAAATCACTGATCAAACTCATGGTCCTACTACTCCTGTCACTTTGAGAATGGAGACGTTTTTGCCTGTTTCTTCATTTCTGTCTGGGTTACATAATCTTAACTTCATTTGGAAAACGGAAGTAGCTGAATCAGGCTGATCTGCCTTGAATGGAGGTTTGGAGGCTGCCAGAAATGGGACCCTGTCGGGGATGAGAAAGAGATTCCAAAGCCTGGGTTTTTTTTTCCCTTCTAAAATGGTGTATAGAGTATACATTCTTGCTTCATGGGTAACTTGTTAAAGCTTGGGCAGCTCCCCATTGCAGTATGTAGTTGGACGGGAGAGATGGGAACAGATCCCTCATCATGGATATTCAGGCTCCTTCTCTCTGAGGATATTAGTCTTATGTCAGGTTGTAAAATAGAAAGCAAACACTATATTCCAGAGGAAAGTTGTCACGGGGGAATATATGTATGACACATGATCTCCTTATTAGTTCCTCAAAAAGGAATTCCATTGCTTCAGCTTGTAAATATTTGGGATTTCCCAAATTATAATTGCGTTTTGTCAGAGCCGTTATAAAAGGAGCACAGTGAATTTTAACCTTTAAGGGCTTTGTATGTCTTATAAAAAGATCTATAGATGCAGTAGTTTGGACATGTTCCTTCAGTTCTTTCTCTCATGCACCCAATGTGCCTGCCAGCATCTTAGGCACTAGAGAGACTTTGTAGACTTGACCCTGACCTCCAATGAGTGTATTGTCTCAGTTTCTTAAGTAGATGGGAGTTGATACCTGAAGGACCTGGGATTACAGTATAATCAATGAAACTATACCTCCTGGTGTATACCCCAGCCTATGCACATTTCTGAGGGGTTCTCAGATCAGGGGCTACAGACCTTTTGGGGTCTTTACACGTATATTTGGGAATCTTAGAATACCGTACGTTATTGTTTTAATTTTGATGAAATAAAATACAAGCTAATTTGCACACACTTGGAATCATGTGGATGACTCGTGGCTTACAGAAACTCCTATGGTCATTGTAGCATTCTTTACTGTAGCCAAGAGGTGGAAGCAATCTAAGCACCCATTGACAGATGATTGGATTTTGATACCTACAATAGCATATCATTCAGCTTTAAGAAATAAGGAATTCCTACAATAGGCATCATAGATAATCCTTGAAGAATTACACTAAGTGAAATAAGCTAATCACAGAAGGACTAGTAACGCATGATTCTATTTATATGAAGTATCCTTAGTAGTCAAACTCTTGGAAGGAGAAGTAGAAAGGTATGTGTAGGGGCAAGGTGAGGGGAGAATGGGGAGTTGTTGTTTGATGGGTATAGCGTCTCAGTCATTTGGGATGAAAGGAGATTTGCTTTACAATAATGTGTCAACAGTAGTGTCCTGTAAAAGTTTTGTGAAGAAGGTAGATTTCCGGGGTGCCTGGGTGGCTCAGTAGGTTAAAGCCTCTGCCTTTGTCTCAGGTCATGATCCCAGAGTTCTGGATTTGAGCCCCGAATTGGGCTCTCTGCTCCATGGAGAGCCTACTTCCTCCTCTCTCTCTCTGGCTGCTTGTGATCTCTGTCTGTCAAATAAATGAATAAAATCCTTACAAATAAATAAATAATTAATTAAAAGAAGGTAGAGTTCCTGTATGTTTCTCACCACAAGAAAAAAACTTAAAAGAAATAGGAAATTTTTTTTAGAGATGAGAAATTGAGAAGGTACCAAAGTTCTATGTCTTAGCTTTTGTCTTTTGTTTTTGAGCTGTCCCAAGTACAGGTTCTTTCAAGCTTTGCCCCTTTAATGTACCCTTACTTGCTGTTCGTGGGTGAGCAAGAAGAAACCCTTGAGATAATGACACATTCTATTATTTATTCATTTAAAAGATTTTGTTTATTTTGAGAGAAAGAGCATGAACAGGGGGGAGGGGCAAGGTTGCTGGAGAGGCAGACTCCCTACTGAGCAGAAAGCCTGATGTGGATTCAGGGCTCTGTCCCAGGACCCTGAGATCATGACCTGAGCCAAAGGCAGACACTTAACTGAATGAGTCACCCAGGCACCCTGAGATGACACATTTTAAGGGCACCATCCCTACATACAGACACACATATCAAGGGCAAACACTCCCTTCAATTTCAATTTTTTGGAATTTAGTTTTGGGACATTTTATGAGAAGGTTCAACCATGAAACCCCATTGTGATTATTTACAATTATAAAATTATGGAGTGTGTTCAAGTGGCTGTTTTGTTATAGTGATGTCTTTGATCAAGAATGTTTTTTAAATGTCTGGATATAAAGCAAAAAACACAAGTGAGTTATTCATTCAAAAACCCACGTGCCAGGGTGAAAGTGTCGCCTGCTGTCAGAGGTGTCAGCCACTTAGAAATTCTTGCCTCCACAGACCAGAGTCTCAGTCTGTTCTGGGCTGGGCTGGACGAATTCCAGAAGAGTCACCGGACATTTGCTTAGAATATCCATGTTTGAGGACATTCATATGTCATGTTTTCTGACAGAAGTGTTATAAACCAGTGTTAGTGTTTGTGATGCAAAATACTTTTTCTTTCCTTCCTCAGGGATACATGGCACAGCACATACCTCTCTCTGGCAGATAGTGTTCCCTTCGGGATGTTAACAAAGGAATTACAGTGCAGGCATTCTTGCTCGGACATGGTGCATGCATTCCCAAAAAACACAATATTCTGCAAACACACAGGACATATGAAAAAAAAAAAAGGGATGGGGCTGACCACTCAGTATTGTACACCTTTGTAATCAGAGCACTCAAAAAAACAGTAACAATCCTAATAAGGTACTAGGACAATAAAAAAAAGTCATGTTAGAGTCTTAATAGACACAGAAATATAATAGTCTAGGAATCCTTATAGATAGTTTTAAAAAAATAAAAATACAGGATTTTGTAGTTAATTTTTTTGAAGACGAAGGAAGCTTGATGAGGAAGGTGTGTAGGTTGCGGCTGCTGAGTTATGGGGCGAAGGACAAAATGCATAAAGCTCTGAGAGAACCAAGACAAAGCACGTGGACAGCCTGTGCCAAAAGGAAGGCCCCATATCAAGTGGATGTTGTGTCCCACACTGTGACCTGCTGTCTGCTGCTTCAGCTTTGGGAATGGATGTGCATTTGGTGGCTGTTACTGGGTGGAAGTTGGAGGCACTGTATTAATATGTTGGGAAGTACAAGTTCTACTTAAGCATCACTCACCTATGAGCTAAATAATGCTCTAGGAACACAATTCTGGCAGAGCAGTCCTGGTCTTGAGTATGGATTCATGAGGGACTAGAGCAAGGCACAAAGCCAGGATCTTAAGTGAGGTTGGTTCCGTGTATGTAGATTTGGAGTCTTTGTACTGGTGAAGGGATAATGCATCACCTTGCGGCTAATAGATTACAGTGAATAATCTGTCTCTAGGCCAGTGAAAATCTGGCAGTCCGCAAAAGTCTGCATATCTTTCAGACAGGTTGTTACACTCCTACTGAGTCCTGGCAACAATTAAAAATATTCTTAGCTAGTTGAGCATTTAGGCCTTAAAAAGTGACCTACTCTGCCCAATGACACTTAAAGTTCTTGCTCAGCAACTGAAAAGTAATTCAGTTCTTATTGAATTCAATTTATTCAACTGAGTAAGTTGAATAATCTTTTTTTAACTCTTTTAGGCAGTGCTAGCTTGCATATGCTGTGAAGCTGGTAAATTTTTGTGTGTGTTTTTAGCACCAAAGTGCAATGATTCAAATCACCATGTTATTTAGGGTTCCCTAGAGAAACAGAAACAATAAAGTGTGTGGGTGTGTGTGTGTGTCAGAGAGGAAAAAAAAATACTTTAAGGAGTTGGCTCATTGATTGTGGAGGCAGATGAGTCCCAGCTCTGCAGGGGGGTAGACCAGGAGGCTGGAGACCAGGGAAGAGTCAGTGTTGCCCCAGAGTGTGATGGCAGTCTGCTGGCAGAATGCCTTCTTCCTTGGTGGAGGTCAGTCTTTATCTTACTGTCTTCAGGTAATGGAGTGAGCCGTGCCCACATTATGGAGGGTAATGTACTTTACATAGAGTCTACTAATTTAAATGCTACTCTGATTTACAAAATACCTTCACAGCAATATCTGGACATGTATGATGAATACTTGAGTACAGTAGCCTCACCAAGTCGACACATAAGATGAACCACAGCCACTAAGAAACTTTTTCAGATATTCTCAGTTTTTGAGATTACCTGAGTCTTGGGAATCAGTTTTGAAAAGATCAAAGAGCATTTTTAAATGCTTCTAGGCTATAAAATATGTACCAAAAAACTTTCAGTTATTTATCAGAATCTAGAAAGATCCCTGTACATCTCTTGTACCCCCTTTCAAATGCTGAAACACTCCAAAACAATATACCACATTTCCTTTTTTTTTTTTATAAACATATATTTTTATCCCCAGGGGTACAGGTCTGTGAATCACCAGGTTTACACACTTCACAGCACTCACCAAAGCACATACCCTCCCCAATGTCCATAATCCCACCCCCTTCTCCCAAACCCCCTCCCCCCAGCAACCCTCAGTTTGTTTTGTGAGATTAAGAGTCACTTATGGTTTGTCTCCCTCCCAATCCCATCTTGTTTCATTTATTCTTCTCCTACCCACTTAAGCCCCCATGTTGCATCACCACTTCCTCATATCAGGGAGATCATATGATAGTTGTCTTTCTCTGCTTGACTTATTTCGCTAAGCATGATACGCTCTAGTTCCATCCATGTTGTCGCAAATGGCAAGATTTCATTTCTTTTGATGGCTGCATAGTATTCCATTGTGTATATATACCACATCTTCTTGATCCATTCACCTGTGTATGGACATCTAGGTTCTTTCCATAGTTTGGCTATTGTGGACATTGCTGCTATAAACATTCGGGTGCATGTGCCCCTTTGGATCACTACATTTGTATCTTTAGGGTAAATACCCAATAGTGCAATTGCTGGGTCATAGGGCAGTTCTATTTTCAACATTCTGAGGAACCTCCATGCTGTTTTCCAGAGTGGCTGCACCAGCTTGCATTCCCACCAACAGTGTAGGAGGGTTCCCCTTTCTCCACATCCTCGCCAGCATCTGTCATTTCCTGACTTGTTGATTTTAGCCACTCTGACTGGTGTGAGGTGATATCTCATTGTGGTTTTGATTTGTATTTCCCTGATGCCGAGTGATATGGAGCACTTTTTCATGTGTCTGTTGGCCATCTGGATGTCTTCTTTGCAGAAATGTCTGTTCATGTCCTCTGCCCATTTCTTGATTGGATTATTTGTTCTTTGGGTGTTGAGTTTGCTAAGTTCTTTATAGATTCTGGACACTAGTCCTTTATCTGATATGTCGTTTGCAAATATCTTCTCCCATTCTGTCAGTTGTCTTTTGATTTTGTTAACTGTTTCCTTTGCTGTGCAAAAGCTTTTGATCTTGATGAAATCCCAATAGTTCATTTTTTCCCTTGCTTCCCTTGCCTTTTGCGTTGTTCCTAGGAAGATGTTGCTGCGGCAGAGGTCGAAGAGGTTGCTGCCCGTGTTCTCCTCAAGGATTTTGATGGATTCCTTTCGCACATTGAGGTCCTTCATCCATTTTGAGTCTATTTTTGTGTGTGGTGTAAGGAAATGGTCCAATTTCATTTTTCTGAATGTGGCTGTCCAATTTTCCCAGCACCATTTATTGAAGAGGCTGTCTTTTTTCCATTGGACATTCTTTCCTGCTTTGTCGAAGATGAGTTGACCATAGATTTGAGGGTCTATTTCTGGGCTCTCTATTCTGTTCCATTGATCTATGTGTCTGTTTTTGTGCCAGTACCATGCTGTCTTGATGATGACAGCTTTGTAATAGAGCTTGAAGTCCGGAATTGTGATGCCACCAACGTTGGCTTTCTTTTTCAATACTGCTTTGGCTATTCGAGGTCTTTTCTGGTTCCATATAAATTTTAGCATTATTTGTTCCATTTCTTTGAAAAAGATGGATGGTACTTTGATAGGAATTGCATTAAATGTGTAGATTGCTTTAGGTAGCATAGACATTTTCACAATATTTATTCTTCCAATCCAGGAGCATGGAACATTTTTCCATTTCTTTGTGTCTTCCTCAATTTCTTTCATGAGTACTTTATAGTTTTCTGAGTATAGATTCTGTGTCTCTTTGGTTAGGTTTATTCCTAGGTATCTTATGGTTTTGGATGCAATTGTAAATGGGATTGACTCCTTAATATCTCTTTCTTCTGTCTTGCTGTTGGTGTAGAGAAATGCAACTGATTTCTGTGCATTGATTTTATATCCTGACACTTTACTGAATTCCTGTATAAGTTCTAGCAGTTTTGGAGTGGAGTCTTTTGGGTTTTCCACATATAGTATCATATCATCTGCGAAGAGTGATAATTTGACTTCTTCTTTGCCAATTTGGATGCCTTTAATTTCCTTTTGTTGTCTGATTGCTGAGGCTAGGACCTCTAGTACTATGTTGAATAGCAGTGGTGATAATGGACATCCCTGCCTTGTTCCTGACCTTAGCGGAAATGCTTTCAGTTTTTCTCCATTGAGAATGATATTTGCGGTGGGTTTTTCATAGATGGCTTTGATGATATTGAGGTATGTGCCCTCTATCCCTACACTTTGAAGAGTTTTGATCAGGAAGGGATGCTGTACTTTGTCAAATGCTTTTTCAGCATCTATTGAAAGTATCATATGGTTCTTGTTCTTTCTTTTATTGATGTGTTGTATCACATTGACTGATTTGCGGATGTTGAACCAACCTTGCAGCCCTGGAATAAATCCCACTTGGTCGTGGTGAATAATCTTTTTAATGTACTGTTGAATCCTATTGGCTAGTATTTTGTTGAGTATTTTCGCATCTGTGTTCATCAAGGATATTGGTCTATAGCTCTCTTTTTTGGTGGGATCCTTGTCTGGTTTTGGGATCAAGGTGATGCTGGCCTCATAAAATGAGTTTGGAAGTTTTCCTTCCATTTCTATTTTTTGGAACAGTTTCAGGAGAATAGGAATTAGTTCTTCTTTAAATGTTTGGTAGAATTCCCCCGGGAAGCCATCTGGCCCTGGGCTTTTGTTTGTTTGGAGATTTTTAATGACTGTTTCAATCTCCTTACTGGTTATGGGTCTGTTCAGGCTTTCTATTTCTTCCTGGTTCAGTTGTGGTAGTTTATATGTTTCTAGGAATGCATCCATTTCTTCCAGATTGTCAAATTTATTGCTGTAGAGTTGCTCATAGTATGTTCTTATAATAGTTTGTATTTCTTTGGTGTTAGTTGTGATCTCTCCTCTTTCATTCATGATTTTATTTATTTGGGTCCTTTCTCTTTTCTTTTTGATAAGTCGGGCCAGGGGTTTATCAATTTTATTAATTCTTTCAAAGAACCAGCTCCTACTTTCGTTGATTTTTTCTATTGTTTTTTTGGTTTCTATTTCATTGATTTCTGCTCTGATCTTTATGATTTCTCTTCTCCTGCTGGGCTTAGGGTTTCTTTCTTGTTCTTTCTCCAGCTCCTTTAGGTGTAGGGTTAGGTTGTGTACCTGAGACCTTTCTTGTTTCTTGAGAAAGGCTTGTACCGCTATATATTTTCCTCTCAGGACTGCCTTTATTGTGTCCCACAGATTTTGAACCGTTGTATTTTCATTATCATTTGTTTCCATGATTTTTTTCAATTCTTCTTTAATTTCCCGGTTGACCCATTTATTCTTTAGAAGGATACTGTTTAGTCTCCATGTATTTGGGTTCTTTCCAAACTTCCTTTTGTGATTGAGTTCTAGCTTTAGAGCATTGTGGTCTGAAAATATGCAGGGAATGATCCCAATCTTTTGATACCGGTTGAGTCCTGATTTAGGACCGAGGATGTGATCTATTCTGGAGAATGTTCCATGTGCACTAGAGAAGAATGTGTATTCTGTTGCTTTGGGATGGAATGTTCTGAATATATCTGTGATGTCCATCTGGTCCAGTGTGTCGTTTAAGGCCTTTATTTCCTTGCTGATCTTTTGCTTGGATGACCTGTCCATTTCAGTGAGGGGAGTGTTAAAGTCCCCTACTATTATTGTATTGTTGTTGATGTGTTTCTTTGATTTTGTTATTAATTGGTTTATATAGTTGGCTGCTCCCACGTTGGGGGCATAGATATTTAAAATTGTTAAATCTTCTTGTTGGACAGACCCTTTGAGTATGATATAGTGTCCTTCCTCATCTCTTATTATAGTCTTTGGCTTAAAATCTAATTGATCTGATATAAGGATTGCCACTCCTGCTTTCTTCTGATGTCCATTAGCATGGTAAATTCTTTTCCACCCCCTCACTTTAAATCTGGAGGTGTCTTCGGGCTTAAAATGAGTTTCTTGGAGGCAACATATAGATGGGTTTTGTTTTTTTATCCATTCTGATACCCTGTGTCTTTTGACAGGGGCATTTAGCCCATTCACATTCAGGGTAACTATTGAGAGATATGAATTTAGTGCCATTGTATTGCCTGTAAGGTGGCTATTACTGTATATGGTCTCTGTTCCTTTCTGATCTACCACTTGTAGGCTCTCTCTTTGCTTAGAGGACCCCTTTCAAGATTTCCTGTAGAGCTGGTTTGGTGTTTGCAAATTCTTTCAGTTGTTGTTTGTCCTGGAAGCTTTTAATCTCTCCTTCTATTTTCAATGATAGCCTAGCTGGATATAGTATTCTGGGCTGCATGTTTTTCTCGTTTATCATGCCAGCTCTTTCTGGCCTGCCAGGTCTCTGTGGATAAGTCAGCTGCCAATCTAATATTTTTACCATTGTATGTTACAGACTTCTTTTCCCGGGCTGCTTTCAGGATTTTCTCTTTGTCACTGAGACTTGTAAATTTTACTATTAGGTGACGGGGTGTGGGCCTATTCTTATTGATTTTGAGGGGCGTTCTCTGAACCTCCTGAATTTTGATGCTCGTTCCCTTTGCCATATTGGGGAAGTTCTCCCCAATAATTCTCTCCAGTATACCTTCTGCTCCTCTCTCTCTTTCTTCTTCTTCTGGAACCCCAATTATTCTAATGTTGTTTCGTCTTATGGTGTCACTTAATTCTCGAATTCTCCCTTCGTGGTCCAGTAGCTGTTTGTCCCTCTTTTGCTCAGCTTCTTTATTCTCTGTCATTTGGTCTTCTATATCACTAATTCTTTCTTCTGCCTCATTTATCCTAGCAGTTAGAGCCTCCATTTTTGATTGCACCTCATTAATAGCTTTTTTGATTTCAACTTGGTTAGATTTTAGTTCTTTTATTTCTCCAGAAAGGGCTTTTATATCTCTCGAGAGGTTTTCTCTAATATCTTCCATGCCTTTTTCGAGCCCGGCTAGAACCTTGAGAATTGTCATTCTGAACTCTAGATCTGACATATTACCGATGTCTGTATTGATTAGGTCCCTAGCCTTCGGTACTGCCTCTTGTTCTTTTTTTTGCGTTGAATTTTTACGTCTTGTCATTTTGGCCAGATAAGAGTAAATGAAGGGGCAAGTAAAATACTAAAAGGGTGGCAACAACCCCAGAAAAATATGCTTTAACTAAATTAGAAGAGATCCAAAATCGTGAGTGGGGAGAAAGGGGATAAAAAGAGGTTCAAAAAGAAAGAAAGAAAAAAAAAGAAAAGAAAAAAAAATTTTTTTAAAAAAAGAAAACACCTGAGAAAAATGTAAAAAAGAAAAAATATATATATTAGATAAACTAGTAAAAAATGGTTAAAAAAGAAAAAAGTAACAGTTAAAAAAAAAAAAATTTTACCCGAAGGCGAGAAGAAAAAGAAAAAAAAAAATGAAAAAGAAAAAATTAAATTAACTGCAAGACTAAAAAAAAAATCACAGGAAAAAAGCCATGAGTTCCGTGCTTGGCTTTCTCCTCCTCTGGAATTCTGCTGCTCTCCTTGGTATTGAAACCGCACTCCTTGGTAGGTGAACTTGGTCTCGGCTGGATTTCTTGTTGATCTTCTGGGGGAGGGGCCTGTTGTAGTGATTCTCAAGTGTCTTTGCCCCAGGCGGAATTACACCGCCCTTACCCAGGGCGGGGGTGAGTAATCCGCTCGGGTTTGCTTTCAGGAGCTTTTGTTCCCTGAGCGCTTTCCGTAGAGTTCCGGAGGACGGGAACACAAATGGCGGCCTCCTGGTCTCCGGCCTGGAGGAGCCGAGAGCCCAGGGCCCCACTCCTCAGTGCGCCCTCAGAGAACAGCGCCCAGTTATTCCCGTCTGCCTGACCTCCGGCCGCGCTCCGAGCTCACCGAGCCTGCGATCGGTTCAAGGTAACACCGAGCTGTGAGCTTACTGTCGGCTCTGTTTCTGTAGCCGGCTTTCCCGTTCCAATACCCGCAAGCTCTGCGACACTCAGACACCCCCGATCCTTCTGTGACCCTGCGGGACCTGAGGCCACGCTGACCCCGCGTGGGCTTCGCCCCGGTTTAGCCTCTGGAGCGATGTCCCTCAGCGGAACAGACTTTTAAAAGTCCTGATTTTGTGTGCGGTTGCTCCGCTGCTTGCCGGGAGCTGGCCCCTCCCCCCGGGGTCTATCTTCCTGTCGCTTTGGATTCACTTCTCCGCCGGTCCTACCTTTCAGAAAGCGGTTGTTTTTCTGTTTCCAGAATTGCTGTTCTTCTTCTCTTCGGTCTGCCGATGGATTTTCAGGTGTTTGCAATCTTTAGATAAGCTATCTAGCTGATCTCCGGCTAGCTGAAGCAGTCTCAGCTTGCTACTTCTCCGCCATCTTGACTCCTCCGGCTCGCACCTCGGCCGCCTCCGCGCCGCCGCCGCTCCCCTGCGCCCGCCGCTGCTGCTCTCGCTCAGCCGCAGGCGCCGCCGAGCAGCCCCATCTACAAACTCGGGGCTCGTAGTTGGGAATTGGAAATGCGGCTCTCTCTCCTCTCCGCCCCCTTCCCTCCGCCCCCCTCCCTCGCTCCCCACTCCGCCCCGGCTCCGGTCGCCGGCGCCGCCACCGCCGCCACCGAGCGCTCGGCCAGCCTCCCCTCAGCAGCCCTCCTCCGGCTCTTCCCCCTCCTGCTCCTCGCGCCGCCGCTGTCGGGGGCGCGCTCCCTCCCGGCCCCCCGCGTGTGCCGAACGCCGAGGAGCGCGCCAATATACCACATTTCTGTGGCAACTTTAATGTTACTATCATTTTTCTATCGGCCAAGAAAAGGCTTGCCCTCCATGTATTTATGGCTCTGAGATGGGCCCTGAAGAAATGAGCTTATTTTTTATTTCTTCCTTTTTTTTTTTTTTAAGATTTATTCATCCATTTTAGAGAGGGTGGGAGAGAGTATATGCACGATCGAGAGGAGGGACAGAGAGAGGTGAGGGTGAGAAGTAGACTCTGTGCTATGTGGGGAGCCTGATGTGGGGCTCAATCCCAAGATTCTGAGATCCTGACCTGAGCTGAAAGTAAGAGTCATACACTTAATCACCTGAACCACCCAGCTACCCACAAATGGGCTTATTTTTAAAGCTCGTCTCAACCCCTCCCTCCTTACCCTGCAGTCCCACTCTTTATCTCAGTATCTCTAAGTCTGAACTGAGCAGCTGACAGAAGAGGCATTTTGGATTGAAGCCACCAGCATTGCACACTGCAGCCCTTGCCTGAGCAAACCATCGCTTGCTTGCTCACTTCTTTCTTCCTTCTCCTCCTTCTCCCTCATCCCCACCCTCCCTCCTGCAAGTGCTGTGAGAAAGACATTATGCCAAGAAGTCCAAAGGCTGAAGTTTTAATGAGAAACAGTAGGAAATTCCTTAGAGTAGGGACACGTTCTTTCTTTACCATTTCCTAGCACTAGTTTTGGTTCCTGAGTTGGTAGTTGCTACCAACGATGCAATTTGAGAGGCTTAGGGAAGCCCGGATGTGTTCCACCAGATAGAGGTCTTAAAATTCAGCCCTAAGAAAGCCAGTGGTTCCATGCTCATATTCTTAGAATGAAGCATTTTTTAGTTCATCAGCAGACACTGCTTTTAAATCCCATCTTTTCTCAGGCATTGCTGATCAAGAGCCTCAGACTGCAGCATTGGCAGCACCTGGTAGTGGTTCTAGAACTGCAGACTCCTAAGCCCCATCATAAAATGTGGAAGGACCTGTATTTTAACAAGGTCCCTCGCTGATTTGTGCATGTATTAGAGTCTGTCAGGGAAATGAGAAGTGATGGTATGGGACATGGCCACATTGGGTTGGGAGTTCAGTATGAAAAGATCGAAAAGATCCAGAAAGAGCATGTTGAAGACGTAGAAGGTAGCAAAAGTGAACTTCATATACTCTAGAATTCTGCCTTGGGTTGCCTCTGGTTATCTGAAATCTGAGTTGTGAAGCATTCATGACTGAAATTACCCTGAAGATAAGTAACTGATAGTTACTTATGTGTGTATTTTGTGAATGTATTCTTCAAAGACAGATGGAGCACAGTGCACAGAGCTTACCTGCACACACCTTGCTGAATCTTCCCCGACAGAACACTCCCATAGTCAGCATCCAGATCAAGAAACAGAACATTGTACCACCTCTGCAGAAGCCCGCAGTGCTCCCTTCCAATCCTTGTTGTCCTCACCACCAGGTTAGTTATTATCCTTTGCCTGTTGTTGTTGCTGTTGTCACTGTTTTTATTTATATAGAGGGGCTCAAACAGTATATTTACCCTCCTGTCCCCAACCATATGTTCATGAGCTTGGAGTTGTACATCTGTCATTTCCATTGCTGTAGTGTATCCCTTTGTGTGAAGATATGACAGTTGACCCATTTCTCTACTAATGGTCATTTGGGAAATTTCTGCATTGTGGCCATTACTCCTAAAATGAGCAGCCTGCCCCATGTCTTTTGGTAAATGTATGGACACATACAATGCATTGCTTTTAATAATTTCAAAATAATTTAAGATTTCCTCGCTAACTCATGGTCATGATCGTGAAGCTTTCATCTTGGGCTGTAGTATAGCGATACGCCATGTTTGCAAAGATGGTCATTCAGCTTGGCTTTTTGGGTTTCTGTATACATTTTCTGTTCTTTCTGTAAGGCTGCTAAGTTTTATTTCATTCTTGTCCATTCTTCCTTTCTTCCTTGGTACCTTGTCTGCCAAAGATACACAAAGCACATGATCCCATATTTTAGAATGGTGTTTTCAAACTCCTACAGGATTATTCCTGTACCTATAGGTTATTCCTGTACTGAGCAGGGGTGTCTCAGAGGCTGCTTTTCATTCTTTCTTGCTTTTCAGCCTTCTTTTGGATTTTCATTGGTGCCAGATCCTTGAATTTTAGGTGGCTGGGGTACTGCTGCCATTTTGAAAACATTGTCATTGTTTTTTTAGTCTTAATAATTATTATTCCTGTGTTAGCCCCTTTTCCCCTCTGCTTATTTTGAAAGTTCCTCCAAATAGACATGATAGTTCTAAATTATCTTTGTAGAAATTATGCCACTTAGATAAGCATGAACATTCAATTATATTATTATAAATACATGTGAGAAGTAGGTGTCTAGCCAAGAGTGGGTGTGGGCTTATGCTTGGATGAACCCATGGGAGTCTGGCAAGGTGTGAGCTTGCATCTGTCTCATTGGCCCCCAGCCCAACAGATGGTCACTGAAATTATTTGTAATGCTTTTTTTATGAGTCTTAAGGAAATGCTACAAAAACTATTCATGGAGGTAAACAGATACTACAGCTTTATGGGTTCTCCTTGTCCACTCAAATGAATTATTATAATAACTCTATTACGGCTCCTTCTTTAGTATTTGGGTTGAAAGCAGCCATTCAACATTAATTTCCATTTTGTGTCTGGGTTTTGTACCAGTTGCACTGCCCAGAGGAGATGTTATCCACACAGATGAGAGCGGAGGTCAGTTCATGCCACAGGGAACCAGAACGGCAAACTAGGGGGGAATAAAGGTTTGGGATGAAAAATATGAACTGAGATAAATGTAAATACACAGCACATTGAAATTCCTTTTTTTCCTTTTTCTTTTTTTTTAATGTGATGAAGGGGTGAGTTAAATTGATGACTCAATTAAGAGACCAGTTTTCCTTTTCTCAGCTCTCAGAAAGGGTTGAGGTCAGATTCCTTCAGGAGATAGTGTTAGCGTATCTGAAGGTAGTTTGCTCTTTTAGTGGGCTGTGGCTCTGGGAACTCAACAGTGGATTAGTTTTCAGGGCAGCTGATCTTGGTATAAAGTGAGAAAGTTAGGTTTTAGTAGGATTTTTGGCTACCTCCTTTTTTAAAAAATTACATTCCAGAAAATCACACTTCTGTTGTTGAGAAGATCAAATGAAAAAGTAATTAAACTTTCCTGCTGGGTGCTGGGGAAGCAATGAAGTGGACAGTTGATGAGCAATGAAGTGTAGCCTGGGAAGCTTCTCCCTTGTGGAAAATATGCCCCAGATGCCACCGAATGAGACCAGGGGTCTCTCAAAAAGTCTTAACTGTTGAAATGTCAAATTAATGATGTCGACAACATTTTACTTTCAAGCATTCTAGAAAATTTGTAAAGAAATCTCTATAGCTCATTTGACTTTAGTTTGGTCTTTTCGATCCAGCACTGTGTAAAACAGAGACTGGAAAGCCAATATCGATTTATCTTTTTGTTTGACGGTAAGGTAAGAAGGGAGATAGGTAAAAATCAATGATTCTTTAAAAAAAGTAGATTAAAAAAATCTTTGATATGCTTTTTGTGCAGGAACTCAACAAACACTACCATGTGTACAAATAGTTTTAAGTTAGTTCGAGGATGCTGTGGAAAAACTCTCTCATTTAATTACATGATCTTTCAGAACAAACTCTTGTAACTCTCAAGAGAAGTTTTTAAGAAGGCCAGAGCAGGCTGGTATGATCTACAATAGTATCATCCACACTCCAGCGTAAGGTCAAGATTCAGCTGTTGAAGAAAATGTGACTATATATAGCTTAGGCACCAAACAGTTATCTTTCCGTGATATCTGTAATAATTTAGCATTAAATGCCAACCAATCAATAATTAGTAGTAGGTTTTTTCAATACCTATTATATACAAATTCAAAAAAATAGGTTTGCTGCAGAGTGAAGAGGTAGGTTGCACTAATATCCCAGAATATGCTACTTTTTGTAGATAAAAATGTATTCTTTAGTGGTACTCATGATTCTGTGCAATATTAAGAAGTCTTTCGGAGATTTTTTTAAAAGACAGGCAAATCTTTATCTTTTATAGAGGCTGGCTGTAGGTTGTCTGCATAACAACAATATTTTAAATCTGTGTTGACCTACATAAAATCCTGCAATTTAATCTGTGCCTTAAGGACTCACATGTGTATCATAATGTTTAGAAACATAAACGTACATATTCCTCTGTTACAAATGCATCCTTCTTTATTATTGAGGAAATATATTCAGGATTCACAACATTAGTTCAACCATTCAGCTGGAGTTCCGATTTTAGCAACCTCAGTGAACACTCTGGCCAGTAGAGTTCAGACATGCTTTCTGGAATGCCCTGCTTTCTCAGTGTTCAGAAGGGATTGGCCCCTCTCAGCTTGGCTGTCAGATTTCCCACAGTTAGTCTTGTTCCCGACCCTGACCAACAAAGTTCATCTGCTCCGTCCTCACTATGGCCTTCCTTGGCCAGCCTCAGATCCAGCATAGAGCTCCACCCATTCTGCTTCGGCTCCCACTGAGCCCTCCTTCTTTAGGCTCTGTCCTCTTTCATTTATGCAGGATCCTATCGGGTCAGATTTCTAGTGCTGCAAGGGATATGGAGGCTGATAACTGGGAAGGTAAGCATCTGCAGAACACTCAGTACACAGAGCTTCAGATTCATTGTGGCAGGAGATCTGAAGGGGAAGATTTCTTCTGGTTGGAACAGTCAGGGCAGGCTTCATGGAGGAGGCAGCTTTGGGGAGACCCTTGACTGATGTGTAGGGTTTGGTTTCTGGACAGGAAATACAGAAGGCTGTGATTTTGATTAGAGATCAGTATTGAACTGTAATACATCCAGGAGGGGGTGAAGGTTTTTCCATGACATAGTTGATCTGAGCAATGTCTCCTTTATTGAAAATTTATGTATTACTTGTTGGGTACTGTGCAAACTATTGGAGGACAGTGACCACCTAAGGATCCTTAGAATATGAGGAGGTTGAAGAAAATGTTATAGGAAGTAGAGTGGCTGTAGAATTGATCCCCCAACCCAGAATTTTCTTGCAAATAAAATGAGAGGAATTAATATACTTAAAATTATGTAACCTTCCAATTCAAGAGCATGGAATGGTCTTCCATCTTTTTGTGTCTTCTTCAATTTCTTTCATGAGTGTTCTGTAGTTCCTCAAATACAGATCCTTTACCTCTTTGGTTAGGTTTATTTCAGGTATCTTATGGTTCGTGGTGCTGTAGTAAATGGAATCGATTCTCCAATTTCCCTTTCCGTATTTTCATTGTTAGTATATAAGAAAGCCACTGATTTCTGTACATTGACTTTGTATCCTGCCACCTTGCTGAATTACTGTTTGAGTTCTAGTAGTTTGGGGGTGGAATGTTTGGGGTTTTCCATATAAAGAATCATGTCATCTGCGAAGAGAGTTTGACTTCTTCATTGCCAATATGGATACCTTTTATTTGCCTTTGTTGTCTGATTGCTGTTGCCAGGACTTCTAATACTATGTAGAACAAGAGTGGTGAGAGTGGGCATCCTTGTCGTGTTCCTGATCTCAACAGGAAGGCTGCAAGCTTTTTTCCATTGAAGATGATATTTGTTGTGAGTCTTTCATAAATAGATTTGATGAAGTTCAGGAATGTTCCTTCTATCCCTATACTTTGAAGCATTTTAATCAGGAACGGATGCTGGATTTTGTCAAATGCTTTTTCTGCATCAATTGAGAGGACCATGTGGTTCTTCTCTTATTGATTTGTTCTATCACATTGATTGATTTGCGAATGTCGAACCATCCTTGTAGCCCAGGGATGAATCCCACCTGGTCATGGTGGATAATCTTTTTAATGTACTGTTGGATCCTGTTTGCTAGGATCTTACTGAGAATCTTAGTATCCATATTCATCAGTGATATTGGTCTGAAATTCTCCTTTTTGGTATGGTCTTTGCCTGGTTTGGGGATCAGGGTGATGCTGGCTTCATAGAAAGAGTCTGGAAGTTTTCCTTTTGCTTCAATTTTTTGAAACAGCTTCAGGAGAATAGGTGTTATTTCTTCTCTGAAAGTTCCGTAGGATTCCCCAGGGAATCCATCAGGTCCTGGGCTCTTGTTTTATGGGAGGTTTTTGATCACTGCTTCAATCTCATTACTAGATATCGGTCTATTCAGGTTGTCAGTTTCTTCCTGGTTCAATTTTGGGAGTTTATAGTTTTCCAGGAATGCATCCATTTTATCTAGGTTGCTTAGCGTATTGGCGTATAACTGTTGATAATAACTTCTGATGATTGTTTCTACTTCCTTGGTGTTAATTGTGATCTCTCCCTTTTCATTCATAATTCTATTAATGTGGGCCTTCTTTCTTTTCTTTTGGATTAGTGTGGCCAATGGTTTATCGATCTTATTGATTCTTTCAAAAAAACCAGCTTCTAGTTTTATTGATACGTTCTACTGTATCTCTGGTTTCTACCTCATTGATCTCTGCTCTAATCTTGATTATTTCCCTTCTTATGTGTGGAGTTGGTTTGATTTGTTGCTGATTCTCCAGTTCTTTAAGGTGTAGAGATAGTTGGTGTATTCTGGATTTTTCAATTTTTTTGAGGGAGGCTTGGATGGCTATGTATTTCCCCCTTAGGACCACCTTCACTGTATCCCATAGGTTTTGGACTGAAGTGTCTTCATTCTCATTGGTTTCCATGAATTGTTTCAGTTCTTCTTTGAACTCCTGGTTGATCCAAGCATTCTTAAGCAAGGTGGTCTTTAGCTTAAAGGTGTTTGAGTCCCTTCTGAACTTTTCCTTGTGATTGAGCTCCAGTTTCAAAGCATTGTGATCTGAGAATATGCAGGGAACAATCTCAGTCTTTTGATATTGGTTGAGTCCTGATTTGTGACCCAGTATGTGGTCTATTCTTGAGAAGGTTCCATGTGCACTTGAGAAGAATTAGTATTCTGTTGTTTTGGGATGGAATGCTCTGTATATATCTATGAGGTCCATCTGATCCAATGTGTCTTTCAATGCTCTTGTATTGGAAGAATAAACATTACTAAAATGTCTATACTGCCTAGTGCAATCTATACTTTTAATGCCATTCTGATCAAACTCCACCAGTATTTTTCAAAGGAAAACAGTCAAGAAAACAAAGAGGCAACCCACGGAATGGGAGAAGATATTTGCAAATGACAGTACAGACAAAAGGTTGATATCCAGGATCTATAAAGAACTCTTCAAGCTCAACATACACAAAACAGATAATCAAATCAAAAAATGGGCAGAAGATATGAACAGACACTTCTCCAATGAAGACATACAGATGGCTATCAGACACATGAAAAAATGTTCATCATCACTAGCCATCAGGGAGATTCAAATTAAAGCCGCATTGAGATGTCACCTTGTACCAGTTAGAATGACCAAAATTAGCAAGACAGGAAACAACATGTGTTGGAGGGGATGTGCAAAAAGGGGAACCCTCTTCCGCTGTTGGTGGGAATGCAAGTTGGTGCAGTCACTTTGGAGAACAGTGTGGAGATTCCTCAAGAAATTAAAAAATAGAACTTCCCTATGGTCCTGCAATTGCACTACTGGTTACTTACCTCAAAGATACAGATGTAGTGAAAAGAAGGGCCATCTGTACCCCAATGTTTATAGCAGCATTGGCCATGGTCGCCAAACTGTGGAAAGAACCAAAATGCCCTTCAATGGACGAATAGATAGGAAGATGTGGTAAATATACACTATGGAGTATTATGCCTCCATCGGAAAGGATTAAGACCCAACTTTTGTAGCAACATGGACGGGACTGGAGGAGATTATGCTGAGTGAAATAAGTCAAGCAGAGAGAGTCAATTATCTTATGGTTTCACTTATTTGTGGAGCATAAAAAATAGCATGGAGGACATGGGGAGTTAGAGAGGAGAAGGGAGTTGGGGGAAATTGGAAAGGGAGGTGAACCATGAGAGACTATGGACTCTGAAAAACAATCTGAGGGGTGTGAAGCGGCGGGTGGTAGGAGGTTGGGGGAGCCAGGTGGTGGGTGTTGGATAGGGCACGGATGCATGGAGTACTGGGTGTGGTGCAAAAAACAATGAATACTGTTAAGCTGAAAATAAATAAATAAATAAATTATTTTTAAAGATTATGTAACCTTATTGGAATATTGTTTTGTCTGACAAATTATGTTTTTATTTTACATGTGATCCTCTGACGTAGTTCTATCAAACACATTAAAAAAAGTTATTTCTAAAATGCATAAACATTTTATATACATTAAGGCAAAGAAAATGTTGCGACCAGTTATGTGAAGATTAAAAAACTTGTGTAAGTAGAATAGTTACTTTTGGAAAATACTTAGGTACTTTAATTGGTTTCTTATCTTGTACTTCCCTGAAGAATTTGTCTTTTTTTTTTCATTGTGGTCTTTATGCTTTTTCTGCCCCATCAAGTTGCTTATAATGTTCTTTAGAAGATTTTGATTATTAAATTTGACATTATTGACATTGAGCAATTGACTCTTCTCTGCAGGTCATCATGTTTTTAATGGAGAAAACATTCCCTGTCCAATTGCTGACATACAATCATAGAGAAAACTCTGCAATAAGCTTAGAGCAAATTCTGATAAATGGAGGATATTCCCAACTTAGTTTTGGTATTGAGAAGTGTTGATACTTATGTATGTGAATGAGTATTTCTGCCCTTGATGGTCACAAGCTCTGTGTTTTCTGCCTCCCTTTGAAGAGCTGTTTCTGACAAACACTTTGACAGATTTCTTTCTTAAGTTTTGCAAGATAAGCTTGTAGGATAAGTTTGTTTCCATTTATGACTCTTATGAATAAGCTTTCCCATATTGAGATGCTTCAAAATTGTACGCCTTTTCAATTTCATTTCATTTTGGTTCACAGCATAAATGTAATCAAATAAAAATAGGAAGTCGAGATATTCCAAATCATAATTATGGAGTTTTGGGATTTGTGCAACATTTGAGCTCTCATTTCATCTGTTTAGTTCATCAGTGCCTTCCTGTTTTCAGGCTTATTTTTCAATTAATTCCAATCTGCTAACAGCTTCAAAAGATGAAGACAATTTTTATAAATTTGATAAAAGTTTTCCAACAGATTTTGAGCAAAATGTAATGCCAACTTAGGGGGCAGGTTTATAGCAAACATAGGACGATTTGCTAAGTAGTTCTTCAAAGGTTCAAATGTTTCCAAAACCTGAATGTGATAAGCCACAGAGAAAACATAACCACCACAAAAATGTTTAGATGCTGTAATTATATGTGTGAATGCATTTGAAATTCTGATAACAACAGCTTCTCTTTCATTTGGTAGCATATCAAAGCCTGTCTGGATGCCATCAAATGCACCAGCACCATTTCCACAAGTATTTCTGCTTCATAGATCGCTTAATTTAGTAAAAATTATGATAAGTTTTAATCACAGTGCTTTACTTTTGTATTTCACGAAATTTATAGTAATATTTGTAATAAGTCCGGAAGTTTTAATCTTCCACAGAATGAATTTCTAAAAGCTTTATTGTGATGATGGAAAAAAAGAAATCAGACCATTATTGACATTAACTCAACTGATATTCTTTTCGAGGTATTGATCAGAATGATAACAAACTGGCCTCACTTACCTCTGCCAAGTTCTGTTTTTGGCTAATGGAGGCACAAAAGCACCTGTCACTTCACCATGTGTGTTTGTACAAGGAAACTTGAAGTGAAAATGCACGGAACCAATACAGAAGCACTGTCTTTTGATTGAAGGGAAAGGTCCTACTTTACACGCTCTCATTCTTCAGCTGCATGAGTGACCTCGTAGACCCTGAACAGTTTTCCTCAAAGACAGATGTTGATGCTTTTTCAGGAAATTTGTTGTCTTCTGGTTTTTGTGTGGTTAATGGTATCATTCTGGTCCACCATGGTGGAGGCTAAATGTTGACAAACTTAAAAATATATATATTTTGTTTGGAATATTTTTAGATTTACAGAAAAATTGTGAGGACATTGCAGAGTCCCCTTATTACATGTACCTACTTTCCCCCATGATTAGCATCTTGTATTGGTGCTGTATACTTGTCACAATCAGTGAACTGATATTGATACATTAGTATTAATTTAAGTCCATAGTTTATTAATATTTCCTCAGTTTTCCCCCTAATGTCCTTTTTGTGCTCCAGCATCCTGTCTAGGACACCACATTCCATTCAGTTGTCGTGTCCTTGGGCTCCCCTCGGCAGTGACCACTGACAAACATTTTGAGCAAGTTACACATTTATCACCATCATTTTTGTAGAGAGGAAATTTGGTTCTTAACCTTTTTATAGCATGCACCTTTGTTGTTCCTTGACGTCATGGTTTCCAGAAGGGTTTGTTGCAAAATAGTAAAGCATTACCATTCAACAAAATAACTAGTTACATACATTTAAATTGTACTAACCTGGTTAAATTCCAGTAGCAGGAGCATTCCAGATACTTCCTATTGCTGTGTGGGAGGACAGTTCGACTTCTGTTTTCTGTACCTTGTGCCTCTGATTTCCCTTTTTCCCACTGATTTGGCCAAATAGCTGCCTGGCAGAGAGTAGCACAATGGATGGTCACCCAGGCGGCCAGCAGGGCAGCGGTCCCCAGGCTTTCTCATGCACCCTCTGAGACCTGCGGACTTATCAGTCTCCAGCTTCTCTTATCCAAGTCTAATATGTTTTATCAGTGAGTATTCTATTCTGGCTCCTGAAAGCAAAAGCCTTGTTATGCTGTGTCTGAAAAGGGTCAGGAAAGGAGAGATGGGTTTATCACTGGTTGACTTCTCATTTAGCCACGTGTTCATGAGAAGTTTTGCCACCGCAAGGGTGTGTCATATACTCCCAGGTAAAAGCTGGAGGTAAAAGGTGCAAATCCACGAGCTTCTCTTGGCTTATTGTAATGCAGCTGTTAATAACTTTAATGCATAGTTAGTATGGAGTTCAATAACAGTTAATAGTTATGTACTTTAAATGTAGCTTTTTCATGAGCATTTATCCAGAATTTTCCTTTTTTTTTTTAAGTCAAACTGGACAGAATACAGGACAACAGTATGAGATTGACCTGGGTAAACCCAGGAAGGAGACAGATGTCATCTAAAGAAAAATTTTGTACATGAACTGATGTGGCACTCTTTTCTTTCCAACTCCTATATTTCTTACCAAAACAGAAATTTTCTGTGTAAATATACCAACTTGCACTAACATTACTAGATTGTGCCTACATTAAACTTGACTCCAGGTAAACTGATAGAAGAGAAATACTGGGAGATTGAATGTGAATTCTCAGTACTCTTAAGTAAAGAGTTACCTATTCTCACGTGTTATATTCTCTGTTATATTCTCACATAACAGAGCACACTGACAGTGTGGTGTCCATATACAAATATAAATTGATGTGCACGTAGGGGCAGGATGTGACCAAAGCCCTGTTTCCTTGTATATAGAAGGCTAGACCTGCACTGCCCCATCCTCGTTACTGTGCTCAGGGCCTTCCTTATGTTAACAGACTATTTGGCCCTCGGCCTGTTTGTGTAAATAATGTTTGATTGGAACACAGTTAAGCTTATTCATTTGTGTGTTGTCTGTGTTTGTTTTCATGCTACAGTGGCAGTGTTGAGTATTTGCGACAGAAATTGTAAATATTTTCTGACTGGTGCTTTACAAACTAAGACTTTTACTGACCCCTTCTTTTGGACTACTTGGACCCAATTCCAATATGGGTGGGTGTGACACCCCTCCCCCCCCAAATAAAAGTAGTCCTTGGACACCAGCAAGGTGTTCAAGAAATCAGCTCAATTCTGACACTGTCTACTTGGAGAGAGCATCAGATTCCATAGGTCCTACAGCACTGCCCCTTTCCCCAGTTCAGACACCAGTCCCAAGCCCCAGGCTGTTATGTGTGCTTCCGACTGACTGGAGATTCCAACACTCTCCTCCTTAAGTTCAGTTAATTCACTGGAGAGGCTCACAGATCTCAGGGAGACATCTACTTACATTCACCACTTTATTAAAGGGTAAAGGCCGAGTATGGTATATCCGTATGAAGAGATACACAGAATGAGGTCTTGACCAGAGGAGTTTCTGTCCTCATGGAGTCTGGGGCCTGGCTCAGCGGCACATGAAGTGTTCTGGTTTCCCAACTATGGAAGCTCTCCCAAAAGGACCAAAAACATATTCTCTTGGGTTTTCTATGGAGGGTTCATTATGTAGTCATGATAAGCTAAGTTGTTGGCCATTGGCTGATTCAACCTCTAGCCCCTCTTCTCTCCCTGAAGGTCAGGGTGTGGGGTAGGGGACTGAAAGTTTCAACCTTTAATCACACGGTTGGTCCTCCTGGCAACTATCCACCTCTTTGGGGGGTGGGGTTCTAAAAATCACCTTCATTAATAAAGAGAGTCCAGTTTCACCCTTATGACTTTGAAAGTTTTTAGGAATTGTGGATGAAGACCATATATGTCTAAGAATTGCATTTTGGGTCATCTGAATGACCAAATATGTATGTCTCATAAATCATGCTATCATACCCTTGGACTGTGAGCTTCGAGGACTGACCTCAGCCATGACCCAATTTTCATTTCTCAGTTTTCCCTGCACTGGCTCTGGTAAGACAACATTTCTGTCCATGAAGTTTCCACACCATGCTGCTTTCTCCCTTTTGACTCTTTCCCCAAAACACAACCCAGAGATACACAGGTGATAAATACCTACTTCTTTCTAACTCATTAGGGCAGAGGAGTCAAGAGCATTAACAGATCATGATGATGGCCAACATTTATCAGTTCCCTACAGTGTGCCTGGATTGTGTGTGCTTCGGTCCAGGTGAATTATGTTATGTGGAAGCTTCTATCACTTTCCTCACTTTATGTCTGAGGAAACTGAATGAAGCGCAGGAGGCTAAGTGTTTTGCCCTGGTTCGCAAAGCCAGGATGTGAGGAGGAAGCATTTGATCTAGCCAGGCCATTACACTTCCCCCAGGCATTATTCACTCCTGACTGAAGCAGCCCTTAGCGGGCACAGTGTGCCCTCCCCAAACCTCTAGCACCATGCCTCTTGCTGTTTCTGTCTTCCTCCCTCTATTGGCAAATTCCCAGTTACTAAATGTCAGTGATTTCAAATAGCAAGCAATTTGCAATTTGAAACATTTCTAGACTTTGAATCATCTCCCAGGGAGTTTCCATTTTAAAATCTTGGCGGGAATGCTACCCATCTAAGTAAAATATGTCTCAAGGCCATGGGAATCCCCAAAGACTATTACCTGTGGGAGATGTATTTGGGCAGGGGGCCTGGGTGCAGCACTGGTGGTTGAACACCTGGGCTGGACCATCTTCTGAGCAGCAGCATAGCAGAGCCAAGGAGGGCCCGGGCCACTGAACTGGCTTGTCTCTGTGGGATGGTGGAACCAAGCTGAAGAGACCATTACTTTCTCTAGAAGGGAGAGTCAGGTAATCACTTTGTGACTGAGTTAATGACAAGCAAGAGCTTTTGTGAGAAGACAGACCAGAATCACTTCCAGTTAGAGGCAGCTGGCGTCAGGCCGATGGTGGGCAGAGAGGCACACACAGCACACCGTGTCTGGAGGGAAAGGCGTGAACTTCACAAAGAGAGCTACTGCCGCTCTGTTGTAGGGGCAGAGCTAGATTTAGTTGTTGGCATTTGTTTTCTAGTTAGTTGCGGCTTGTTCTCAAAATATGTGTATTATGTAATAAAAGTATGTTTTGAAGTCAGTAACTTTTATCTAACGTGTGTGGGAGTAAAAGGATAAGCCTTTCCACTTACTGACAAATGACCGTATGGTTGGCTCAGCGCATCTAGAAAGAACAGCTGGTGTCACCTGAGTAGGAATTTACCTATTTTTCTTACCCCCAAAGAGAAATAAGCTGTCAGATTAAAAAGAAAAGAAAAGAAAAATGTTTATTTTTAGAGTAGCTTTAGGTTTGTAGAAGAATTAAGGGGAAGGTACGGAGATTTCCCATATCCCCGTGCCCCCACACCTTCACAGCCTCCCCCATCGTCAGCACACCCTTATCAGAATGATATATTTGTTACAGTTGATAAACCTACATTTAACTATCCAAATTCCTTATTTTACTTTAGGGTTCACTCATGTACATTATATGAGTTTAGGCAAAGGTAAAGTGATACATACCCATTATCATATTATCTTACAGAGTATTTTCATTGCCCTAAAATTCCTCTGTGTTTCACCTGTTCATCCTATCCCCTCCCCTCCAATCCCTGGAAACTACTGATCTCTTACTGTTTAAATCCAGGTTTAATCCTGTTTAATCCTGCAAAAATCCAAGTTTTGCATTTTCCAGAATGTCATAGAGTTGGAATTATGTAGTATGTAATCTTTTCAGATTGGTTTCTTTTGCATAGTAATATGCACTTAACGTTCCTCTGTATCTTTTCATGGCTTGGTAGCTCATTTTTCAAGTGCTGGTTAATATTTCCTCATCTGGATGGACCATAGTTTACCTAGTCACTCCACCGAAGAACATCTTGGTTGCTGCCCAGTTTTGGCGGTTATGACCAAAGTGGCTGTACCTGTTCATATGCACGTTTTTGTGCTGACATAAGTTTTCATCTCCTTTGGATAAACACCAAAGTTGGATAAACTTTGGATTGCTGGACTGTGTGGTTAAGAGCGAGTTTGGTCTCTTAAGAAATTGTCACGCTGACCTCCCAAGTGACTACCATTTTGCATTCCTAACAACAATGAATGAGAGTTCCTGTTGCTCCACATCCTCACCAGCATTTGATGTTGTCATGTTCTGGAATTTGGCCATTATAATAGGTATGTGGTGCTATCTCATTGTTTTAATTTTCATTTCCCTGATGCCATATAATGTGGAGCATTTTTTCATATGCTTGTCATCTGTATATCTTCTTTGTTGAAGTGTCCATTAAGGTATTTGACCCATTTTTTAAATCAGCTTGTTTGTTATTGTTGAGTTTTAAGGATTTTGGGGGGGTTTATTTTAGATGACATTTCTGTCTTTTACAGATGTTTCCTCCAGTCTGTGGCCTATCCTCTCATTTTCTTGCCATTGTCTTTCAAAGAGCAGTTTTTACTTTTAATGAAGTCTAGCTTATCAATTTTTTTTCTCATGGATTATGCTTTTGGTGTTGTATCTAAGAAGTTGTCACCATACCCACGGTCATCTAGGTTTTCTCCTTATCTTCTAGAAGTTTTATAGTTTTTCATTTTATATTTAGGTCTATGATCCATTTTGACTTCATTTTGATGAATGATTTAATTTTTGTGTCTGTATTTGTTCTTTTTCAAGAGGAAGCCCAGTTGTTCTAGCACCATTTGTTGAAAAGACTATCTTTGCTCCTGTGTTACATTTGCTCCTTTGTCAAATATCTGTTGACTGTATTCAGGTGGGTCTCTTTATGGGCTCTCTATTTGTTCAGGTGATCTGTTTGTATGATCAGATTCTAATTATCTATAATTTTACATATTCTGTAGCAAAGAAAAGTCAAAGTTCATGAAAACTTCTGAAGTTGTACATTTCTGGATTCAATGACACTGGACTTAGATTTAGTTTTATCCCCCCACAGGCTTGTTGCAAAATCCTGTGCTTATTTTTCTGCTTCAGCCAAAAGTTTATAAAGATAGGAGTATTGGGGGCACCTGGGTGGCTTAGTGGGTTAAAGCCTCTGCCTTCGGTTTAGTTCATGATCCCAGAGTCCTGGAATGGAGCCCCACATTGGGCGCCCTGCTCAGCAGGGAGCCTGCTTCCTCCTCTCTCTCTCTCTGCCTGCCTCTCTGCCTACTTGTAATCTCTGCCTGTCAAATAAATAAATAAAATCTTAAAAAAAAAAAAAAAGATGGGAGTAGTTAAGATGCAGACTTGATCAAGTCATTGCTTCCATGTAGCACTCCCAGTAGCTTCCCACCCTCTCAATAATTGCCTTCTCCCATGTCTTTGCTGTGCCTTCTGGCTCCTGCTGACTTCTAACCCACGTCCACGTCTGATGCTGTTGCCGCCTCCCCTGTTCCTGGCTGTCCAGCCCCACCAGCTTCTTCTGGTTACAGGAGTGGCTGCCTTACCTGCGTGCACCCTCCCCACCACATCCTGCCCCTTCAGCCTGTGGTTACTGGTGCCTGGGATTGGCCACCACCCCCTTACCCCTTTCCCACTGACTGCCTAATTGACAACTACTCATCCCTCAGACTATCCCCCAAGTGCTGGTCATGTTCCCCTGTCTATACTGCCAGAATATTTTGTAGTTAATTTTCATGGTGGGTCTAATGGGGAGAAAAACCCAGTCTGTTTCTTAGCATTTTACTTCCAGGATCTTGCATCCATGCCTTAGGTGGCATGGATGTTTTAGTTTCCTGCACTCAGATGCTGGGGTCATAATGTCAGTTTTCTTATGCCAAATGCTAGTGTAGGATGATGCAGATATTGATACTATATACTGTTAGCTTTTGTTCATAGAAAACTGTCTTGAGCGGCACCTGGGTGGCTCAGTGGGTTAGGCCGCTGCCTTCGGCTCAGGTCATGATCTCAGGGTCATGGGATCGAGTCCCGCATAGGGCTCTCTGCTCAGCGGGGAGCCTGCTTCCCTTCCTCTCTCTCTGCCTGCCTCTCCGTCTACTTGTGATTTCTCTCTGTCAAATAAAAATAAATAAAATCTAAAAAAAAAAACAAAACAAAACAAAAAAAAAAACTGTCTTGAGTTTTAGATCTAATTGACTTATGCTTGAGTGACTACTTTAGCCGCCTATTTTAACGCTTAATGCAGCGAGACTCGGGATCTAAGAGACAGTTTTCCTAACCATCTTACTGGGTCACCGTGTTCCTTAGTGTGAAGTGGCATTATCTGTGCTCGACTGTTGCCCAGAGGTGTCTGTTGAGCTGAGGTGTCCAGGCATTCTCAGTACACTACTCCGGTGTATACATGTTGATGTAGATATATCTGTATATGGTAAGTGTCAATCCTGTGAAAATATGTTACCCTTTTATAATTTAGATACATCCTAAGTGGACCTGTTTTTCTTCTAAGTTTATGTAATAGCCTTTTTAGCCTCAGTGGGAATATTTGTGACTTAAAATGCTTATTTCCCCCGGATCATTGTAAAATTCTAAAATGTGAATTGTTCATCGGTAATTACCCACCCCCACTGTCTTACTGTCTTTTTTTTTGTTTGTTTGTTTTTAACAAAGCATCTTTTTTTTAATTTATTTTTATTTTCAGCATAACAGTATTCATTATTTTTTCACCACACCCAGTGCTCCATGCAATCTGTGCCCTCTATAATACCCACCACCTGGGACACCAACCTCCCACCCCCCCCCCTCAAAACCCTCAGATTGTCTTTCAGAGTCCATAGTCTCTCATGATTCACTCCCCTTCCAATTTCCCCCAACTCCCTTCTCCTCTCTATCTCCCCATGTTCTCCATGCTATTTGTTGTGCTCCACAAATAAGTGAAACCATAAGATAATTGACTCTCTCTGCTTGACTTATTTCACTCAGCATAATCTCTTCCAGTCCCGTCCATGTTGCTACAAAAGTTGGGTATTCGTCGTCCTTTCTGATGGAGGCATAATACTCCATAGTGTATATGGACCACATCTTCCTTATCCATTCGTCCGTTGAAGGGCATCTTGGTTCTTTCCACAGTTTGGCGACCGTGGCCATTGCTGCTATAAACATTGGGGTACAGATGGCCCTTCTTTTCACTACATCTGTATCTTTGGGGTAAATACCCAGGAGTGCAATGGCACGGTCATAGGGAAGTTCTATTTTTTAATTTCTTGAGGAATCTCCACACTGTTCTCCAAAGAGGCTGCACCAACTTGCATTCCCACCAACAGTGGAAGAGGGTTCCCCTTTCTCCACATACCCTCCAACACATGTTGTTTCCTGTCTTGCTAATTTTGGCCATTCTAACTGGTGTAAGGTGATATCTCAATGCAGTTTTTTGTTTGTTTGTTTTTAAAGATTTATTTATTTGTTTATTTGACAGGCATAGATTACAAGTAGGCAGAGAGGCAGGCAGAGAGAGGAGAAAGCAGGCACCCCACTGAGCAGAGAGACTGACGTGGGGCTCGATTTCAGGACCCTGGGATCATGACCTGAGCCGAAGGCAGAAGCTTTAACCCACTGAGCCACCCAGGCGCCCTCTCAATGTAGTTTTAATTTGAATCTCCCTGATGGCTAGTGATGCTGAACATTTTTTCATGTGTCTGATAGTCATTTGTATGTCTTCATTGGAGAAGTGTCTGTCCATATCTTCTGCCCATTTTTTTGATATGATTATCTGTTTTGTGTATGTTGAGTTTGAGGAGTTCTTTATAGATCCTGGATATCAACCTTTTGTCTGTACTGTCATTTGCAAATATCTTCTCCCATTCCGTGGGTTGCCTCTTTGTTTTCTTGACTCTTTCCTTTGCTGTGCAGAAGCTTTTGATTTTGATGAAGTCAAAATTTCATTTTTGCTTTTGTTTCCTTTGCCTTTGGAGACATATCTTGAAAGAAGTTGCTGTGGCTGATATTGAAGAGATTACTGCCTATGTTCTCCTCTAGGATTCTGATGGATTCCTGGCTCACCCTGAGGTCTTTTATCCATTTTGAGTTTATCTTTGTGTACGGTGTAAGAGAATGGTCGAGTTTCATTCTTCTACATATAGCTGCCCAGTTTTCCCAGCACCATTTATTGAAGAGACTGTCTTTTTTCCACTGTGTATTTTTTCCTGTGTTTTCAAAGATCATTTGACCATAAAGTTGAGGGTCCATATCTGGGCTCTCTACTCTGTTCCACTGGTCTGTGTGTCTGTTTATATGCCAGTACCATACTGTCTTGGTGATCACAGCTTGGTAGTAAAGCTTGAAATCAGGTAACGTGATGCCCTCCGTTTTATTTTTGTTTTTCAACATTAGCGATTCGGGGTTTCTTCTGATTCCATACAAATTTTTGGATTATTTCCTCCAGCTCTTTGAAGAATACCGGTGGAATTTTGATCAGAATAGAATTAAAAGTATAGATTGCTCTAGGCACTACAGACATTTTAACAATGTTTATTCTTCTGATCCAGGAGCATGGAATGGTCTTCCATCTTTTTGTGTCTTCTTCAATTTCTTTCATGAGTGTTCTGTAGTTCCTCGAGTACAGATCCTTTACCTCTTTGGTTAGGTTTATTCCCAGGTATCTTATGGTTCTTGGTGCAGAAGGAAAACTTCCTGACTCTTTCTTGAAGCCAGCATTACCCTGATCCCCAAACCAGGCAAAGACCCTACCAAAAAGGAGAATTTCAGACCAATATCACTGATGAATATGGATGCTAAGATTCTCAACAAGATCCTAGCAAACAGGATCCAACAGCACATTAAAAAGATTATCCACCATGACCAGGTGGGATTCATCCCTGGGCTACAAGGATGGTTCGACATTCGCAAATCAATGTGATAGAACAAATTAATAAGAGAAGAGAGAAGAACCACATGGTCCTCTCAATTGATGCAGAAAAAGCATTTGACAAAATCCAGCATCCGTTCCTGATTAAAACGTTTCAAAGTATAGGGATAGAGGGAACATTCCTGAACTTCATAAAATCTATCTATGAAAGACCCACAGCAAATCTCATCCTCAATGGGAAATAGCCTGCAGCCTTCCCGTTGAGATCAGGAACACAACAAGGATGCCCACTCTCACCACTCTTGTTCAACATAGTATTAGAAGTCCCAGCAACAGCAATCAGACAACAAAGAGAAATAAAAGGTATCCAGATTGGTAATGAAGAAGTCAAACTCTCTATCTTCACAGATGACATGATTCTTTATATGGAAAACCCAAAAGACTCCACCCCCAAACTGCTAGAACTCATACAACAATTCAACAACGTGGCAGGATACAAAGTCAATGTACAGAAATCAGTGGCTTTTTATACACTAATAACAAAGCATCTTGTAATTTATGAGCTGAGTTGCATAGGCTCAGATTTTTTTAATTTAAAATTTTTTTATTTAAATGCAGTTCATTAACACATAATGTATTATTGTTTCAGAGGTACAGGCCTGTGATTCATCAGTCTTATACAACACCCAGTGCTCATTACATCACATGTCCTCCTTAATGTCCAGCACCCTATTACCCTAGCCCTCCGTCCCCTCCCCTCCAGAAACCCTCAGTTTCTTTTCTATGATTAAGAGTCTCTTATGGTTTTTCTCCCTCTCTGGTTTTATCTTATATTTTTTCTTCTCTTCCCCTATGACCCTGTTTTGTTTCTTAAATTCCACATAGGAGTGAGATCATATGATAATTGTCTTTCTCTGATTGACTTATTTCGCTTAGCACAATACCCTCTAGTCCCATCTATGTTGTTGCAAATAGAAAGATTTCTTTCTTTCTTTCTTTTTTTGATGGCTACATAATATTATAGGCCCAGGTTTATAACATCTAAATGTAATTGGTAATTTATGGTGTGTTTTTCTCTGATCTGTATTTCTCTGATGTCTTTCCTTGCCTTTCATTCACTCTCTTCCTTCAGACATAAAGTAGATTATTTTTATTTATTTATTTATTTATTTATATTTTAAAGATTTTATTTACTTGACAAACAGAGATCACAAGCAGGCAGAGCAGCAGGCAGAGAGAGAGGAGGAAGCAGGCTCCCCACGGAGCAGAAAGCCAGACTCGGGGTTAGATCCCAGGACTCTGGGATTATTACCTGAGCCGAAGGCAGAGGCTTAACCCACTGAGCCACCCAGGTGCCCCTAAAGTAGATTATTTTTAGTATTAGAGACTTTCTTGGCACAGAAGGGTAGAGAATGTGTCGTCTTGATTGACTAAAACCTATGGCTTGACCCTTAATTTTTACCTAGTGTTTGTTAAATGTACCTGTAAGCCTCTCTGGGTGGTATTTGTGACCAAATGTAACTGCGTGAGATGAGGCCCCAGGCTCAATGAATCAAAAGTGTTTTGGTCCTTGTCACCACAAGGCACGATTCTCAGTCCTCACATGTGCCACTTGGGGTCAGGCCAGAAGGAAACAGATCTGTGTGTGTGGTATTGTGCATTCTCTGCTTGCTTAATCTTTAATGCGGGGAGCAAGGACACTGGGGGAGGCCATGCCTGTAGCACTCTTAGAAGCAGAACAAAGATTGTCTTGGCACCAAGTCTGTTGAGCAGAAGGACCGCGTGTGTTTAGCTGCTTGGGCGAGGCATAGCATTTAAAGTTCACAGAGAGGGACCAGGTATCATCTTTTGCTGCAGTAAGGTTTTTTTTTTTTTTTTTTTTTAATTTTTGTTTTGTTTTTTCCATCAGATGTCAGAATAGCCAAGTGTGTTCTGTTGGCTGTCTCTTGGCATAATCCACATGGTTCTCTAGTTTCACAGAAACAGACCAAATGAAATACACAGATATATGGGGGCTGGGAGGGTGGGAGGAAACCTTATTGTCTGCAATAGTGCTTCCCAAACAAATAGCTGTAGGTAAACCAAATTTTATAAGATTACCTCATTTTAATCCTCATCATGCCGTCAGCCTTTAAAGGAGACCCTTTGTAATGTGGACAGTCCTTGCAGCAATAATGCATAGCCTCCTCCAAAGCAATTTTTTAAAAATCTTGTTATTTTAAGTTTTCTTTAGTGGAGACCTGCCCTTGGGGCCCCTTAAGACCGGTTCAGCATTTCGTTTCGGCACAAAGAGCTAGTTCTTCTGTGGGAAGCTGGACTCTGGAGCCAGATGGGCTGAGTTGGAATCCCGACTCTGCTATCAGGATAATACTTAGCTGTCTCTGCCTCAGTTTCCTCTTTGGTAAACAGGATGCTGGTGATAACTTCTTTGTAGGGTTGCCATGAAGATTTAGTGACTAGTGGTGTAAATTCTGGATCACTGCCTGGACTACATATGTAAGGTGCCTAATAAGTGTCCGCCTCAGTATAGGATGCTTCCGAGTAGTCCTTTGTTCCCTGAGAGAGAGCGGGTGGTGGTGCTAAAGATTTACCCTGGTCATAGAAGCTTTTACGTAGTTAAGAAGCTATCAAGGAAAAAGATGAGGAAGTAATTTAATCTGGAAGAGGATGATAAAAAAACCCAAAAACAAAATTGAAAACTATTATGCCAACCTTTTAAGTTCAAACTGACTGTAACAAAGAAGTTCCAAGTCCTAGTGTCTTTACAAAATACAAACATTTCTTTCTTGTTTGTCATTCAGATTGAGGCGATCAGACAGCCCTGCTGAGCAATTAAGCTCAGTGTGGTGATTCAGGAAGCCAAGCACATTCTCTCCCATAGTTTTGCCATATTGGAATTCTTCACTTCAGCTGTGGGGATGAGGAAGAGAGATGCAGGGAGGTAGAGAAGGAGCGGGAAGGGGGATGGAGGGAGAGATGCTGAGAGAGAGAGAAAGAGGGAGAATATGAATGAATAGAAGCTCAGAATCTAATGAAGGATTTTAGGGAACAAGTGTGGAAGTGTCCAACGTACCATTTCTCTTCCTGTTCCATTTACCAGAACTAGTCACATGACCCTCGTCTACCTGCCTGGGGTTCTGGGAAGTGTGCCCTGTAATAGGAAGCAGGATAGATAAGTATTCATGTAGTCTATAGCACAGTGATTAACCACATCATATATTTTCTGCTAACCATATCACATATTTCTGCTAAAATATCTGGCAGGTATTTTTCATAATACCATTTCTGAAACTCTATAATGTCAAGACCAGCAAAAGTTTTATAAATTATTGTGTTTCTTTCTTATTTTTGAAACTTGGAGAAAGTCCTGAAATCTGGTGACCTGTACTTGTGAACATTTTGTTGTGCTGTTAGTCGAGAAGTAAGGACTCTAGGTGACAGTATCTTAACAGCCATCTCTAACAGGCAGGTTCCTATTAAGGAGAAAGTTTTTATGTTTTCTATCTAGCTGGTGATCAGTAACTGAAAAAAGGCAAGAAGTTAATCATTCTGTTATACATTGAAATTGCATGGAACAGTCCAAGAGTATTTTTGTTTTGTTTTGCTTACAGCTCCAGTAAATATAGCTCACTATTGCAACTAGTGTTTGTTTTATTCAGCTCTGATGGGAAAGATGATGGCCGCTTCCTGCATCTTATATCAAATGAAGTGACTTAATCCTGCAGCTTTATTAATAATATTTCACTTGAGCAGTTCTTTTCAATCATAATTGGCCTCTGCACAGATGGAGAAGTTTATTTATAAGTGTAAACCTGGGGGAGTTTATAGCTCACGGACACACCTTGAGGCCATGCTTAACTAAGCGTCTAGGTTAATATATACCTCACATTTTTCAGGGTTTCGTAGTTCTGCGAATTAATTTTGGATCGCATTTCTTCTGCCACGGCTCAGGTGCTTTAACACAATTGGGAAGCAAAACAACGTTCTGGCGAATCATGTGGTCTTCAGCTTCAGACGGGGGATGGAATCCCAGCTCTGCCACTTAATCATTCTGGGACCTTGGACCTTTTGTTGTTTGCTGTGATTGCCTAGGAATTTCTAGTAACAAACACCAGACTGGTGGCTTAAACAGCTGAAATTTATTTTCATACAGTTCTGGAGGCTAGAAGTCTCAGATCAGGGTGCCTGTGGGGTTTGTTCTTGATGAGGCCTGTCTCTTTGGTTTTTGATGGCCACCTTCCAGTGTCTTCACAGCGTCTTCTCTCTGTACCCTTAGGGTATCACCACTGAACTTGAATCAGGAGCACTGCTAGCCCCACTGACTCACTCCTTTGTCCTCCAGCATCTAAGCTGCCCAGTTTTTCTTTTGAAACGACTCTGGAATTTGTGTCTTTTAATAAAAGTTTATAATGACAACTAGGATAGTCACATATAAATACATGTGAATTTGGGCGTCTGGGTGGCTCAGTGGGTTGAGCCACTGCCTTCGGCTCGGGTCATGATCTCAAGGTCCTGGGATCAAGTCCCGCGTCGGGCTCTCTGCTCAGCAGGGAGCCTGCTTCCTCCTCTCTCTCTCTCTCTGCCTGCCTCTCTGCCTACTTGTGATCTCTCTGTCAATATGACGTAATTTTTAACTGACTATAAAATAACAGGTACATTCACTCTTATGATCATAAAGGCTGAAATATGTCTTATCAGAGATTAGTGGGACATGTTATTCATTAGTTTAATGGTTCCTTTTTTTTTTTTTTAAGATTTTTATTTATTTACTTGACAGACAGATCACAAGTAGGCAGAGAGGCCGGCAGAGAGAGAGAGGAGGAAACAGGTTCCCTGCTGAGCAGAGAGCTTGATGTGGGGCTCCATCTCAGGACTCTGGGATCATGACCTGAGCTGAAGGCAGAGGCTTTAACCCACTGAGCCACCCAGGCGCCCCTAGTGGTTACCTTTTTTTTCCTGTACCTCTTATTACCTTTCTTTTTTCAAGTTCTATTTCTATTTCTACTTATTGATTATTCATTCATTCGTTCATTCATTCAAGTGGGGTCCATGTCCAGTGTGGGGCTTGAACTTATGATCTTGAGATCAAGAGTCACACGCTGTACCAGCTGAGCCAATCAGATGCCCCATTTACCTTTCTGTTAATAAAAATACCTGCAAGGGGCGTCTGGATGCCTCAGTCATTAAGCGTCTGCCTTTGGCTCAGGTGGTGATTCCAGGGTCCTGGGATCGGGCACTGCATGGGGCTCTCCGCTCAGCAGGAAGCCTGCTTCTCCCCTGCTCCTTTCCCCCCTCTCGCTGTGTCTCTGTCTGTCAAATAAATAAGCAAAATCTTTATAAAAAAATAGCTGCACATAGACCTGTACCCCTGGGGATAAAAATATATTATATGTCTTTAAAAAATAAAAAATAAAAAAATTTAAAAAAAATTTTTAAAAATGTACAGAAAAGAAATAGCTGCAGTAATAACAAAAATTGCCCCTTCCTGTTAATCCCTCTCTATGCATTTCTCTTCCCTCACCAGTCTACGTCTTCTAACACTAAATCATGACCGGGAAACCTAAATATATACAGTTTTTATTTATCAGTCATACCTCAATACATCTAGGAAATAATAAACTTGCTGTTCCATTTTAAAAGTACGGAGAGGGCACCTGGGTGGCTCAGTGGGTTAAAGCCTCTGCCTTCAGCTCAGGTCATGATCTCAGGGTCCTGGGATCGAGCCTTGCATCGGGCTCTTTGCTCAGCGGGGAGCCTGCTTCTCCCCCTCTCTCTTCCTGCCTCTCTGTGTGCTTGTGGTCTTTCTCTCTGTCAGATAAATAAATAAATTCTTAAAAAAAAAAAAAAAAGTAGTACGGAGGGTAGTGCCACAGCATCGCCTCCTGCCTGCTCTTCTTTCCCTTCTGGTCCTTCTGTTATTGTTACTTTTTTTGGTTCTTATGTGTCTCATTCCTGAAAGTATTCTGAAAATTTGCCTTTTTATTTTTTACTTTGTTTTATTTAGCTTTTAATTTTAAATTTTTTTTTTTTTTTTGGCAGAAAAGAGCAAGTTAATACCTTGTATCTAAACATCAACCTTGTGGAGCCAAGACTAACTCAGTCATACGAACATGTTATAAGGAACTTTATCCATGAGATCAAACTGCAGAGCACAGAAATGGAACCCTGGCCATTGTAGTGAAGAGGTATTAAAGCCCTTCCTGTCTTTCTTCCTCTTCTTCTTCTTCTTTTTTGTTAAAGATTTCTTCACTTGTTTGACAGAGAGAGACAGCAAGAGAGGGAACACAAGGAGAAGTGGGAGAAGGAGAAGCTGGCTTCTCGCTGAGCAGGGAGCCTGACATGGGGCTCGACCCCAGGACCTTGGGATCCTGACCTGAGCTGAAGGCAGACGCTTAACCGACTGAGCCACCCAGGCATTCTTCCTCCTCCTCCTCCTCCTCCTCCTCCTCCTCCTCCTTCTTCTTCTTTTTCTTCTTCTTCTTCTTCTTCTTCTTTTTCTTCTTCTTCTTTTTCTTCTTCTTTTTTTAATAGAGAGAGAGAATGTGAGTGGGGGTGTGGCAGAGGGGTAGAGGGAGAGAGAATCCTAAGCAGGCTCATATGTGGACGTAGAATCCAACACAGGGCTCGAGTTGATGACCCTGAGATCATGAGCTCCACCAAAATGCAAAGTTAGATGCTTAACCGACTGTGCCACCCAGGTACCCCAAAGCCCTTCCTTTCTGAATGGTATGGGGAGGTCCTTTAACTGGCTCTGTGTCCAGGAGGCACGTGGACTGAACTGCACGATTCCATTATGATGTGCATGGACTTCCCGAACATCAGGCATCTGGAACTTCCTAAGCTGGGCCAGCACGAAGGCTGAGTGGGGCAGGATGCTGTAAGGACCGCTAGCAGTCCATCAGTAGGTCACCGTGATCCTATCCTATAAACTTTTCAAGACCAATGATTCCATACAGAACAGTTATGACAGGTTTCTTACTGTATATCCATCCTCTTGAAGCCTACTGGAAAATCTCATCTGGAGAGGCAGACAGGACAGCCCTTGAAGCCTGGCCTGGTCATGGGCCGGTGTGTGACTTTGGGCAGGTTCCTGCGTCTGCAGAACGAGACTGTAAATGTTCACATTCTCAGGGTGTGGAGGCCCAGGAGATGATGTCCCGGGTGGAGCCCCCCGCCCCAGGCTGACCACATGGTGGGTGCTCAGTGGTGGGGTTCTTCCTGTCTCTGGCCCTCCTCACCCAGCCTGAACTGGAAGACAGAAAGCGGTAAGCCTGTACTGTCCTATGGCTTGTGTAAGCCATAGCTGGTTTATGTAGGATATCTTACTGGTCTGACCAGCTGACTTACTGGTCTGGAGCTCAGGGCAGAGGAAGGGATTCCGTGTGTTACAGTCCAAATTTCAACCTCTTTGTTCCCCAGAAGAACCGCAGTCCTCTGGCTTTAGTGGGAAAGAGTGCATTTTGTTTGTTGTAATTCCCGGCTGGTCTGCCCTGTAGTGGCTTCTCATGGTGGCCATTTCACCAGTGTCTCTGAGTGTGAGGCGCGTCCCTGCTGGCCTCTGCCCAGAACTTGTAAAGGACCCTTTGATAGGATGCACCTCATCTGCAAGGGGGCAGGAGAGGGTATGCCTCGGTCTCTTTATTCTTTCCTTCCACGTGATGATCAAGCTATCTAGTTAACCTTTTGGAGTTTAAGTGAAGGGAGTTAAAATATAGGAGTGTTTTCAAACATTGATGCTACATACGACTTTTTATAGTTTTGGAGTCATGTGAAAGTAGAGGTATCATGAACATTTCAGTTCCTGACTCTGAAATTTTCTCTCAAATTTGTCTTCTAGGGGTTTTCAGTAGGAGAGTAGGGCGGTCCTATGAACTCCAAATTCTGTAAACTAGGGGTGATTCACAGACCCTCTTATTGAGTTTTTAGAGTGTCCAGTAATATCTGTTAAAACAGACAAACTTCCATGCACATGCATGTGCACACACACACACACGAATTTATATGTGACCTTTATGGATAGTACCATATAAACCTACAAGAGAAAAAAGAATGTCATTCTTCATGTTGTCCTCACCAGCCAGGCTGCTGTCCCTCTGCAGAGGGAATGTCTTCCCTGTGCTGAGCTGTGTTCCTGCTTGTCTCCTCCCTGCTGCTCAGCTGTTGGAGTGGGAGCCAAAGTCAGGCTCTGTCCCAACTACCAGAGACCTCACTGAAGTGCTTCGGTGATGACTGTGAAGTTCTCCTGTGTTCTTAGCTGAGGACCCTCACCCTCACCTGGGGTTGTGGACAGGGGCGGATCTCTATCTTTTCACTCTGAAGGATGGGCAGTGTCCGGAGGGGAGCCTTGGACCAGGATAGAGTGGACAGTCTTCATCACACCAGACATTTCATTATGAGCTAGGAATTGCTGGGGCAAACATGGTGTCATGATAGACTTATACCTGACTTATTTAAAAAAAAAAAAAAAAAAGTGTTGCTCAGAAGTGAGGAAGGCAGAAAGAACACATTCAGGAGCGGTCCTGGATATCGAGAAGGAGCGGTTGGAAAAATGGTAATAGAGGGAGGAGGGATGTGGGACTTGGCTGTTTTATAGTCTCAGAGTTGAGCAAACCAAACAAACATTCTGTGGAGATACGTAGTTCTTAGATGTCATACAGCAGGTATTTATAAACGAACCAGAAATAGCTAACTCTTCCGATGAGGTTAACATCTCTTCAGGTGGGCTGTCAGGTAAGAATGAAGAAAACACAAGGGGAAAATAGCAGTAAGTCATTCAGAATTTTATTTTGGGGCCTTCTCCCCACCCCTTGGCACTTTACATAGATATTAAAGTAATGTACGCACAGACCGTGTTAACAAGGGAGCCAGCAAGTGGAAAGCAGGAAAAATGGTGTCCCAGATCCATCAAACTGGAAGACAGGAGATCTTCTGTTCTGTTCTGTTTTGTTTTTTTTTTTTTAATTTTTAAAAAAGATTTTATTTATTTATTTGACAGAGATCACAAGTAGGCAGAGAGGCAGGTAGAAAGAGAGGAAGGGAAGCAGGCTCCCCGCCAAGCAGAGGGCCCTACATGGGGCTCGATCCCAGGACACTGGGATCATGACCTGAGCCGAAGGCAGAGGCTTTAACCCACTGAGCCACCCAAGCACCCCATGTTAGGTTCTGTTGTCTACTTTTTATCAATGTCATGTCATTGACCCTCTAAATCCTGTGGCGCTTCTTGTCATCTAGTTGAATAGGCAAGACTTATGAATGAGAAACTTAGATAATCAGACATACATCAGAGAGAGAATAAAAAATACATTTTTTGGGTTTAATCTGCAGCCTCGACCATTGTAGAGTGTGACAGATGTCTCCATACTAGCCAGTTGCTCAGGAAAACTATGCCACAACTCTCCTCAATGACATGTTCCCATTTCTAACTTTTTGGCAAATCAGTGTGCTCTTCATCTGTAGAGAGGAGATTTGGGGATTAGTAAAGGAAACAGAATTTTTCTACAATGTAAAGACTATTTTTATTATAGAACTTTAGGAAGCTGATTAGAAATAATTGTTGAGATTCCTTTTATCCCCTTCTAACTGTAGCATATAATATTGTGTGTTTTCTATAAAGCGTTGCAGAATTCTATCCAAAGATCTGTTTACTGTGCGGTTCTTTTTTTTTGGTCCAGGATTGTCACTCAGTTGTGGGAGCAAAAAGGATTTTCAGAATTTATCAAGAACTTCCCAGTGATTTGATATCTTTAGCTGTTCTTCGCCACAATCTACGTTAACACTATTTTGTCTAATTTATACCATTTACTAAATATCTAGTTTTAATGTTATTTTACACCCAAGTGGTCAAAGTGCCAATCCTGTTTTATGATGTGGAAGAACAGGGAATATTCTTTAAAATAGTGTGTTTCTCCTCATCTGTAATATAGGGGTTGAAATAGACGAGGTTGAAGTTGTCTCTTCATGTTGCAGTGAAAAGGTGTGCACCCTCTTGAATGTCAGAGCCCAGGACAAGGCAGCCATGCAGCTGAGTGAGTTGGAAGAGGAAATGGATCAGAGGATTCAGGCAGCAGAACACAAGACGTGTAAAGATGTGAGTCTGTGGGATTGGCCCTTTCTTCCCACGATTCCTGATGGATCGCCTTTTACAGACAGGGCACCGGACAGGGTTTTCCATGAGGGCTATTTTTGGTAATGGTTTTGGGGGGAAAGTGAGGGGGGAGAGAGATAATAAGTAATCAAATAAAGTAGATAATTTCAGTAGCTACGAGTAAAGAGCAAGTGTGGTCAGCAACGATGGGGAGAAGCGGTCGGCGGGTCAGGGGCCTCTCTGTGGAGGTGCTGTGAGAGTGGAGGCCCGAGGAAGAAGGCAGCGCCCCCCTGGGGTAGAGAAGGGTGTTTCAGCTCTTATACCACAGTCTCCCCGACCATGCCCACTGCCAACTTTAAATCTAGATTGCAGGGAAATTAAAATTCTGTCTGAGAACTTCAGTGTTTTATAATAAAAAGTACTTTTATTCAGCACTGAGTAAACACTATAGTTGAAACTTGCTTACCTTCAATGATTTCCATAGAAGCAATGTTTGTCTTTTTTCCTTATAAACTACAACTAGGTGATGCATGTTTCCTGGAAATGGAAAATAGACTTCCCTGTAGGGCTAATGTTGGGTTGAACATTTTCTTTTCATTTGCCCTGTTAACTCCAAGAGGCAGCAGGATGGAGTGAGAAGGGCCTGAGTATTGGCATCTGATTGTTATTAATGTGCTTCCGGGCTCTGCCTTTGACCAGGCAGGTGGCCCTGGGGAAATAACCGGACCTCTGACCTCGGTGGTGCCATTTTTAGAATGGAGTAATGCACCAGCCTGCTTCATGGAGGCCCAGCCTGATGGTGGACGTGAGTGCCTAGCACCGGGCCTGAGACGTGCTGACTGCATCCTGGCTGTGGCCGGCCTACTTTTTCCCGTGGCTCTTCGTACTTTGTGTCCTTCCAGATCCTTTGCTTGGTCTGCTGTACCCCATATATGACTTCGGGTCTCTTCGTTGTCTTATCTCTTACTGGCAAGTTGAGTAACTGTTGGGATGTCATGTTCAACAGAGTCAGTGGCTCAGAGTCCGTGGGCCAGCTTTAGGGCAGTGGAGATCCCATTTTTCTGATAGCACTCCATTTGTTGTAGTCTAGAAACAGGAAAATCATATATTCTTTCTGCCTTTTTTCCCTCTCCGTGCATTTTATCTGGGTTCTCATTCCCTCATCGAACACTTAGGCTTCTTCTTAACCAGCAGACTTGTGCTTGGTGTTGGAGCTTACCAGGGCCCCCACACCCTGTAACTTATTTGGCTCAGCTCGGCTCCCTGTGGTTCTGCACTGCACAGCTCTGGTCCGGCGTGATCATCGCTCTTCCTTCTCTCCATCTGCTTTCTTTGCCCCTCCTTTCCATTTTCCCAAACTCAGCCAAGCTTAGAGAAAGTCTCCCTGTCTCCTTGATGTTCCCTCGCAGTCCTCTGGTCATATCCACCTCTTCCTGACCTTGACTCCTTTTGCCCCTACAGTGTTAGTCCATTGCTCCACGTAAGTATTCTAGACTGTAATGGCTTTCTCGAAGTAGAATTGACACACAAGGAGCTGCATATTTACAGTACAGAGCACGATAACACTGTGTGTGCCCATAGTTCAGGAATCCACCACCAACAGTCAAGATAATGGGTGTATCCGTCCACCATCTAAGTTTCCTCCGGCCCCTTTGTCATGCTTCCCTTCCTCCCTCCTCTGCCCTTCTTGCCAGGCAACCACTGTGTATCCTCTTCCATGAAAGGTCTGTTAAAATCTTTTGTTCACTTTGAAAATTAGGTGGTTTTCTTATTATGCAGAGTTTTATTTGTTTTTAAATACAGTTTTCTTTTAGACTGATTTATTTATTAGAGAGAGAGAGAGCACAAGCAAGAGGGGCAGAGGTAGAGGGAGAGAGAATTTCAGGCTGAATCAACACAGAGCCTGACCCCAGGACCTCAAGATCTGATCTGACCCGAAACCAAGAGTCAGACACTTCACTGACTGCACCACCCAAGCGCACCTTATGGAGTTTTGAAAGCTCTTTATATATTCTGATTTTAAAATTCTTTCCCCACGGTGACTTGTCATTTCATTCTCCTAACAGTGTATTTTGAAGAGTAGAAATTTTTCATTTTGATGAGGTCTGATTTGTCAATTTTTCTTTAATCATGCTTTTGGCATCTAAGAAACTTTGCCTAACACAAGATCACAAAGATTATTCTGCTGTTTTCTTCTGTAAGTTTTATTTGTTTTAGATTTTACATTTAGGATCCATTTTGCAAGATGTGGGTCAAAGTTCATATTTTTGTGGCAGGTGGATATCCAGTTGGTCCAGCACCATTTGTTGGAGATTCTTTGTTCTCCACTGAATTGCCTTTGTACTTTGTCCCACGTTGGTTTACTGTATTTGTGTGGCTTTATTTCTGGGCTCTCTGGTGTGTTCCATTGGTTGCTTTATGCCAGTATGACATTGATTTGGTGACTATTGCTTTATAATAAGTCTTGAAATCAAGTAATATTAGTTCTTCAACTTTGTTCTTTTTCAGAGTTGTTTTGGCTATTTTAGATCCTTTAATTTCCATAGCATCAGCTTGTCAATTTCTTAAAAACAAAAAAACAAAACCCAAACCTTCTGGGGTTGATTTGATTTCATTTCATTTATAGATCAATATGGGGAGAATTGGCATCTTAACAATAATGAGTAATTTGATCCATAAACTGGATGTATTCTCCCCTTATTTAGGTCTTCTTTAAATTTTCTTAGCAATGTTTTGTACTATAGAACATACGGATCTTATAAGTCTTTCCTCAGATTCATTCCTAAGTATTTGGTATTTTAATGCTACTCTAAACTATGTTGTTAAAAATTTCAATTTCTGGTTTCCCATTGTGAATATATAGAAATACACTTGATTTTTACATACAGGTCTTATACTCTATCATATTTGTTTATATTGCTCACACTCAGTAGCCTTTTGGGTCGATTCCATCAGATTTTCTAAGTAAATGGTATATAATCTATGAATAAAGACAGCTTTATGTCTCTCTTTCTGACGTGAATGATCACTTCATTTTTCTCTCTTTATTGCACTGGTTAGAATAAGATAAGTGAGAGCAGACATCCTTATCTACATTCTCTCTCTTAACAAGAAGTATGATGTTAGTGGCATATTGTTCATGGATGCCCTTTATTCAATTTTGAGCATGTTCCTGGTTGGCTAAGAGTTGTTGTTCCAATTAGAAATGGAATGTTGGATTTCATCGAATGCTTTTTCCGTAGCTATAGAAATGATCATGGCTTTTCTCTGTTTTCAATCATCAATGTGGTAATTACATGGATTTTCAAGTATTAAAACACACTTGTAGTCTGGGGATAAACCCCACTTAGTTATGATGTATTTTCATTTTTATATCTTGGTTAATTCATTTTGCTAAATTTTGTTTATTATTTTTACATCCATATTCATTAAAGATATTAGCTTGTGGGTTTCTCTTAATGTGTTTGATTTTTGTCTCAGGCCAGTGCTGGTCTCACAGAATGAGTTGGGAAGGCTTCCCTCCCTTTCAGTTTCCTGGAAGTTTGTGATGAGTTGGTCTGAAGCACCACCATTTCTACCTAAGTTACTGTAACGACCCCCCATCCAATCTCTTGGTGTCTGCCCGTGACATGTTGGGAATGGAAAGAGCTACATAGTGGTGATTTCCTTTATTAAGCTCTGAACCAAATATTTTCACACCATAAAAGTTGTTATGTTTAGCATCATGGCGCTGGTTTTAGCGAGAAGACTTGCCGAGATGCCAGGAAGGCTGTCCGAGGTAGATGCTCATTGGGAGGCTTCATGTCTTCGTCCGCCTGTGAAGGGGCAACACTTGCTTCCTCACCTGTAAAGCTCAATAAACTCAAGAGACTCACTTAAAACAAGGTTACCAGGAGTGAAGATGTTGTTCTTCTCCAGATATCTCCTCCTAAGCATAGAAGATTTCATTTACATGGATTATTTAATTTATATGGCTTATTTAATTTACTTGGATAATTTAATATACTCCTCACATTAATCCAGTAAGGAAATGGAGGCTTCAAGTAATTTGTCTCAGCTAGACAGCCAAGTAAGTGGGATGTAAGACCGTGTAACTCCGGTAGGTGTTGAGACATGGGGTCATGTCTCCCCTGCAGAGAGGCCTTACCTTACCTCCCAGCTCACTTCCTGTCACATCTCATTGTTAGCTTCTTCTTGTATTTCTTCCTGAGATCATCTTTGCTTCCTGTCTTCTCCCACCAGGATGCCTGTTGGTCTTCATTGCTTCTGCTCTGTCCCTCGGTGCTCAGGACTGTTGGCATATAGGAGGCTGTCAGTGCATATCTAAATTTCACTGGCTATTATAAAAATTTATTTGAGTTCTAAACACAGGGCATAAAGTTCCATGCTTTGTGAAGAGGGAAGGGAAACTTAAAGATATCTGAGCTCCTGGGATCTACAGCCCTTGACCTCCTGGTGTGCTCCTTAGCATTCTCTGATACAGGCAGGATACATCTGAGAAGAGCCACCCCATGCAGAAGCACTTAGCGTAGAAATTTGCAGGTGATGTGATTTGAATTCAAGTAAGGTGTGAGCTCTTGGAAGTAGGATACACCCACTGGATCTTCCTGGGCCCTGATGCCATGATAGGGTGCAGGCAAGCACTTGGGCCCTTGGCTCTTGCTGTATCTTTTAATTAACAATAGCAGTAATTAATTAAACTAGTTAATAGATGCTCCCTGGCCTCCTGTCACAACATGAGTGATAGTCTTATATGCGTCTTTCCAGGTGATGTGTGCATGTCGGCTTTCACTTGCACAGAAGAGCTGTACCTTGAGAGTCATTTGGTTTACTTCCGCCATCACTTCTTGCCCTCCCTGTGTAGGAGACTTGGGATCAGCCTTAGTTTGACATAATACATTTCTCACTTAATGGGGTTTTGAAAAACCTATTTAAATCAGTAAAATCTTTTATTCTTTTTTTTAAAGGAAAAACATAAGGCTGAGGAAGCCCTCAGTGACCTCAGACGTCAGTATGAAACAGAAGTAGGGGATCTACAAGTGACAATAAAGAAACTTAAAAAGGTAGGTTTGTGGCAGTGAGGCTTCTAGGAATAGCCTCAGTATATCTGGGTGTTTCAGTTTTTAGCAACTGAAAACATTGGGAATCATATTAAAGCAGCAGTTGGAATCAGATTTCAGAGTCAAATGGGGCTTCCTGAAAGATGGTTTTTTAAAGGTCCCTGATTTTCTGTTTCAAGGGCAGCCTTTCTTCTGCACAGGTCTGATAAGTATTTCTGACCCCTTGGACAGTTGTCCATCAAACCCCAGTTTTCCTTCCTTGGGTACCCTCAGGACCCACATGTTCAGTGGACTCTGCTCACGACAGGAGGGTTCCTGTCTTTACTGGTCATATATTCTCATATCCTTGCCCCCAGCTAACTGCAATGGCCAGTATTCGGTGAATATTTATTAAATAAAGTAAATATTCTTGTTCTGTGCAGGAAGTTCCACATGTAGGGCACCCCCGATCAGCAGGAGGTAGGAGGGAACTTGCTGAAATGTGAGCAAAGTTGTGATTGGGTTTGGCTTTTGCTGTGTTTGGTCTCTAATGAGTAAGGTATTTTTCACCCTGTGATGTGCTGGTAGCTACTTAACAACAGGCTCTGGAGAGGGTAGGGGGTCAGGTACAAATCTGTAATATTTGCTGTTTTCCATGGTGTTAAGGCTGCCATCATTACAATTTTAAGCTGCCAAGTTGACATCACTGAGAGCAGAGTTTGGGAAGAGGTACGTCCCATTGGCTCTCCGCTGCCAGCCCAGGCTGTCTGCAGCTTGGTACTGGATCCACCGCTTGGGTGTGGGTTGTCTCTGCAGCGAGCAGAAATACCTTGGCTAAAGTGAAAACGGATACTGGAAAAAAAATCATTCCTGAAAGTGGCACTGTGGCACTTTGCTTCTCTGGCTCTTCATGTGATTACATTTAATGCTCTTTCCAGTGTTTATAGTCAATGAGATTAAGTGACAATTAGCTGTATTTTATAGTCTATTGCAGTTCAAACCTCTGGGATTATTAAAAATTCTCCCCAATAGCCTTCTTGGGAAATTATGATCAATGTCAACCTTTTCTCTAGTTGACAGAGGCCATTAGACAGACATGAGATGCTTGAATTGCACAATTTGAACAGACCAATGTCTTGTTGATGCCAGAGTCACAGATCTCCTCACCCTGGTCCTTAGTTATTTTCCCGTCTTCTGACATCTTTAGGCTAAAAGCAAGTTATGCAGAAAAGACACACAATTTCTTGCCACGATGAGGCATATGATGAGGACCACATAGGCCCTGAACAGTAAGAGTCAGAAGTGATGGGACCAGAGTCCTCATCGTGGCTCTGCCACTTTCTGCCAGTTACACCTGGGACAATTGCCTTCGTTATCTTATCATTTCGTTCCTCATTTGTAAAATGGGATTAATAATTGACTGTCCCACCTCAACATAATAGCTGAGACGTTACTGACTTTATAGTTTAATAAGCTCTTTTTCACAATTTTTAAATTTAATTCTCAAGCTATCTCTGAGGAGAGGTGAATATGCTACTTTCACCGCTGAGGACATGGAGTGCTTGAGTCACAGCGCCAGTAAGCCGTGGAGTGGTCTCGCTACGCATTTTGCGCTTTCTCACTTGTACCAGACTTCCCACCTGCTGGGGAGGCTTTTTTATAAGATGGGGATTTACGTGAGGGAATGTTAAAGGCTTAAACTATGGAAAAGATTACAAATTGATTATGACTGCCGTTACCCTAAGCCATGAATTCTGAGGAACCTAGTTTTTTTTTTTCCCCTTAGGATTTTTATTTACGCATTTGACAGAGATCACAAGTAGGCAGAGAGGCAGGCAGAGAGAGAGGAAGGGAAGCAGTCACCAACTGAACAGAGAGCCCGACGCGGGGCCCATCCCAGGACCCTGGGATCACGACTTGCGCTGAAGGCAGAGGCTTTAACCCACTGAGCAACCCAGGTGCCCCAGGAACCTAGTCCCCCCACCCCCATTTTTCTTCTCTGAAATTGGCATGCATCTGAAAAAATCAAGGGCTCTTCTCAGAGCTGGCCAGGGGAAAGAGTCGTCTTGTGTGAAAACTTTTAATAGAAGCATCTGGTAAGATGAAGAAAGTCCAGCATCAGATTACTTAGGCTTTGACTTAGTGTGATTAAATTTAGCATTCATTTTGGTCACTGCGTAACTACTCAGTTAATGGAAACCCATGGATCCCCACCGTTTCCAGGGACTGTCGGCTCTTTGTAGGAGAGGCATTTTAGTTGTCCATGTTAGAGATGCTCCTGAGCTGGTTTAATCTGGTGATACTGACAAGTCACCCAGAAAGCAAGCTCAGGTATATATCCATAGAGTCTGGGTGCATATGTCACTAGCTTACTATCACACTTACATGTTACTGATTTCAGTTATTCTAATAAGCACTTACTGGAATCACTGTGAAAAAAAGAAGTGAATCTGACGCTAACACTGCTGTTAAAAGTCTTGGACTCTGGTAGGAGAGGTAAGGCATTCGTAAATAATTATAATACAGGGTAGAAAGTGTTAAGTACAGATAAATTTCTAGGAGAATATAAAGGTCCAGACTCAGATGCAACGTAACTGAAAAGGTGAAGTTAGGTCGCTTAGTAGTTGAATGGCTTCCCAAAGGACTGTTCAGTTCTTTCAAAGGAAGTTCATTAAACCAAAAAAACCAAAACCAAAACCAAAAAAACAACCCTTTTTAAATGCTTAAATTATTGAAACCAAGTTTTCAAATCCTCATGGATTATATGTAGCTTAATGATTTACAAAGTTGTATCATGTTGAAAATTGAAGACTTTTAGAATTCCTATAGCTATATATTCAAGGATACTAATAAACTTAACTGAATCTATCCAAAGTCAGTTTGTACATGAACAGCTTTTATTTGTTCTTTCAGCTAGAAGAACAATCAAAACAACTAAGTCAAAAAGAAGATGTGACTGCCTTAAAAAAGCAAATTTATGATTTATCAATGGTAAGAATCACCTTTCATTCCCAGAAATACATTTCCTCTTCGACGACTAGACATGGTTGGGCTGTTTATCGGTTTTCCGGGGATCGAGAGAAATTAATACTGAAGTGAAAGAAAGCCTTTGATGTACCTTTGAACAAACATGTTACTCAGGCTATTATCCTCAATGATCCCCCACTTGTGGTGAATGTTTTTATTTATTTCTTATTCACAGCAATGGTGGCATGGCCCTTGCACTTCACATAGTTAACCCTGCATTCCTGCAACTTCAGCTCTGCTCTGTGGGGTGAGGGGATAATTGCCCTTTTCTTCCTCCAGAGTTCCTCTTTCTGTCCCTTTCCCACCTTCCTGACCCTGCCTTTGGTCTTTCTGTTGCCAAATTGACAGCCTTTGTGTCTGTTTTATCATCATCATTAAGTTGTCTTTATTTTGTTTTTAGGTGGACTCTCGAAAAGTTAAAAGCCACTAGCGAACATTTCCTTTGTTAGGACTCTAAATATTCTCATTGCCGAGCCCAGAAGTGAGCCAGCTTGCTGCCAGTGCATTTCTTTCTCTCCATTCATTATCCCCATACCACTCAGAAGAGAAGGCTCCTAGCTTCATGGTCAAGTTGGAATGTGCCATCGGTTCCAAATTTTGCCACATCTTAGTTAGCTCTGTATTTGGATCATGACTTTCTTGTAGAGTTGCTAATTTTTCTTGCATTTCCTGGTTGAGTTTTTGGTTTCTTGTAAAAAGAAACTCTGGCATCTTCAGGATTTCATTCACTGATGCCTTCCAACTTCTTATTTATTCTTCCTGATGCATGGAATTTGTTTTTTCTCCTGGGAAATGTTAATTTTGGAGTCTCCAAAATTTCAGTTCTTATTGGACTGATTGTTTTTTAAACTCACTACCCATACATCATCCTGGAGTTTCTGAACATTTTAGGTAGCTGGTGTAGGATTCCTGTGCAGCTAGGTAACAACATCTGTTTACCTGGGGACCTCCCCTGAGAGGGTGTCTTCCTAGGAGCTGTGTGTGTGAAGCTGGCTTTTGGAATGGGGGACCGCTTATGACCGGAATTAGTGGGATATGGATAAGAGGACTTAGGACACTGTATCGGGGTCATTCAGTTCTTTTTCTTTTTAAAGATTTTATTTATTTGTTTGAAAGAGAGAGAGAACAAGTGGGGGCAGAAGGAGAGGCAGAGAATCTGAAACAGACTCCAGCTGAGCACCGAACGTGAGGCAGGACTCTATCTCATGACCCTGAAATCAGGACTTGAGCCCAAACCAAGAGTTGGATGCTTAACTGACTGTGCCATGCAGGCACCCACTTCAGTGCTTTTCAAAAAGACAAGCCCTGTCTTACTGCCTTGGGAATTGACTCTGACTATCTGCTATTCTTTGCTAGTGTAAGAGAGGATGGCCTGGGGGCTGCGGGCTGTGTGCCTTAATACACAAATTTAATCTGCTTTTAAGCTCCATTTCCACCTGTGGGGGAGCAGGTGCTGCCTAGCTAATTGCCTCTTCCTTTGCTCTGCAGCACAACCTTCCCCAAGCCTCTTCCAGACCTACTGTGCTCCTGCTCTCTTCTCTTCTGTCAGCACATTTCCATCCAGTTTCCATCTTCCAGGAATGTATTTAATTCACTTGAGTGTTGGGGGGCCCCTCTTGCATTCTTATAACCTGTATTAGTTTATTTCATGTTATTTGGTATTTTGTGGGAATGGGGTCTTCAAAGGGAAAGAAGAGTGTTCTGTCCATCATTTTGTACTGGAAGCCTCCAGTGTTTTTTTCCTTCTTTTTTAAGAAAAACATAGACTTTTTTTAAAAAACCAAACTATTTTTAAGTGCAAAAATCACAAATGTTAGGTGATGAGATTTATTGTAAAAATTAGCCAGTCTGCCCGGTGATAAATACTGTTAATTCCTTAGCGTATTTGTCAGTAGATTCATAGCTCTCATTGAGTAAAACAGATGTTTACATGTTTGATCTGAGTTAATTTGCCAGTAACATGTTAAAGTACATCACAATCCCATCTTGACTGAGTTTTTTGGCACCAAATGTCAAACGTTTAAGAAAAAGAACAATTTCAAAGATTTAGCTTTTTGAGACTTTACTACCTTGTGATATTTTCAAATCACCTTGAATTGGTAACGAGTTCTTCGAACACCCAAGATTTGAAGGACTGTGGAGGTGTGGGGGTGGGGTGTGAGGTCCCATTACTCTTGACTCTCCCGGGTGGAAGATGCCCAAAATCTAATGCTTGTGCTGTTCCTTTCCTTCAGGAAAATCAGAAAGTTAAGAAAGATCTTTTAGATATTTTAGAAGCACAGAAAAACATAGCCTTTCTTCAGAGTGAATTAGATGCTTTGAAAAGTGATTATGCCGATCAGACTCTGAATTCAGAAAGATATGAAACTTGGCATTTTATTCTTTAGTTTGAGTGGGTTGTTTGTCTAGATGGCCATCCATGTGAATTAAGTCAGCTACGTAATCATAAAGGGTTATTTTGACTTTACTGGTATGTTCTTTGCTTTCCAAAGATTTCACTTTCAGTGTCCTATTTCCTGGTAATTTTTTGTGCTAAATTTTTTTTTAACAAAAAGATTAATTAGTATAATTATTGACTGCTTTGGAGAGTGCAGGGCTTAATAGATGTTTGAATTACTGGGAAGAGAAGAGTATACCTAACATGTCAGCGGTCAGTGCTAATTGAAGTGCACACACATAGAGGTACATATACACATGTATATGTATGTATGCATATACATACATGTGGGTGTATATATATGCAAATTCCTATGTAAGTATCCATATATATCCATATACCCATATATGTGCAAATATATGGATACTTATGTGGGTATTTGCATTCACAGATTTGCATACTAATGCATATATGGAGATATATCGACCCCAAATACATACATGTGTGTGCATGTGTCTATATAAACTTGTACACTTGGGGAAAATGTCATGCTTTTTGTTTTATTTGCTTGTAAACTTTAATCACAATTAAGGTCCTGTAATGGTCAGCAGTGAAACATTTATGTACTTATTGTATACAGGTTCCTGACTTATAGAAGGAGTAATGAGTGTGGAATATATGAAAAAAAGAAAAGAAAAGATGTGGTCTCTGCTGTATGAGAAGTTCAGGTTCTTTGAGAAAGCCACGAAGCTGAAAGGTTATGGAGCTTTGTAGGAGCTGAGCAGTGTCAGAAACAATGCCAGCAGTGTTGCTGGTTGGGTCCATTGCCATGTGATGGTAGATAAAGTGTCCTTTTTATTCAGAAAAGGTGAAGAGATTTATTAGAGAGGAGACACTTGAGGTCAGCTTGGGAGGAGCTGGCCTGTGCTGATCGGGGTGGGGAGGTCAGGGGCAATGTCAGTGAGGTTACGCAGGCGGCCCTGCCATCTGGCAGGCACTGTGCATAGGACCTTCCTAGCATTGTCTTGCAATCCATAGAATGTCCTATGAGATACAGACTTTTAGTCTCTCCATTTCAGAGACTCTTAAGAGTCTCAGAGTTGCTCTAAGTGAGCAGTAAGCAAGGCAGAGGCACGAACAGAGGGACAGGTAAGACTGGCTTGGGGCACAGTGCTCACACATCTGGATAGGAAAAGGTATTTCAAATGGAAGAGTAAAAGTTAAACAAAATCTAAAAATTTAAAAGCCAGTTTAAGGCTATGATGCAAGGGCCCAGCATTTTTGGCTAAGGAGCTTGAATTCCTATCGTCAATTGGGAACCTTTTATTTTATTTTATTTTTGTAAAGATCTTATTTATTTATTTATTTATTTGATAGAGAGAGACAGTGAGAGAGAGAACACAAGCAGGGGGGGTGGAAGAGGGAGAAGCAGGCTTCCCCAGCAGAACCGGGAACCTGAGGTGGGGCTCGATTCTAGGATCCTGGGATCATGACCTGAGCCTAAGGCAGATGCTTAATGACTGAGCCACCTAGGCACCCCAGGAACCTTCTCGCTTTATCACCAAGAGAGTGAGTGGACAGGTTATTGTGGATGACAGTTCAGGGCCTGAGAGTCTTTGAAAGCTAGTGATGGGGTTTGTCTGCTTAGACATGAGGCTGGGGCCAAATGGGGGCTGGTAGTGAGTGACTGAAGTTCTCAAGGGGCCTTAGCAAGAGGAGGCCAGAGCTTTGTAATAAAGCAACAGGAATCACTGAGCATGGTTTTATGACAGATGGAGAGAGCCTGGTCCTATGGACTTCTCTTTGGTTTACGGTGAGGAGGGGAGAGCCAGGCAGGGAAAGGAGAAGGAAACACAAGGAGGGAGAAAAACAGCTGGGCTGGGAATGTGTTAAAGCAGAGAAAGAGCAGGGGAGGGTCAAAGTAGAGAGAGCCGGCTGGGTTGAAGGGGCTGGTAATGAGTGCCTGGGGAGAGGGGAGTTAGCAGAAGGTGAAGGGTCATGGTCCTGTGAGGAATGGAGCCGGCTTTGGGAGGGAGAACAAGACCTCGCACAGGAAGCAGAGGGGGGATATGCAGGCGTGTGGGGCTGCTGACCACATGGAGGGACTGAACGATAGAAAACCATGGCCAAGGACACAGATCTTTGAGAAAGGTGAAGGGGGTTCTGGAGGATAGGTGTAAGGCAGGACTGCATACCTAATTCTGGTTCAAACATAAAATATGGTTTTACAGGCATCTGGAAATAATCTGAGAGTACACAGAAGATCGAAATACTCTTGAGAGGCAAATGGAAATACTCCAGTAAGTTCTCATATAAAACGCTCATTACATTTACATTTTCCTAATGTTTTGTGAATGAGACATGTGCCCCATGTCACACGAGTGGTCATATTCTCAAGACTGGGTTTGCAGGTCCAGGTGGGTTTCTTCTCGCTGTGGTGCATTCAGCACTTGGCCTTCGCCTGCTTTTAATCCTAAATAAACTATTCAAATCCAGGGACTAGAGTATAATTCTCTCTAAGTCCTCGCCAGTCAGGTGAGATGTTGTTACACCTCTATAAATACTAAGGGCTCAGACTCAGTGGCTGTCTCTGCAGCTTAGCACACCGGGAGGCTGTCAGGAATCTCCTGTTTGCTCATGTCAGAGCACTGGACACCCATGATCATTCTTGCCCAACATATTGTTCTTGGTGAGGCAGCTATTTTTCTTAGTTTTTTTTTTTTTTTTAACCCTACTGGAAATATTACACCTGCTTATCAACTTCACACCCAAGTTACCATAATTCCAGCCTCTGAGGGCCTTCCCCACAAGAACCCCCCTCCTCTACCCTAGCGCTCTCTTCTACCCATGTAAGTTCTGGTTTGTTTCCCCACATGAAGGAGGATCAGACTTGGCAAGTTTGTTTTCCCCATTTTGATGATTGTGAGGTCTCACCTGTGGCAGATACAGAGTTGACATGTTACAGTGATCCTGCTCATTCATTTATTCATTCGTCCAGTAGGCTTTATTCAACACCTTTTCCAGGTCAGGTATGCCAGGAACTGAGCATAGAATGGCAAGTGAAAAGAAAAGAAAAAAGTCTCTCTGTCTCTTTATGGGGCTCATCTAGGGGAAGAAGATGGATACTGATAGCTTATTATAGAAATAAACATTAAAATGTCAAAGAAGTGGGATGAGGGGAAGGGGTATGCCTACTGGGGGCATATAGTGCAGAGCTTCCTCCTAACCAGGAAGGCCCAGGAGTGTTCTGGCAGATGCAGCAACCAAGCTGAGATCTGAAGATGGATCAGCTTTCAGTAGAGACAGAATGGCCACTCTCAGGCGAAGGCTCTGTTATTGTCCTCGGTTTTTAACAGAGGTTGCCGCCGCTCTGACAGGTCAGATGACTCCCATCAATGATGTGGAAGGTACATGCCTGCACGGGATTTGAACCCAGAGTCAACATCAGAACATTTCATCGGTACCTGACAGTGCCCGGAGGGCAGCATCAGGCCACGGGGAAGACATGGGAGTAGCCGGGAGAAAGAAGTGTGACATAACACATTACATTTACGCCTGGCTGGGACACATGCACAGGGACAGAGAGCAGCACATGGGGCCACCCGGGTCCAGGCATTTAGGAAACAGAGAACTTCAAGAAACCTATTGACACTGCGGTGCTACGTGAGGGAACAGCGGGTTCCAACAGCATAGCTAATTCCTGAAATGCCTTGAGACCTTTAAAAGAGAGGTAATCCATTAATTAAGTTGTAGTTCTAGGAGTGAATTATGATTTCAGTTTAGGAGGTTTGAAGAGGAGTGGTAGAAATTTGCAAGAGATGGTAAGTAACTCAGTATTCTGAACTTTGCAGCCTTTGAAGAGGGTGGCTTTTACCCCAACTTCCCTTATCTTTTTGTTTGTTTATTTGCTGTGTAGAACAGCTAACCAGAAGTTACATGACAGTAATCATGGCCTTAGGAACTCCCTTGAAAACAGTTACAGCAAGTTCAACAGATCTTTGGTAAGTAGTAGAATTTTATAATACATTCTTTTCTTTCTTATAGTAGAGTGTTTTGATGAAGATCATGTATTTTCTTATAGGGGGAACTTAGGAAATTGCAGAACTATTCCATTTAAAATAGAAGAGGCAACATTTTCCCAAATTAAAGAATATGCTATCCTTCTGCTGAGATAAATGCCTAGATGTTCACCAACTATCTGTTAGCTGTTCAAGGAAACCAGAGAAAGATCTATAAGGTGTGACCTAGGTCCTGGAAGAGTTTATAGTGTGGTAGGGAGTTCAGATGTGCACAGATAGCAATGATAGAAGAAAAAAATGGGAAATCTTATCGAAGTAGGAAGAAAATACTTCCCATTTCAGAGGAAGGAGAAGGTGCTTCTGGCTGAGGAGTATGCTTAGATACACTGAGTATTCTTTAGGTCGTGAGATGATCAGAGTGGGGGCCTTGGATTTAAAACCCCGCTACAGAAACAAGCTAAGCCCGTCTTGGAATTTTGAGGAAATTTTCCTGACTGCATTTGTCAGAAATCTTCTTCTCCCACTTCTGGGGGTCAGGTTCAAGTTTAGGGTTCCTTTGCCTTAGCTTTAGGCTTTAGACTTTAGCTCAGTCACTGAACCAAATTATGGTTTGAGAAGAGATAAACCTAAAGACGTTGGTATTCAGAGTCCTAGACAATGCAGGCAACCAGGATGCCCTTTATGGCTCATGCAGTGGGATTTGGATCTAAGACACAATGTAAAGAGAGTACTACAGGAGTTATCTTGGTGTTTGTGCTCACATTTACTCATGTAGTGTACCAAACTTTTAATGACATTGGAAGTTAATTAGTGTGTTATATATATGTGTATATGTATTATGTGTTTATGGAATAACAAAATGTTGCTTATATATTTTATGTATTTCAGCACATAAGTAATATATCACGAGGGAATACAATTTCTAGGAGCAGTCCCGAATTTAATGGTCATTCTCCTCATCCTCTGAGCTTTGACAGGTATGGTAACACCTACTTACTTTTCATTTGATTTCTGGATCAGAGTAATAAGGAAAGTAAATTTCCTTAGAGGGGAGTTAAAATAGTAGAATCTACTTTGGGCACTAATTTCTATTTTCTGCTATGTTATTTAAAATTTCTGAAACCTGTAAAGATGGAAAGAAGAAATGTCTCAGAGAGGGCAAAGTGATTTCCTTAAGACATTGTTATGACATGATTTTACGTATGCTTCCCCTGACCTCGTTCTCTCGTTACATCCTGTTCCTGAAAAGTGAACTCTGAAAACTTTTAGAGGGAAACAAGCAGAACTATAGTGTTGGATGTTGCCATATTCGTGGGATAGGATGTTGAGACTCTTGGCATGATCTGCAAATGTTTAATAGCTCAGCATAATATTATGTAAGCTGTGTTCGAGGAAACTTTCAAAACAAATAGAAACATGACTAGCAGACGTTTGTGAGCTGTTGTATTGAAAGAGTCAGAGAGATTTAACAGAAGTGAGAATTTAGCTCTATTTTGAATCCAATGAAGCGCTATATTGGTCCTATGTAACCTGAGATCTGGCGACAAGGACTGAAAGATTACATGTGTGTACTTGTGTGTATAAATACATATGTCCATTGTTATTAGTTAAGTTAAATTTGGGGGATATCAAACCTTGAAAGTAGAAGTTATGGCAAAGGCTATGGGCTTCTAGCTCTCCATTTCCAATCCAACTTTCCAAATTATATTCATTCCCTTTGCATTTGAGATCTTCTGTTCTAAAGAATAAAAATGTATTGAGAGTTAAGACGGCAGAGCAGTAGGGGCACCCTGTGCTTGCCTTGTCCCTCAAACACAACTAGATAAAATATCAGATCTTCCAAGAATATACTCAAGAATAGATCTGAATACTGAGAGAACAAAATGCAGAACTAGAGGGAGAAAACATTGTAATAGGTAGGAGGTGCAGAGGCATGGTTCTACAGATCCTTCCATAGAAACCTGGCAGGCCAGTGGAGAGTGGCATGATCCATTCAACATGCTGGGAAAAATATGCAGCCAAGAATACTTTATCCAGCAAGGCTAGCATTCAAAGTAGAAGGAGAGATAAAAAGCTTCCCAGACAAACATAAACCAAAGGAGTTCCTGACCACAAAATCAGCCCTGCAGGAAATACTAAAGGGGACCGTCTCTGTGGGACAGAAAGACCAAAAGCAACAAAGACGAGAAAGAAACAGAGAATCTCCAGAAGCAGTGACTTTATAGGAACACAATGGCACTAAATTCTTATCTACCAATAATAACTCTGAATGTAAATGAGTGAAATGCTCCAGTCAAAAGATATAGGGTATCAAAAGATAAAAAAACAAGACCCATGTATATGCTCCTAACAAGGACCACATTTTAGACTTAAAGTCCCCTCCAGAGTGAAAATGAGGGGATGGAGAACCATCTGTCATGCTAATGGACATCCAAAGAAAGCTGGAGTAGCCATACTTATATCAGATATGATAAATATTAAACCAAAGACTATAACAAGAGATGAAGAAGGGCACTCTATCATAATTAAGGGATCTATCCAACAAGAAGATCCAACAATTGTAAATATTTATGCCCCCAACTTGGGAGCACCCAAATATATGAATCAATTAATAACAAACATAATGAAACTCATTGATAATAATACAGTAACAGTAGGGGATGCTAAAACAATCCTCATGCAGCAATGGGCAGATCATCTAAGCAGAAAATCAACATGGAACAGGTGGTTTTGAATGACACACTGGACCAGATGGACCTAACAGATATACTCAGAACAATTCATCATAAAGCAGGATAATATATATTCTTTTCAAGTGCCAATGGAACATTCTCCAGAATAGATCACATACTGGGTCACAAATCAGGCCTCAACAAGTACAGAAGGATTGAGATCATACCATTCATATTTTCAGACCACCATGCTATATCAACTTGAAGTCAACCACAAGAAAAAACCTGGAAAGATCAGGAAGATCAGGGAATTAAAGAAGAAATTTAAAAATGCATGGAAGCAACTGAAAATGAAAACATGGTAGTCTAAAAACCTTTAAGATAAAGCAAAAGCAGTCATAAGAGGGAAGTAAATAGCAATACAGACCTACTTCAAGAAGCAAGAAAAGTTCCAAATGCACAATCCAATCTTACTTTTAAAGGAGCTAGAAAAGGAACAATAAATAAAGCCTAAAGCCAGAAGAAAAGGGGAAATAATAAAGATTAGAGCAGAAATAAACAATATGAAACAAACAAAAAACAATAGATCAATGAAACTAATAGCAAGTTTTTTGAAAGAATTAATAAAATTGATAAACTCTTATCCAGACTTATCAAAAAAAAAGGAGAAAGGTTAAATTAAATCATGAAAGAAAGAGGAGAGATCACAACTAATACCACAGAAATAGAAATAATTATAAGACAATATTGTGTATTATATATTATATGCCAACAAATTGGGCAATCTCGAAGAAATGGATAAATTCCTAGAAACATACAAACTACCAAAACTGAAACAGGAAGAAATAGAAAATTTGAACAGACCCATAACCAGGAAAGAAATTGAACCAGTAATTAAAAACCTCCCAACAAACAAAAGCCCAGAGCCAGATGGCTTCTCAGGGAAAGGGTTTGCCAGATGTTTAAAGAAGAGTTAATACCTATTCTTCTCAATGTTCCATAAAATAGAAATTGAAGAAAAACTTGAAACTAATTCTACAAGACCAGTATTACATTGATCCTAAAACCAGACAAGGACCCCCCCCAAAAGAGAAGAATTACAGGCCAATCAATATCCCTGATGAACGCAGATGTAAAAATTCTCAACAAGATACTAGCAAATTGAATACAACAGTACAGTAAAACAGTTTTCCACCATAATCAAGTGGGATTTATTCCTGGGCTGCAGAGGTGGTTCAATAATCACAAATCAACCAGTTGATAAAATAAAGGATAAGAATTATGTAATCCCCTCAATAGATGCCAAAAAAGCATTTGATAAGATACAGCATACATTCTTGATGACAACCCTCAACAAAGTAGGCATAGATGGAACATACCTCAACATCATAAAGGTCATATATGAAAGACCCACAGCTGATATCATCTTCAAAGGGGAAAAACTGAGAACTTTCCCTCTATGGTCAGGTATAAGACAGGGATGCCTGCTCTCACAGTTGTTATTTAACATTGTACTGGAAGTCCTGGCCTTAGTAGTCTGACAACAAAAACAAAAGGCACCCAAATCAACAAGGAAGAAGTAAACTTTCACATTCACAGTTGACATGATACTTTAACCAAAAAAATTACTAGAACCAGTAACATGAATTCAGCAAAGTCACAGGATATAAAATCAATGTACAAAAATCTGTTTCATTTCTATATACCAATAATGAAGCAGCAGAAAAAGAAGTCAAGGGATAGATCCCATTTACAATTGTACCAAATCTGTAAGATACCTATGAATAAACCTAACCAAAGAGGTAAAAGATCTGTCCTCTGAACACTATTGAGGAAGGCACAAAGAAACGGAAAAACATTCCATGCTCATGGATTGGAAGAACAAATATTGTTAAAATGTCTATGCTACCCAAAGCAATCTACACATTCAGTTTAATCCCTATCAAAATACCACCAGCATTTTTCACAGAACTAGAACAAACAACCCTAAAATTTGTATGCAATGAGAAAACACCTCAAATAGTCAAAAGTCTTGAAAAAGAAAAGCAAAGGGGTGCCTGGCTGGCTCAATTAGTTAATTGTTTGCCTCAGCTTAGGTCACGATCCCAGGATCCTGGGATTGAGACCTGGGTTGGGTTTCCTGCTCAGTAGAGAGTCCACATGACCCCCTCCCTTTGCCCCTCCCCCACTATGCTCACATGATCTTTCCCACTTGTGCACTCTCTCTCAAATAAATAAAATCTTAAAAAAAAATAAAAGAAGAAGGAAAAAAACAAAACAAAGCTGAAGGCATCGCAATTCTGGACTTCAAGCTCTATTACAAAGTTGTCATCATCAAGACAGTATGGTGCTGGCACAAAAGAAGACCCATAGATCAATGGAAAAAATAGAAAATCCAGAAACAGACCCACAACTATGTGGAATCTAATCTCTTGACAAAGCAAGAAAGAATGTCCAATGGAAAAAAGTCTCTTCAACCAATGATGTTGGGAAAACTGAACAGCCACATGCGGAAGAATAAAACTGGACCATTTCCTGACACCACACATAAAAATAGACTCAAAATGGATGAAAGACCTGAATGTGCAATAGGACCTTCAAAATCCTAGAGGAGAACACAGGCAGAAACCTTTTAAACCTTAGCCATAGCACCTTCTAACTAGACACAGCTTCGGAGGCAAGAGAAACAAAAGCAAAATGAACTATTGGGACTTTATCAAGATAAAAAGCTTCTATACAGCAAAGGAAACAGTCAGTACAACTAAAAGGCAACTGACATAATGGGAGAAGATATTTGCAAATGACATATCTGATAAGGGATTCGTATCCAAAATCTATAAGGAACTTAATCAAAGTCAATACCCAAAAATAAATAATCCAGTTTAGAAATGGGCAGAAGTCATGAAAAGACATTTTTCCAAAGAAGACATACCAAATGGCTAACAGACACATGAAAAGTTGCTCAAGATCATTTATTATCAAGGAATTACAAATCAAAACCATGATGAGATACCACCTCACACCTGTCAGAATGGCTGAAACTAACAACACAGGAAACAAATGTTGGTGAGGATGTGGAGAAAGGGGAACCGTCTTACACTGTTGCTGGGAATACAAACTGGTATAGCCACTGTGGAAAACACTATGGAGGCTCCTCAAAAAGTCACAACAGAATTACCCAGTGACCAGCAATTTCATTACTAGGTATTTACCCAAAGGATACAAAAATACTGATTTGAATGGGTACATGCTCCCCAATGTTTATAGCAGCATTATCAATAATAGCCAAATTATAGAAAGAGCTCAAATGTCTGTCAACTGATGAATGGAAAAAGAAGAGGTGGTATATATATATACAATGAATTATTGGCCATCAGAAGGAATTGAATCTTGTCATTTGCTGCAATGGTGATGGAACTAGCGTGTATTGTGCTAAGCATAATAACTCAGAAAGACAAATACCGTATGATTTCACTCATATGTGGAATTTAAGAAACAAAACAGAAGAATATAGGGGAAGAAAAACAGTCAAAAGAGAGAGGAAAAGCAAATCATAAAAGACTGTTAACTACAGAGAGCAAACTGAGGGTTGTTGGAGGGAAAACAGTGGGGGATGAGTTAAATGGATGATGGGTGTTAAGGAAGGCACTTGCTGTAAATAGCACTGGGTATTACATGTAAGTCATGAATCATTAAATTCTACTGAAACCAATTTACCATATATGTTAACTAACTACAATTTAAGTAAAAACTAGAAATCAACAACAACAACAACAAAATAATGTTCTTAACTATCCTGGCAATAGCAAAATGGTCAGGAAGGTTTATTACCAGGGCTTATTGGTGATCACTTTTAGGAAAATGCTATACAGGTATGAGATGTTTTTATTGTCACTGATTTGTGAAATAACAAATGTTGATGGTTTGTAGACATGTAGGCAGCTCAGTTGCTCTGTTATTAAGAAAAATACATTACTTTTAAAAACTGTGTGGATGCAGTGTGATTTTTCTGGACTGATATTTAAGACCAATTCTAAGCACATAGGGGAAAAGATACATTACTGAAAATTATTTCAGAAATTTTACCATGGTTCATTTTGGGAAAGGTTACACACCATGAATAAGGCTCTTGGTACTGGATTAAGAACTCCTCAAGAGTAGGTTCTAAGGGACAAAGTCATCACACCCAGTGGCTCAGAGGGACAGAAGTAGAGCACTCTTGTTCTCATCCCCCTGAATAATAACCAGCGGGCCACCAGGGTCTGGACTGATATCCTCTTTCAAAGGTCATTATTTTAATATCAGAAGTTTAGTATCAGAAGTTTTTGATGCTAATATAAAAACTTAAAAGCATATTTTAAATTTAATTTTATTGCTTTTGTGACTTTACTGGATTTTAACTTGTATACTTGTTTAGTTGTGTTTTTCTAAGATTTGTAACAAAAAAATAGCTGTTCTATATTTGTACTGTTGGGTCCATTATCAAAGGAATGAGACTGAGACAAAGTGAAAGTTATGCAAAGCCTTAGTCTACGCTAAGCATTAGAAGTTAGACTGACTGGCCAGGGGCAGACTGACCGGCCAGGGCCACCTCTGAAGAGAGCAACTACCCCTTGGTCTTACAGGCTAGTTTTATAGGGCACAACTGCAGACATCTACATATGTGGCTTTGGCTGACTGGATGTATCCTACCTGTGTGTTTTAGTAACAGTTACCCGGAACCAATACTAGTAACTGCTGAGGCATTTATTAAACAACAAAATGGCCTTGTTTTAGGTATGTGTTTTAGCAATGTTACCTGGAACTGGTATCAGTAACTGCTGAGGCATTTATTAAACAACAAAATGGCTACCTAGGCAACATGGAGTCACTATGGCTAAGTAGGACCAGGCAGGCCCTAGGGGTTTAACAGGTTTTAATGTGGAATCGGCCCAACAGTACATACTTATGAAAATATTTTTTGGGCAGGTAAGAATAGTTTAATTTTTTAAAGGGAATATATATGTTGACTTTGAGAAAATCTGATGTGTACCTGTATTTTAAATTAGGAGTCTAGATATTCATGGAAGTGATTTCTCAATTCTGTATTTCACTTCTTCCCTTCTTATAAAAAATCTGAAAGTTTTTAAAAACAGTTGTGATTAATAATGATATGGAGCTGAAGTAGTTTGTACTATGTTATAGTGAGAATGGTTTTCTTAGGTTCCTTATGGTGTGGCCTAAAAGTTTTAGAACGATAATTTCATAAATGATGAAACAACAAAAAAATGTATGTATGCACACAGACACACAGAGCTAGCTTGTAAACAATATGGTCTGAATATGTGCCCCCAGGATAAAGACTTTGTAAATAAGTAACATATTTAGGGAGTGTTTGGTGGTTCATACTTTTTAAGTTAATTTTAAGCATTTGCTAATGGTACTGAAATAGTTTTTTTAAAGATTTATTTATTTTGGGGAGAGAGCACATGAGCAGGAGGGGAAGAGGGAGAGGGAGAAAGAGCTTCAAGCAGACTCAGAGCTGAGCACGGAGCCCAACATGGGAATCCATCTCACAGCACTGAGATCATGACATGAGCCAAAACCAAAGAGGCCGACACTTAGCCGACTGCGCTACCCAGGCACCCCGGCACCAAAATATTTTTGACTTCTCAGACTTATGTCACTTATACTTATTTATATTGAGATCACCCTCTGTTTTCTGAACATATTCGTCTCTTTCTCTTTTTATCTATGTGGACTATGTACTCTGCCATTTCCTCACTCTGATGAGACAGTGTTTGCCAAGGGACCCAAGATGTTGCTCCAGTGTAATGGAGGCTAAACAGGCTGTGGCCCTTGTTTTTCTTCTTTTCTTTTCTTTTTTCTTTCCTCTTATCTCCTCTCCCCTTCCCTCCTTCCTTCTTTCCTTCCTTCCTTCCTTCCTTCCTTTCTTCCTTCCTTCTTGTTCTTGTTGTTCCTCCTCCCCCCTTTCTTCTCCTCTTCTTCCTCCTTCTTCTTTAGGACTTACGATGCGGGGGGAGGTGCAGAGAGAGAGAGAGAGAATCTCAAGCAACCTCCACCCTGAGCACAGAGCCCGATGTGGGGCTCAATCTCAATGCCCATGAGATCATGACCTGAGCCAAAATCAAGAGTCTGACACTTAACTGACTGAGCCATGCACGCACCCCACTATTTCAGTATAAACAGGTTTTTGGGAAAATCAAATGGAAAAGCAAAAGTAAATAGGGAAATAATACGGTTTCTTTTGATTCTTTTGTCGGATGTTAATTTCTCCCTCACTTATGTTAGAGAGTTTCACAAATGAAAACATCCATAGAAGCCAGAGGTTCCTGCCTTTATCCGGGAGACCTCCCTGTCAAACGTAGAAGCTTCTTACTAGCCTATGTATCAACACCTAGTGGCAGAAAACTCCCTGTGTCATATTCTGGTACCACACCTTTCTAATTTCCTGTCATTTTTATCATGTTGATTATAAATATGACTCCCGGGATGGCTGGGTGGCTCAATGGGTTAAAGCCTCTACCTTCAGCTCAGGTCATGAACCCAGAGTCCTGGGACTGAGCCCCGCATTGGGCTCTCTACTCAACAGGGAGTCTGCTTCCCTTCCTCGTTCTCTGCCTGCCTCTCAGCCTACTTGTTATCTCTCTGTCTGTCAAATAAATAAATAAAATCTTTAAAAAAAAAGAAATACGACTTCTAGAAAAGTTTCTCATTTGGCCCTTATTTTGTCTTGTGCAACCTAAGAGAATGTATTCTTTATCTTCATGTGTCAGCTTCTCTGAGGATTTGAAGAGGGACACCAATAAGACTGAAGTTGAGCTCATGGCACAGTTTCTTGTGTCTGAAGGTTTTGAGTCTCATGGTCATCATGGTTGTTTCCCATCTAGGTTGTCAGCATCCCTTTTAAAAAGTAGAGCTGTTATCCGGAAATGGACGAGCTATTTGGAGTATGGTCTGACCACATTAGAGTAAAAGGGTTCACATGTCCTGCATACATTTTTCTTAACTTGCATTTATGCTCTGAACACTGCAATTCCTTTCTTGTTAGGAAATACAGAATGTGATTTTTTAAAATGGCTTCATTTTTATTAAATATGAGACTTGAGTGTCTTTATCTTAATTGGTTGTTGCGTAGAATGATCTGGTGTTGCTCTGAACATTTTGTTTCCCCTGATGCATAGTCATGGAGTATATTGTGATTCTTGGCAAAATGGAGAGTTGTTAGTCTTCTTGAGTCCATTGCTGTGTAGTCCTGAGCTTTGTGAACTCTCCGGTAGAGCTATCTTCTTTATCACCAGGTCATCCCACTCCTCCTATGTGGATAAGGACTGTGACTTGTTGGCCCTCTGTGACCCTATGCAGAGGATGAATTGTGAGGTGGACAGCCTTCCTGAGAGCTGCTTTGACAGCGGCTTGTCTTCCCTGAGAGATTCCAACGAATATGACTCGGAGGTGGAATACAGGCACCAGAGGGCACCTCAGAGGTCACACGACATGCAGGAAGGTCACACGACATGCAGGAGAGCTTTGGGGGTGATGCTTCAGACATAGACATAAGCCCCAGAAATCACTGTCTCCTGGGCCTTCGATGGAAATCTATCATTTCCAAATGTTACCAACAGGTAACAGATACCTGTTTGACTTGTATCTGTCATGGGAATACGACTTAAAGGTTATAAATATGAAACATAGTCAGTAGAATGTATTTTTCTTCATCAGGGTAGGGAGAAATTTTCACAGATTGCCATTTAGGGCTCCTCTGTTCCATAACAGAACTGACTATAGATTCATCTGCGTATTTTTCTTCTCTTTAATCCATAATATATATGTGTAATGAGAGACTTTGTTTTTTAATGGCTGACTAAAAAAAATAATAATAACAAAAACCAGGTTCCTGATATAAGGGATGAAGAGACGTTTGGTGCCGAAGGTGTGGCTGCCATCTTAGACTGGAAACCCCAGGGGTCCACTAGTGAGGGCAGCATCGTCAGTTCTTTAAGAAAGCCCATCTCAGCTCTGTCACCACAGGTAGGTAGTTTCTGGGATATTTTATTCACGAACACTGTGAATTTTTGGTACCTTATAACTTATTAGGAAGACAACTGGCCCAACCTTTGTCACCCATTGTGGCTTTGTCCCCCTAGACAGACATGGTGGATGGCGACCATAAATCTTCCAGCTCACAGAAGGTTTACAAGATTGTGCTTGCTGGGGATGCTGCAGTGGGAAAGTCTAGTTTCCTCATGAGGCTCTTCAAGAATGAATTTTGAGGAAATACAAGTGCCACCCTGGGTATGGTTCCTTCTCCAGGTGGTAATGGGGAAATGACCTTCTTTTAGCTTGATTTTATTTTCCATAGAAAATATATACACAGATCTCTCTGTATACATATATAATATATAGGAATGTGTGTGTGTGTGTGTGTGTGTCCTTATCTACAGAATGGTCTTCTGTTTTGGTGAAGGCCCAACTTTAGGAAAAGAAGACTGACAAAGGACAGAGGTATCCACTTAGCCAGTGAGAGCAACCAGACCAAGCTTAGAGCCAGAGACGACGGATTCATTTATTCAGGAGACATTTCCTGAGCTCTCCTAGGAGCACGATACTGCTGTAAGTGCTCAGGACACACAATGAACAGAGGCAACTAAATCCCAACCTGCAAGGAAACTTCACCCCAAAGGACAGCAATGGGTGAAAAAAGGATGAAGTTTGGAGAGAGGTGCAGTTCTACACAGGGTGACCGGGGAAAGCTTTTCTGATAAGCTGTCACTTGGCAAAGTGACATTGTTGGTGGCCACTTTGTCATGGTCAAAATCATAGCCGGGTGTATGATCCTTCCCCTCCTTTACAGCGGAATCCATGAGTAAGCCGTTCTGAGAACAAGAGAGGAAGTGTCCTGATTTCCCAAATTTGCATACTAATCAGTTAAAGGAGTTGAAGGTTTACAAGTTATCGTTCACCTTTCTTCTTTATCTAAAGAGTTCTTATTTTGATGATGAGAAATATTAGAACAGATTGATTATACCCTCTTTACAATGGACGTCTTTGTAAATTCACAGTCCTTCATCATACCCCTGAAGATAACAAATTGCAAGTTCACTTTTATTTGGTTCCTGAAAAGCCCAACACGTTTTTTTTGGTTGCTCAAGAGTATTGTGTATATGCACACCTCCCACATATCCTCACACAGATACATACACACGTACAAGTCCACATGCACACAAGCAAACACATAAACACGCAGAGACATACCGACTTTGTATAATCACACAGACAAACAGAACGTAGATTTTCCTTTTGTCTGTATCATCTAAAAAAAGGTTTTACATCCTGTAGAAAGTTACGTATAATGTAACTATGTTACGTTCTCAATTTAGATCTTGCAAGACAATTACCATCACGGCTGCTTTCATGCTGTCTCATGTCATAAAACATGAGCTAGACGAGTTTATGGATTTGCACTGTTTCAAACAGAATTCTGTTTTGAGGGGAGGCCATGAATGTTTGATTAACACCCTGAACTGCTAGTATTGGTTTTTTTTAGAAACCTCTCAATCCCAGGAAAAGTGTTTCCTAGAAATGCAGTTTCCTCGCAGTGCTGACAGGACTTTTATCACAATCATTGTCCATTGGCAAGTGAGCTTGCCAGCATCAGAAACACAAGCTTTGTACATTTTGCAGTAGATTCAAGTTCCAAAGTGTTTAATTGATCAATGGTCTGAGATTTGGAAGAAAAAAAAAACAAACAAACCCACAAAAAGTGCTCAGGCTGATATTTCCAGTCAGCCCAGGAGCTGAGCCTGTTGGGAGGAAATCTGCCAATGAGACAGAGTCACCTTACATGCACTTGCCAAGCATATGGTAGTTTTGGTGAGAAAGTGTAGTTTTCCCAGGCTTACGCCTATTGTAGGTGTTTGAAATATCTGATTTCCTTGAAATGGGAGGGACATGCCTGGATTTATGGTGGATTAGAGAACCGAAAGGCCAGATAGACCATGTGGGTATGTATTTTTTCCTCCCTAATAGTTGCTTTCAGGTTCAATAAAATGTCTGCATTATTGTGAGCTCTCAGCCTGTGGAGGCCCCATACATGGTTCATTAGCAGTATCAAGGAAATGAATATTTGCAGGCCATGCAGTGTAATGAGAAGGGGGCACAAAAGAGAGAGAGAGAGAAAAAACATTTGACCAGACAGTCAGATGATTGTAGCTGGTAGAGGCTATTGGACTGCCTAGAAGTGAAAGATGTGAGTTGTCTTGTGAAGGCACTATGATTAGTATACCCATTGCACAGATAAGAAAGTGAGGACTAGAATGCTTAATCAGCCTGCTCAAAGTGACACAGCCACTAAGTGGCAACACTGGGACTTGTTGCCACCACTCTTGGTGCATCAGCTTGTTGCTTCCCTGTTGGCAATCTCAGGATTGCATTCCACATTCTCTTCTTCTTTACTCTCTCTCTGCCTAATGTCATCTATCCCCAGGGCTTCTAGAACTGCCTCTAGCTGATGACTTCTCCAATTTCTGTATTTTTTACCTCCACCTCTTTTTAAAATTCCATAACCACATCCCCACCCACCACCTAGAGGAAATTCCAGAGGCATGACTGTATCCAACATGTGCAAACCCTCACAGCCTGGCCTCACCCACCTTTCTGGTTGCATTTCTTAATCTTACTTTCCAAAGGAATGATAATCTGTAGACACAGAAAACTTAATTCCACTTATGGCCAAGCTCTTTATGTCTCCTTGCCTTTATGCAGGCTGTCCCTTGCACCTAGAATCTCCTTTCCTCATTAAGCGAAGGTCAATTCCTGTTCTTTCAAGAGGTCCCTCCTGTGTCAAAGTGTCCACGCAGTCCCATCTCCACAATGCCTTCTTTCCCCACAGACCAGTACGACTGGTGTACCATGCTTGTGTGTTAGCAGCTGTCTTGGGACCTGGGAATGATTTGTTTAGCCTTCTCTCTCTCCTTCAGTGCTCACTAATAGAGGGTCCCAGTGTTTGGCATAGATTGAGCATTTGTTGATTGACCAAATGTTTGAGATGATGCATTTGGAAGTTGTATGAGTTCTCTGTTGTTGCTGTAACAAATTCCCACAAGTGTTGTTGCTTCAGCAATGCACGTGTATCACGTTCCAGTTCTGGAGGTCAGGAGTCTGAAACGAGTCTTATGGGGTGTTCTATGAGGGTGTACCTTCCTTTTTCTCCTGGGTCTTTGTTTCCTCGTCCGTGAAGTGAGGATAATAATACTACCCTGTCACCTGTCAGGGTTGCATGTGTGTTTGTGTTGTGTGATTGTTTATGTGCATTAAATAAGAAAAATGTGAAAACATATAGTATAGCGTTTATTAGCTGGCCTTCAGCAAGAGTTAATTCCTTCCTCTTTTTTTTTTTCTTCTCCTGAGATATCTTCTTTCCAACTCACAGTATAGAGGTTTTCAAAAGTTAGCACATATCAGCACATTCTGGAGTCCCGCTGACCAATTTGGCCTCCATGGGCCACCTGAATGTGGCAAACCCAAATTGAGATGTGCTATAGGTACTGAGTATGTACTAGATTTTTAAGACAGTATAAAATCATAAAATACTTCATTATTATTTTTATTGATAAAATGATAGAATGATATATTTGCCATATGGAGTTAAAATATATTAATAAAATTAAATTTACCTCTTTCTTTTTACATTTTTCAATATGGCTGCTAAAAAATTTAAGATTACATGTGGATTGCATTATATTTTGATTGAACAGTATTGCTGTACTAGGAATATGACAGTTTTTAGTAGGTTCAGTTATCTGCTGCTCTGCAATAAACCAAACGTGGTTGCCTGAAACAACTACCACCTTTTAGTTTCTTGAAATTATCAGAATTGGCTAGATCTCAGCTGGAAGGTTCCTCTACTTGGAAGGTTCTTGCTTGGGGTGTCTCATGCATTTGCGGTCAGGCAGCCATGGGGGTAAAGCTGAGGCTGGGTGTCTGCCACCAAGGTCCTTGACCTTCTGGCCTCTCTGCTGGCCCTCTCCACTGAGGACCCTGGCAGCTGAGAGCAGCTAGGCCTTATTAACGCTTGGCTTGGAGTCCCAGCCCACCATTTCCCCTGCATTCTATTGATATAAGCAGTCACAGAGCCAGTATTGTGAAGGGACAGCCCATAGTGGGAGCTCCCCAGGCTTGATGGGGAAGGTAGGATTGTTTGGAGGCCTCCTGGGGATGAGCTGTCAGAGTCAGGAGTGCCATTCAGGGTCTGCATGTTTCACAGGTATCTCTGGGAACACACTTGGAAGAATACTATCCCTAGGAGGTTTTCACTTGTGAAAGTGAAGATCTTTTGTCATTGTAGCCTCTAGTTGTTAATTCTAAAGGAAAGTTAGGAAGAGGTGGAAGGAAGATTTTTTTCCCCTGGATTTTAAGCATTCATCATTACCTCCATGATCCTGTATAATTAAAGAGTGGTCTTGAAGTCATCATTGCTCTTGTTAAGGTCAGCAAGTACTAGTCGGCGATGGAAGCCAGGTTCCAGAGTGCTAAGGAGTGAGCTGTGCGTGGGGCAGACTGTAAAGCATGTGAGACCACAGGAAAGAGCAGTAGGGTGTGTGTGTGTGTGTACGCGCGTGTGCATGTGTGTGTGTGTTCCTGTGCATGTGTGTCTCGTGTGTGCCTGCCTCGTGCATGCGTGATTATGGCTGGTGCTCAGAGTTCAGGCGTGGTTCCAGGCCCGGCTCTGTGGCTTCTCCAGCCACATGACTGAAGGGAACTTGCTTCACCTTTTTTTCTTTGCCTTTGCTTCCGCACATATAAAATGGGGCCCAACAAATTCACATGGTCCTCGCGAGAATGGTGTCTGGATGACATACAGCAAGTGCTCAGCCGTCTTGTTTTTATTTCTACAGAACCATTTGTGGTTTAGTTTTGTACCTCAGTAATGCATTCTCTCTCTCTCTGTCTCTCTCTCTCCCTCTCTCTCCTGCCCCTTTCCCGCAGGGAAGTGAAAAAAAGGACCAATGAAGATGACAGCAAATCCATCACCAATCAGACCGGGAGCAGTTCCAAAAGGTCAACGCAGATGAAGAACTGTTGCAGTAGTTAAATCCCAAACATCCTTGGCCTGTCAGGAGAATGTTCTGGAATATATACTTTGATAATGGCTGCTAACCTGGTAAAAACATGAAATAACACTGAATTGTTAAAAGGGGAAAGGTTATGGGATGTGAATTATATCTCATTTAAAAAAAACAACACACTACCACTTTAACATTTGCCCAAGGAAAATGTGCATGATTGTTTCAGACCTTCCCATGATTTACAAGCATAATCTCCAATATGGTACAAATCTCTGAACTCTGTCATGGCCAGCATTCACTACCTGAAATAATGAACAGTGAAAAAAATGTTATGTATAGTTTTGGAAATTCATCTCTTCACAAGAGGTACTGTCCTTAGGAATGGGAGATCAGAATCTTTTGTTTAATATGACTAGTGACTCCTCACCAACAATGTGGTGGGTCTTGCTCTCCTTCTAGAACCTGCAGTGCCCCCCAGATTTCCCCACTGAAAGGTCTCTAACAGCTGAAGGAATCAACACTTGACCCTAGGGAAGCCTGGTTTTTGGTTTTTGGCTTTTGGTTCTCAGTGGCCTTGAACCAATTAAGTTATTCCCAACTAGCGGTTTGAACTTACCTTGGTTCATATAGTTCCAGCTTCCAAGTAGTCTGCTGGAAAAACCTTAAATAATAACTTATTTATTGTATTACACAAGCTAATAACATTCCTTTTTGTTGAATTAAAACAATTCCGTGGAGCAGTTTTTCCCGTTTATGATTTTTATGATCAAATCTTTTATTCCCCAGCTTCATTTTCTTTTAAGTGAAAACTGACCAGATACGTTACACACCAAGATTATAAAGAACCACAAAATCCTCAAGTTTGCAAAAGCGTGCCTTCTCTCTATTGACATCTAGGTGTTTTTACCGCAAAGTTTGAGTTATCCCTGGCAACTCTACCATGGATTTCTGTTCAATGGCTTAGGTTGCACCAAGTATACATTTTTGACCAGAAAGAGAGCCTCGCTGGTAGAATAGTATCAAACTAAGCGGTGGGGGAGGTGTTAGTTCTGTGCCATCATGAGATGCATGTTTTGCCACTGCTGGTTGCCTCTGTGGCATCTTTGGAACCTGGATTAGAAAGGATCTGTGTGTTGACATATGGGACAGTTGTTCAGGTGTTTGGTGCAGTTGCACAAAACTCTGTGAGTATAGTTGTTACTGTGTTGCCTTTATTTCCCCCCAAGGTGTCTCTCTGTATTTGTCTGATGGTTTTTACTTAGAATGTATCTTTGATACAGAAGTATTGCCTTGGCTTTTGTGTCTGGCTTGTATGGCTAGTACACCCAAATTGACTTGGATGGAGATTACATAGACAAAAGCACTCATCTTTATTCAAACCTGGATAAATATTTTGGCAACAAAATCCAAATCACAGACATAGAGTTCTGGTGAGCAATCTTCTTTAAAGAAAAGCTACTTAGAAGCTCTCAGCTGCATTAGTGGGAAATCATCATTATCACCGACATTTCATTTCAGGAAGGTGTTTTCCAAGTGTATTTTTTGATTCAAAAATAATGTTTTTAGCCTAGAATTAATGTGGCACATTCATATAATCTTGAGCAACTAATTCATCTTGACTCAGTTTTTCCTTTAAGGGCTTTTAAAATCACAATTATACACTTCTCCTTTTTTTTTTTTTTAATGTATCCGGACACACTTGGTAATATTTTATTTTCATCATGGAAAAGAATGTTAGATAAGGAGACATTTTTCACTGTTAACTTTTAGCCTCATGCATTTTCATACAAGACCGGAAACAACATGTGTTGGAGGGGATGTGGAGAAAGGGGAACCCTCTTACACTGTTGGTGGGAATGCAGGTTGGTGCAGCCTCTTTGGAGAACAGTGTGGAGATTCCTCAAGAAATTAAAAATAGAACTTCCCTATGACCCTGCCATTGCACTCCTGGGTATTTACCCCAAAGATACAGATGTTGTGAAAAGAAGGACCATCTGGACCCCAATGTTTCTAGCAGCAATGGCCACGGTCGCCAAACTATGGAAAGAACCAAGATGCCCTTCAACGGACGAATGGATAAGGAAAATGTGTTCCATATACACTATGGAGTATTATGCCTCTATCAGAAAGGATGAATACCCAACTTTTTGTAGCAACATGGACGGGACTGGAAGAGATTATGCTGAGTGAAATAAGTCAAGCAGACAGAGTCAATTATCATATGGTCTCACTTATTTGTGGAGCATAACAAATAGCATGGAGGACATGGGGAGTTAGAGAGGAGAAGGGAGTTGGGGGAAATTGGAAGGGGAGGTGAATCATGAGAGACTATGGACTCTGAAAAACAATCTGAGGGGTTTGAAGTGGCAGGGGGTGGGAGGTCGGGGTACCAGGTGGTGGGTATTATAGAGGGCATGGATTGCATGGAGCACTGGGTGGGGTGAAAAAATAATGAATACTGTTATGCTGAAAATAATTAAATTTAATTTAAAAAAAGATAAAGATTTATTTTCATATTTGTACAGTGATCGGCTTCAGAGTGAAGGCTTTTGTGGGCTTTTATTGTAAATGTGTGTAAGAAATTTCATACTTATATATTAAGTAGGCCTCTGATTATAGAATAATTGTTTAGTGATTTTGATTTACATGGTTTACATTTTTGTAGTATTGGCCATATTTTGTTTATACTGTTTATTTCTCTTCAAACCATTAATAATTATACCATAAAGTATGATTTTGATGGCAATGCAAATGTCTAAGGAGCTACAAATATTTTCTGCATTGTAAATTCAATAAAGCATGCTTCCAAAAACAAAAACAAAAACACACAAACAAAAACATTCTTCCTTTGGTCTTCGGGCTGTTCCCTTCAGTTTCACCGCAGGCAACGCTGAAGTAACTTGACTTCTAGGGTGTGCCTGCATGAGACCATGGCTTTAAAACAGTTGTCTTTTTGGGCCTGGGCAGCTCCTGGTTGGAGAAAAGAATGAATATGTGGCATTTGGTACTGTGGCCCAGCCATGTCACCTTGGCCAGCGGGGCATCAGGTTGACCAGCTTGGTGTGTGACAGCTAGAAACAGTGAGGCTTTTGTAGAAAAATTTCAGGACGTGTCTTGGCCATCCTCAGGACCTCAGGGGTTAGTCCCTTTCTCTGCCACCCATCCTGCTCCTTCCATCCCCCACATGGCCCCAGCTCCTGCTCATCCTCCTGTTTTAGCTGAAACATCACTTCCTTCAGGAAGTCTTCCCTCTCCGCCCCTATAAACTAGGATGAGGCTGCCTGCTCTCACCTGTGCGGCACCCTCTTTAACTGAACAGCGTCCTTACTGCCCTTGTACTTACTGAACTAGACGTATACCTGGAGCCCTGAGCCCTTCATCCGCTGCCTCCCTTCTGCTTTATGCAGTGCTGAAATGGCTGAGCAAATAATTAACTTTAAATGAGGCAGGCTTTGCAGAGCCATGTGTTTCTGCAAACACACAGAGGCACATATGCAGTAGTCACGGATGGTGTAATAAGAGGCAGCATATTTTAGTTGCCACAGGTCTGAGCTCTGCAGCCAGCCTGCCTGGGTATGAACCCAGCCTCATATCCCACTACGGGGGTAACAGTGAACGAGGGGCTTACCCTCTGTGTACCCCTGGTTTTCTTTGGTAAAATAGAGATAAAAGTACCATTTTCATAGGGTGTATATGAAGGGTTTGGAATAGTACCTGGCACTTGGATCACCCTCAATTAAAAACGATGTTTTGGGGGCACCACAGTGTCCCAGTTGGTTCAGCATCTGCTTTCAGCTCAGGTCATGGTCCCTGGGTCCTGGAATGAGAACCACACTGGGAGTGGGGAGGGTCCCTGCTCAGCAGGGAGTATGCTTCTCCCTCTTCCTCTACTCTTCTACTTCCTCTACTCCTCCCACTCATACTCTTTCTCTCTCAAATAAATAAATGAAAATTCCCTTCCTTTTTTAAAAGAGGTTTTGAAACACCATTGATTGCATTGGTTTTGGTCAGGACCTTAGGAGCCACCATGGATGAGTAGCAGAACTCAAATTTACCAGATTACCTGGGGGATGGGGCATTGTAGAAGATTCACTTTGACATAAATTCATTGTCTACTTCCCATATATATTCTTGATATTTCGATGGCCATGAAGTTGGGTATCACATAGCATAGGATATTGTATTGATGGATTGAAAGAGGAGGAAATCATTGAGAGAAGTGAAGGTCTGAAAGTTAAAATTGGGAAATCGTGAAGGGATTCCTTTCAGGTATAGGACCGCCATTTATTAAGGTCTAATTGGATCAAGTAGTTGAAAGGATGGAGAGAACACCAGAGCTCTGATTGAGAGTGTGAATGTAAATGACAGTAGACATGGTAGTGGGTAAGAGGGCTCTTGAACTAAATAAAAAGTAACCTTTATGTTTATACCATGACAGGTAGCCTGTTGAGAAGGATCTCCAGTGGGTATATCCAACCATCCACAAGAGGGGAATTAATTCCCAGGAAAGCATAAGCTTTCAAGTAAAAATTACATCTTTTCTTTCCAGATCTAGATATTAAAATATGTTTTCATAGCTGAAAATGGAAAACAGGCAAAAATGCTTCAACTCAAAATTACAGGGTCAAGTGGATTTTCAAATGCAAAATTCTATGAATAGTTAACCAATTTCCTTTATTTTTTTTCTGCATCTGTATCAGATTTGTGAATTCATATTTCTTATATTTTAGTATAATAGGGGTTTAGTTGTAATGTCCTTTAACTTGTGACCTCTCAGGCTGGCAGTTCATGAGCCATATATCATAGCATTTGACATATACATTTGTAGGGTTTCTATGTACCTTTGGATTTTGGCTTTCTGAAAAATTTTCCATGCAGGTTTTCTGGGACTCCCATTGCTGTGCAGCAGGGCAGAACATATGGGCTGGATAAAGATCCCTTCAGGGGGCATCTCATGAATAGTTCCAGTGTCATTTTAGGGGTTCTTTCATTCACCACAACTATTTTCTTTTCTTGATCAGTCATTCGAGAAACAGATGTTTTCCCTCTTAGATAAAATCCCCAAACTTGTCATGATCTCTAGGGCCCTCTGTGATCTGGCTCCTATCTGTTTGCTCACAATGTTTCTAGACACCAGGAATGGAGAGGGAATAAGGTAGACTCTCAAGCAGATTATATTCTGGTGGGTGTTGACAACAAATTTGTGAACAAATAAGATCCACATTCTGCTTCCTCCTCCCCTTTCTCTACCTCAGAGTCTACATTTCGGCTTGGGGAACTCTGTTCTCAGACATGCCATACACTCTCTCCCCCACCCTTTACTCAGGCTCTGCTTTCTGCCTGGAGCACCATGTGTCTGCTTGTGTCCATTTGCCGACCCAATTCCTGTCCACCCTGGGTGTCTCGGTTCCTCCCAGCAGGTTCCTCAGTCCCTGAAGTCTGAGCTAGAGCCTCTCCTCCATGATGTCTCCCTGTAGTGCCCATCATAACATTTCATCAGTGGTTGCAATGATCAGCTGACTTGTGTACTTGCCATACTAGATGATTTCTGCCTCCTACAGCCCTTTAAACTTGACTGAGTGAAGTAAACTTTCTCTACCCTGCAGCATACTTCAGCAGGCTCATGACTCTTCTGAGTCCTCTGGGTCAGCTCTCAGCTTTCCTACACCACAGACTCCTCTGAAGCCCAGGATCCCCTCAGATTAATGTTTCTCATAAAGGAAACCGATGTTGTTGAAAGACTATTCTCAAGATATTTCCAAAAATTTGCAATAATGCAGTATTTGTATTGCTATGTTGGCACACGATCTGTTGATAGAGCTAATAAGCACTGTACTTATGATGTAGTCATGAATGTAAGCTGTATTTTGAGATGTCTACACCAATCTAGAGTAAATTATGAATAACCATGGTTTTGTTGGTCATAGAGTCACAGGTACCAGTGATATTACTACATTTTGTTGCATTTTATGTGAAATGAAATGCTAAATTTCAATTAGAGTTTAGTTAGTGAAAATAAACCTCTGCTTTTTGTCTCAAATTAGAAATATGGATTTCTACCCATAGTGGCAATGGGTCCATGACCCTGAGTAAGAACCTCTGGCCATGGGTGAGAAGGTATGCTCAGATGAGAATTCCCATAAAGTAATCAGAAGTCCAAGTTTGACTTAGTAGTGTTAGTCTTCTCTCTGCTCCAGCTCAGGCCTGCTTCATCCTGGAAAGTGGAAATGGGATAAGAGGCTTGGTTGCCGGGGTCTGTCCTGCATCCCTAATGTACTACTTCCTACTGATACACTCTCCAAGGCTCCAGGCAAGGAAAGCATGGTGCTTACACCTTGGATACTGTTTTAAGCATTAGCATTAGCAAGATAATAAGCATTAGCAAGATAAATATCACAGAAGAAAAGGGATGCATGCGGCCAGCCATTCTTGACCATCATGTGCACTGAAGTTTAAGGAAAAAATAGGACCCTTGAAGAAATGTGTTGGAGCCCACCTCCTGCCTCAAAACTACAGTTCTGAAACTAGCCTGATTTAATGATTTCTCTTATAGCCATGAATACTGCCTGAGGAAGTAAGGAAGGTATAAAGCCCTTAAACCTTCAAGAGCAAAAATAAAATAAGTTGATGACAAAACCTCCCCAGGGTGGCACATGGTGCATAAGATTGAGGATAAGATTGGGTTAAGAATCAGAAATATTAAAAAAAAAAATTCAGAATTATTGAATGTTTTCTGGAGGAAGATAGCATTTAAATTTTCTTCTCTCTAAAATACCATTAAATCTAGAGTCATACAGATTTTCTTTTAGATAATTAGACCAACAAGAACAGAAGACAATTACAACAAAATTGTGAAGCTGCAAAGTAGAAGGAAAATTGGGAGCTGAATTAACAACATAAGGAAGCTGAATCCTAAACCAGGAATGGGAGAAGGCTGAGAATAATCTAGATTTACATTGCGAATTTCCCAAAAGGCTGAAGAACTAGGAAGCATGTGCCTCTGTAACTGGTGGGAGAAGGGAAGGTGAGGTAAAAGCAGTTTGAGAAGCAGTTCTATCTTTTCCTTATGTATTTTTCTCCCATGCTGTGCCACTACTATCCAGACCAAAGTCCAGAGACTTTGGAGTAAAACAGAGCTGCTAGATTGGGGGATGGATGCCAGACACAGTTGAGTGTTGGTACTATTCAAAAAAATGAGGGAATTAAGTGATACTACATATTCTGGGTACTTGGTGCCAAAAGCCAATATTTCCCACTCAGCTTTCAGGACAGTGACAACCTTTATATTCCCAAGACTGAAAGACTTTCCCCTGGAGTATGACCAGCCACAGGGGAAGACCTTAAAATACTGACCACAGACATCATTCCAGAAAATACAACCCTCCCCCATCACCCTACAGAAAAGTTCAAATTTGGCAAGTCACACCACACACTTTCCATTAGGATTTTAGCTCCTCTGAGCAACCCAAAGATCCCTGGATATTTGTGGCAAGGCTCTAGCTTAGAAAGTGGAGAACAAATAAGACAGAAAAATAGCAACTTAGGGAAATGGAGCCCATGCAGAAAAAGAGAAAAAATATCATGAATATATTTAGAGAGATAGACAAAACCATTTGCAGCCATGAAACAAGAATAAGTTACTATCAATAAGGAACATTTCAAGAACAAAAGTAAGCTCTTCAAAATTGAAAGCATGGGAGCAGAAGTATAAAAAAAAGTATGTTATAGGGTTTGGAAGATAAATTTGAGGAGTGATTCAGAAAGAAACACACAGAAACCAGGAGTGAAAGAAGTCCAATGTCCAAAAACAGCTGTTCCACAAGGAGACATCAGAGAAAACAAGTTGACATGGTCAAAAATTCAAGACAAATTTCCAGAACTGAAAGGCATGACTTACTAGATTGGAAAAGCCTATCTAAAGCCCAGAAGAATGGATGGACATAAAGCATGCTGTCATTAGGGTTCTTTGCCCAGTGAAAAAATTTTCCATGTTTGCAGAGAGGAAAAAAAAAAATAGGAAATAGGAATTAGAATGGTTATGCATTTTTCAACAAAAATACCAGAAGCAAAATGACAATGTAGCAATACCTATAAGTTTCCAATGGAAAATTACTTCCAAACTGTAATTCTATACCTAGCTAAACTAGGTCAGTAATAATGACATTTTCAGGACATTCAAGGTCTCAAAAACCTTCTCACCTATACACTATATACCTTTTCAAAGACGCTTTAGGAGAAGATCAATTACAAGATCAATTACTAAAAACATATATCATAGCATGACCTTGTGAAGATGGTCTATCCTAAGGGGTGTGAGATATTTACCAGAGCATACCAATAGAGCATAAACCAGACCTATGGTCTGCTCAGATATGGGCAAGTCACAGAGAGGATGTATATTTCTTATTGTAGATAGGAAAATTTGTATTTCCCAAGTGTTTTCTTGCGTCCTACAAGCTTTGTACATGTTTTCTCATGTTATCCTTGGCAGTAACTCCTGTTTTAGCAGATGAGGAAATGGGTGTAACTAAGCCCAGTGACTTAGCTAAATCTATCGAGGGCCGAAGTGGCAGAGTTGAGCTTTTAACCCGGGTCAGTTTGAGTCTTTCCAAGATAGCGCCCTATCTCAGACATTGTACGTATCAAATGCCACCCAAATTTATTGAGTTTAAATGGTCTTGGAGAAGAAAATATCTCACTTAAAAAAAAAAAAAGGCACAGGAATAGGAAACATCTTTTCTTTCTATTTTCTTGACTCACTGAGCCTGGAAGGAACAGATCACATTGTACTGGGGCTACTGTTCTGATTCAAATTCAAGAAGCCACCTGAATGCCTTTTTCCCTGAGGCAGGCCAGGACATTTAAAGTCTTGTTTTAGAATGAGGATGGTTTGTATAAGGTTTTTCTCCCTCAGTGTTGAGTATTGGAAGCCTTCAAATTCCTGTTAGGACTGGTTCTTGATTTCCCAACTAGATAGTGACCAGAAGAAACACTATCCTCTCTGTGGACCCATTCCATTGAGTGGATGTCCAGGATAGAATTAATGCCAGTGCTGAGAAGGATTTTAGAGCTTATCCATGCTAAGCGCCTCTGTAACCAAACCAACGTGATTTCACTCCTTGGTGAGTAAGAAACTGTGCCAGGTTGAGTTGTTTGTTACACAAAGATTCTATTTGCAGCAAATAAGGAGATCACGGAGAATGAGAATGATTTCCAAATCTGTGATTCCCTGAGCAAGGGTGGATGGATTCCTTTTATTTAGGGTTAGGATGAATATTTAGATAGAGCAGCCTTGTCATCATATGGAGAGGCAGGCATAAGGTCATGCGTGCAACTTAAGGAAACATTCCTGCACACATAGTATGTTACGAAAATGCGGCTTGTACTCCTCCTTGGGCAGAGATTTTAGCATTACAATGAGGTAAAGGTAGTTGTTGGTCGTTCTAGAGGTCACTCCATGGTCTACCTGCACAGGCATGAGTCAGAGGTTAAGCTCAGACTGGTCTGAGTGGTCTGGACCCGCTGGAGGTTCTGTCCTGGCTGTTGCCTTCTCTCCAGGGGCAGCGTCACTTTATGTCTGCCTAAGAGATACACTAGAGAGATGAGCTTAAGGAAAAATGTGGGACCAAGGTCAATGAGTACTAGCAGGTTGGCAGTGAAGTTCGTGTGTTGGATCCAGCTGGCGACACTTTGTTTTTAATTGGTGAGGTAACTGGTGTTCAGGGATAGCCTGTGATTATCTGTGTGGATTCAGAGCAGGACACAGAGTCCAGGTCTCCTCTCTTCAGGCCAACAGTTCAAGATTCCTCACTTCCCCCTGCTTTTTAGGAACGGGAACTGAGAAATTCTTTCTTCATGTCTTCTCTCTTTCCTCCATCCCTTCTTTCCTTCCCTTCTCTCTTCTTTTCTTTTCTTCTTCTTTTTGTTGGGTGCAGAGATCAGGGTGTGAGGGTGTGGGGCTCTGCTTCAAGGCAAAGAGGAGAGAAGAACTGGAGGCATATGGTCTGGTTATTAGTGACTCCCCTGTTAGGCACAGTAGTAAAATTCTTTCCCTCAAAAACAAACAAGTAAATAGGACCCTAACCTACCGTACTCTGGGTATTTAAGGCAAAGTACTCACCATCAGGTAATTTTTTAATAGTAAGCCATGTAATGGCAAAGACTTAGGAAATAAACTACTGATCTTGGGGGAAAGGACTGTGTGTGTGAACCTGTTCTATGAAGGAGTACAAATCACGTAGTGACTCATCAGAAAACCTACTCCATGTGGCTTTTTCCCCACTGACATGATACCTCAAGTCTTAAGAAAAATCCAGATTTTCCCTGCTTTTTTCCTTCCATTCCTTTTTAATTTCCTTTCTACTCTTCTTTTTTCTATGAAATATGGGCTTAGTTATTTTTTCTCGTTAAGTCACTGTTGTGGGTTAAATTTTATCCCCCTAAAATATATGTTAAAATCCTAAGCTTTGGTACCAGTGAATATGACCTTACTTGGAAATAGAATCTCTGCAGGGGTACTCAGATAAAAATGACATCATGCTTGGTGAGGCTGGTCCCTAATCCAATGTGCCTGGTGTCCTTAGAAGAATAGAAAGAGACACACAAGAAAAATGTAGTGTGATGATGCAGTCTGAGATTAGAGAGATGTGTCAACAAGCCAAGGAACACCAAACATTTCCAGCAACACCAGAAGCTAAGAAGAAAGTACAGGACAAATTCTCCCCTAGAAACTTTAGAGAAAACATGTTCCTACCAACACCTTGATTTTGGACTTCTGGTCTCCAGAACTGTAAGAGAATAATTTTATATAAGAGAATAAATTTATATTGTTTTAAGCCACCTAGTTTGTGGCAATTTATTACAGTTGCCCTAGGAAAATAATATAGTCACCAATCATTTCTAGAATTCCTGCTATAGCCAGCAGCATTGAGTGGGGTATGTGATGGGGAGGAGAGAAAGAAACAGGTGAATAGGATACAATTTTTTAGCCTCTAGGAACTCACAGTCTAGCAGCGAAGTTAGGAAGCTTTGTCATGGCCCCATCCCACCCACAGGGATATCCACTTTTCAGAAGACGCCATCAAGGACAGGTGATACCTATGGTGACATCTTTGTGTTACACTTTCAATGCAGGGGATTGATCCCAGGGAAAACTGTGAGGAGAGGAAATGTGAGTAAGTCTTTAGAATCAAGCAGTCATTTCAATGGCGTCAGAGAGCTGAACGCCAAAATTTTAAATTATTAAAAGAATGATGGTGATATTGAGTGTTCTGTTTTGGGTTATTTTGGGGTCCATGGCCAAGATGAATAAAACTGAATAAATCAAACAGAAGAAGGTAGGAAAGTTCTCTCTGAAATACTTCTAGTCAGGATTCAAGAGGAAAATATGGTGCGGAGATTATTGGCTCTCAAGGACCTGAATATACATACTCTTTGACGTGAAAGTTTGTTTCCCTTTTACAAATCTGTCCACACTCATGCAGAATGCCTACCATTGCGATGATATCTGCTGTAGCAAAGTTTGGAATGGGAACTAAATACACATTTTAAAAATGGGGAAATAAATTATGGAGTGCCTGTACAATGGAATATTACGTAGCCTTCTAGAAGAATGACCCAGCTCTGCATATACAAGCTATGAACCATTTCTAATACATCTTTAAGTGAAAAGGAAAGAGACTGATACACATAATATGATATGGTTTGTGATATAAAGGTTATAGGTACAGGATACCTGTGGAAATATCCAGAAGAAAATCAGCAGAGGAAAATTGGGGAAATACCTTCATTGATCCTATTCAAGTATTTATTGAACATCTCCCTCAGACAGGGCATACTAATTGACCTCAGGAAAGTCACCTTTGCCCAAGGCCTGAGAGGGGAAGGCACACACGTACATGGGGCAGGAAAGGGAAATTCCTGGTGGGGTGACTGAAGAATGGGCTGGCTTAGCCCAGGGGTTAAACCATTAGGGGTAAAAACCATTAGGTGCCCGGACACTGATAAGGCTTATCGCTCCTATTATCAGAGGTGTTCTGATCTGAATGGTCATCCAAGCAGTAAAGGAAAGCTCCAGAGTGGCAGCCAGAATGGACCTCAGGAAGGCAATGGCTTTCATGAGTGGAGGAACCATGTTGAACAACCTCACAGAAAAAAGGAGCAGGTTTCTTGAGTTGCCTGCCCTATAGAAAGTGTTCTTTATTGAGTTAGTTTAATAGTATAATGCAGACTCTGAGGACAGACCAACTACCTGGGTTTGTTTTCAGGCTCTCCCTGTAACTTTGCTTTACTTCTCAGGACCTCACTGTCTTCATTTGTAAAATGGGGATGTGAGAGTCCGCACCATGTAGGCTTGTTTGAGGACTAAATGAGTAAAGTGCTAAAATAGTATAGAAAGCATAAGTACTTGAAAATGGAAACAGTTATTTTAACTGTGCCCTTCTGAAAACGACCATGTCTTCCAATGAGTGGAATTATTAATTCACCTAAATTTGAATTTTGTACTTGTAGGGCTAATAAGCTTTTGAGCTGCAAAATACATTTTCTCCCCTTTTGTGGCTTTTCTCTGTTGTCCTTTTGACATCACTTTTTGATCTCGGGCAGATGATGTAAATGACAACAGCCATGTGATCGGTCGTCCCCAGAATTAGAACATAGATGTGTCTCTTAAATTCTAAGAGGTGCCATCATTATTGGCTTAAAATGTCACAAAGGGGTTGCAGCTGAAAATTCGTGAGCTCTTGAATGATTTGTCTCAGTTTCTGCCCGTCTCATATGGAAAGTATCATTGAGGGGCACCTGGGCGGCTCAGTCAGTTTAATGTCTGACTTCAGCTCACCTCATGATCCTGGGGTCCTGAGATGGAGCCCCAAGTTGGGCTCCCTGCTCAGCAAGGAGTCTGTTTCTCCCTCTCCCTCTGCCCCTCCCCTTGCTCTCTCTCGCTCTCTCAAGCTAATAATAAAATATTTTTAAAAAAAGACAGTGTCATTGATAATGTTGACTAAATCATTATCTTTCCCCAAACCTGCCTAAATGATCTTTTCCATTAACCTGTGTGTTCCTTGTATTAATCAGTTGAAAATAATTTTCTCATGTAATATAGGTCCTTCGTGGTTATTCCACATTGTTTTGTATTGTACATAAGTTGACATTGCCTGAGGAGAAAGAATTTCCAGTTTGTCTTCAAAATCGTAACAATTAAGAATATTCCCGTCAAACTCTCATTTGCTGAATTTAGGCTGTCACCCTCAGCATAAATTCAGCAAATGAATTCTTTCCATCCCCTCAGTACACCTCTTGGCTTCTGAGTCAAGCCTGAATAAGTTCTGAATACATTTTATTTTTGCAATTGAATTGTAGTTTCGACCATATGGACCTATTCAGACTCTGTAACAATCCACTTCCGAATGACTTTCTGTCAATTCAGTTCAAGGTGCAAATCGAATGTAACCGTTGTGCTGAAAATAACTGGAAAGAAAAGCATTTCCCAAGTGCAAGTTGCATATATGACTTAAAGGGGCTCCCTCTTCAAGGCAATAATTTTTCACTGAAAGCACGCAGGAGTCATGCTTCTCCCCTGCCGCCACCCAATAATGTATTTTGTTTCAGTTCCTTGAGCCAGCAGAGTGCAGTGGAGAAAGATCCCCTTTTCACAGCGGCCACAGGCCTTTCTGAATAGCAATGCGTCAGTTCTTCAGCGCAACCTCTAGGTGGCAGTGCAGCCCAAGACAATGTGCCTGGTCCCCTGCCTCCTCCCCTCCCCATTGCTCTGGGTTGGCAGCACAGTTTGGATTGGCATGCAGGGAAAATAATCATTAAAAATAAACGCAATCAAAAGAAGTAGGTTATTATAGTGGCACACTGGAACTGCTTTAGTTAGAAGTCTGTCGGCCCCCCGTTAGAAATGTCGTTTGGGAAGAGTGTACCACTGGCTGTGAAAATTTACTAGAGGTTAAAAGTGACATTCTCTAGGTCTCAAACTTGTGGTCTATTTAATCCTAACCTAAGAAGTCTGATTTCAGAGGGTCGAGTGGCTTTGAAGTAGCACAAAAAGACACACAGATGGATTTGTTTTTCTTAAAGGCAATTCACAACTGTTTTTGTAGCCTTGATATGCACTATGACCCCATGACATAATGTGGTTTTGTTGGCCAAATGAGGGTGTATGTCCTTAGTAGGATCTTAAGATTAAATTCTGAAAAATACTGACGTGTGAGGAGGGAAAATATTAGAAAGTGCAGTTTAGTTACACATTTCGGTTGGTTTCGTAACAACCCCTCCTCCCACTTTAGCTGAGGTCAATCCTTTCTCCGACTCCTTTTGACACCGTGGTTTCTTCCACTTTAAAATGTGGTATCATGCTCCGTGAACATTATCATCCTGAGTGCGTCAGGATGTTTGGGTTACGGTATGGTAACAAGCAGCTCCCCAGTCTGAGTGATGTACTACCACCAAAATGAATTCCCAGCTTGTACAGTGGTATAACTTGGGTGACACATTATCCCGGAAATTCTACCATCTTGTACCTGCACCAGGGGAATATGTGCCCTTAGGCTTTCTTTTCTATACTCTGTTCTGGAATGTTCACATCACTTCTGCCCCATTCATCGCTTACAACTAGTTTTGTGGATACACTCAACAGCAAGGGAGTGGGGAAAGTACTAGGACAGCATCTCAGCCTCCAGCCTATGTCCCTTTCAGCTCTGTATTTTCCGATTGTGGAATTCTGTTGGGATGTTATCTTATTTATATTTTAGTGCCCTCAACCGTCCATACCAAGTGCATATTCATTCCTCAAAAACTAAATTGGATTGAATATCTTGATGACCTCCCAACTCCTCATCAAGGTAAATAAGACTATGGAATCTTTTCTGAGAACCCTATTCTCCTTTTCTAGGCAAAATCAGTTGCTGCTTCTCTGTGCTTTTGTGGCACTTTGTTCATGCTGATGGTTTTGCATTTGCCACAGTCCATTTTGTTGCTATTCTATCTATTCCGATAGAATACAGTCTCCTTTTTCTTTTTAAGGTTTTTTATTTATTTAAAAATAAAAGAGTGATCGAGAGAGAGACAGAGACAGAGAGAGAGAGAGCATGAGCAGGGTGGGGAGGAGGAGCAGAGGGAGAGGGAGAAGCAGGCTACCCGCTGAGCAGGGCACCGCCAGATGTGGGGTTTGATCCCTGGACTCTCGGATCATGACCTGAGCTGAAGGCAGGCAATCAACCACTGAGCCACCCAGGCACCCCTAGAATATAAACTCCTTGACATAGGCACTCATTTTTGTTTTTTTTTTTTAAGATTTATTTATTTATTTGTCTGTATATGTGTGTGTGTCTTAGAGAGAAAGAGAGCGAGCACAAGTGGGAGGGACAGAGAGAAAAGGACAGAGAATCTCAACTAATTCCACACGGAACATGGAGCTGGACGTGGGGCTTGATCTGAAGACCCTGAGATCATGACCCAAACTGAAACCGAGTCGGACACTTACCCAACTGTGCAACCCAGATACTCCCGCAGACACTCATTTTTATCCAAATTTGTATTGCTGATGTCTGAAAAGACACACACACACACACACACACACACACACACACACACAAAAGGATAAAAAGTTAATCTATGAAAAAGCATGATAAAAATAATATTTTTGAGCTCTATGTATTCAAGATAAGTTTTAAATGTATGGAATATGCATTGATGCCTCATCTCTTTCAATTCCTATAATAATTCTATAATGTAGATCGATGAGGAAACTGCATTTTGAATATTTATTTTTATTTTTTCTTAAAGATTTTATTTATTTATTTGATAGAGAGAGGGGAGGAAAGCTTGAGCAGGGAGACCAGCAGGCAGGGGGAGAAACAGCCACCCTGCTGAACAGGGTGCCTGACTGAGGGCTTGATCCCAGAACCCTGGGATCATGACCCGAGCCAAAGGCAGACACTTAACCAACTGACCACCCAGGCACCCGGAGAAAACTGCATTTTAGGGTAGTCAAATTACTTTCCCAAGTTTATGAGGTAGAAAATGCTAAAGCTGAGATTCAAGTCAAGGTCTCTTTGATTACAGTGTAGTATTTCTGAAGCATTACGCTATACTTACTTATCTTCTGATTTGTACGTTTTAATATCTGTCCGGAGATCTGGATTCTGCTTCCATCTGAAGGAAGCCTGTTCCAGAGAGCTCACCCCCAGGGAGCTCTGGTGGGTTGTCTACTTCTGTCCCAACAATCATAGGCATTGACCCCTCCAGCTTGTCAGTTTTAGACCTCCCTTGGTGGCAAACACATGCCAGAAACTTCTTCCCTTCAACCCTGGCTCCACGTGCTTTCCATCAAGAGTTTATGGCCCTCCATTCTTCCGAGGCTTCTTCTAGGGGAGACCCTGCAGCCAACCTTGTAGAGCCTGTTACCCTCTCACTTCTCAGCCCTGATGCCCTGGCACTTCTAGAGAAACAAGTCCAAAAGATGAGTGACTTCCTAAGGTCGAAGGAAACAAAGCGTTCTTTTCCAAAACAAACAAGTGCTGATAAGCATGATTTGGCACCCTCCCTTCCTTTCTGGAGCAGCAAAGACCAATCAAAGGAGCTGCCTATGCAGGAGCAGCGCCCATATCCTGCAACCTTGGAGGAGGGCCAGTCACAGCAAACCCACATGCTGCTCTTCTGGGGTCTCACAACTCTGCATAGTGAGTCCTTGTTCTCTGCTGCAGATGTCTCAGATAATTGTTCCTCCATCTTTATTTTTAATAAAATCTCAAATGCCTCTACAGAAGAGGAATCCCCAGTAGTTCCCCATCCACTTCCTCCATCCTTGCCTGAGAACCAACCTCAATGCCTGCCTCAAACCTAGTGCCAACCAATCCCTCAGGTCCAGCCTCAGGTCCAGCCGCAGGCCCACTTTCAATCCTCACTCCCAATCCTGCCATCTGGTCCTCTACCCCACATCAAGATCTGTGGAGACCTCAGAATGAATCAGAGAGTCTCATATCAAATGAAATGCAACATCTGGAATGGAACATGTTGCAGAAAGAGCAGGAACGTGTGTGGGGTTTACCACTATTGTCCAAAGATCCCAGGAGGAATTTTGTCCTTTAGCTCCTAACCATTCTCTCACACACCGGGCCTCCCAGGCCTATGCTGCAATCTCTATCCCTCCTAGACAGCTTTCTATCAGTGTTGAGCTTCGGAAAAAACAAGAGAGTCACTTTCAAAAGAGGCTCATCCAACACCAGTGGGACCTGCCCCACAGGATCATTGAGTCTCTAACAATGCCGATGCGTCCAAGTACTCTTCCACAGCTACCTGAGTCACAGTGTTATCGTGGACGCTCATGGATCTCTAAGAAACAAAGAAAATTGAGTGACTATGAAAGTATTTATGAGGAGGACTCAGAAATAGTTCAGTTAGATAACAATGACCTGGAAAAGTACAAAGGTGACATGGAGAAGCATAACAATGTCCTGGAGAAGTACAGTGATGACGTGGAGAAGAACAATGATTACCTGGAGAAGGATCAGGGACACAACCCAGAGAATGGCCCCCAAAATCTGTTGAGTGACCCAAAGAGCTCTTTAGATAATGATATGGGGTATGATTCTGAGAAAAAACTGAGGAGCCCATCAGAGAAAAACTCCATGGTGTCTGTGGAGACCATAGATCAGAGACAACTTGAAAATGTCCTGAAAATACATTTGTGCCAAAGGTCTGTGGAAATCACTGAGGGTCAGTTGTCTGGGACTGTGCTTAATTCATGGCATACAATGAAGCAAAGATCACTTCTTTTCTGAGAAATCCCAGGCTGAAGTAAAACAGAGAAAACTTGCCACTGTCAGAGGTTGAGGACTACTCCCTGAATACCTTCCAGGAGCTTCCCTTTGTTGAATCTAGTGCAGAACAGATGCTGGAAGCCCATATTAAAAGGTTTCATTGGAGGACGCTATGGGGCCTTCCCTCCAGGGTTCTTGAATCCATAGAGATCTTTAAATTGAGAAAGGCCACATTCCCTTGAAGCTTTTCCTGTTCAACCAACCCCATTCCTGCAGCAAATTCTAAAGCTGAGGGCTTCAACTCCTACAGAGGAAGCTTGAAATCTCTCCACGGAGACAAAGCAGGAACAGCAAATTCAGCCCCCATTCCGGATGGTCCTCGCCCTGCCATCTCAACTGTGGGCAAAGAAGAACAGAGAATTCTGAGGGAATCACTCTCTATTATCAAACATCAGTTTGCAGAGGATGTCCTGAAAACTAAGGATGGCAGACAGACTCTTACACCTGTCTCACATGTCACCATTAGCAACGGACAGTCCTCACAGCCACCTGTAAGCTGGGGCCAGACGTGAGCCAAAGGATAAAAGTGCAAATTCCAGTGGTAGAAGAGGAGGGCAACAAGGAAGAGATGAGGAATCCAGAACCTGTTGTCCAGGAAGATATCCAGGGCCAAGGAACTTGATGCAGGTCAACCACAATCTAGAATTTTGACAACCGGCAAGACAGTAAGGCCTCATATTATAAAGCAGAATGAGCATCAAGTCAAAACCACTATCCCATCAAACATACCAGTTCCGCAGGATCCTGAATCATTGAATCTCAAAGAACAACTCTTGCCTGAGTTAAAGCTTATGCTGGAGAAGAGGGAGCATAGCTGGGACAAAGCCCAATGCACTGGCCTACCCCCTGCATCAGATTCTTTGACTTAGAGGGCTGACTCCTGCCCAGGGTGTCTCCCCCAGGGACACGAGAGCTTCCCAGGTGCTGTATGTCCATCCAGAGGACACAGGAATTACTGTGGAACAATAGCAGGAGCCCTGGGTGCCTAAACATGTCTTAAGAAAGTGCCAGAATAAGAATCCCCCACCTGCTGCATAGACCATGAGGCCTCTGGTCCCAAGGCACAAGAGCATGGTGGAGGGGATGCAGGACTGGGAACATCCCAACCGAGAATGAACAGGTTCCCTACTGAAGATGTGGCATCAAAGAATAGGTTCCCTACTCAGGACACAGGTATGGAAGGTAAAGCTGGGGAAGCCAGCCTTCCCAGACCCTATCACAGAAGGGTCAGCTGCCTCCTGAAAGCCCTTCCCGGAAGGGTCAGGCTCCTTCTATTTTCAGTAAAAAAATGAAGGATTTTTTGCAATGACTTACTCTTGAGATAAAATGCAAAAGTCAAGGAAACTCCCAGGAGAAGCATAGTCCCCTATCTGTGGAAAGCAGAGGCCTGCTTAATGGTAGAGCTACCTTTATTGGGATACCTGAAGCTCAGAAAATCATGACAGCTGTTGGGAAGTCCCAAGAGGAGAAAATGGGGCGTTGGCATGCAATAGGCAGCACCTGCCCTCAGCAGCCCATTCCCTCCCCAACCAAGTTTGGGAAAACTCAGCAGAAAGCACAAGTGCAGGCCCAGGCACAGCCTGTCCCAGGGTTTCCTTTCAACTCCAGGCTTCCTGCCTGAAAGGAGGCAAATACCAGGTCTTGTAAGGAAGAAGCCGTCTCTGCTGGCCAAGGCCTTCCTGGAAGTAACAGACAGCTCAGAAACCAGGACACACAGCCCCAGAAAGTTGTGGCATTTAAGGAGCAGCTACCACATCAGAGGTATCCCCTCTCCATTCCCCTCAGGGAGCCTGCGCCCCACCCAAAGGCCATTTGTGGGCATCAAGCTATGCAGTGGCCTCCAGCTACTCTCAAGATTCCTGAAGGCACTGTGTGCAGAGATGTGTGTCTACTATTTATTTAGACAGAAAACCCTTCTCCAGAATTTCCAGTGAGAGGGTTTTTTTTTGGGGGGGGGAGGGGGATTTCCTACCCCAAAATAATGGCTTGTGAGGAAGAAATATTTCTCTAATAACATGTTGTCTGTTCTGTGTACTGTCTTGGGAGCATGGGTTTGGGTAAATCAGTTCAGCTATTACTGATTGCATCCTTCAGCTTCTAAAAGGTGACCAATCTCCTGGACCTCTTGAGAAATATGTATCATGTGCCCCCGAAAGCCCCCAAAAGCCCATTCCCTCTCTGATGAAGCCTGTCCCATGGCTTAGCCTTACTGAAAACGTATAGTAGCTCACACCTCTCCCCTCATTGAATGTTTTACACCCTTACAGCAAGTCTTCTATATCTGAGGAAGATTAAAGACAGAAATAGTTTTCAGAAAATAATGATTAAGCCACTGTTGTTTCTTCACAGTTATTGTGTTACAATAGCTTAATCATTATTTAGAAGTCAGTGATCAGAGTTTCCCACAAGTGAGTGAACTCTGAATGGGAGTGTTTTCAGGGGGTGGAGTGTTGTTTGGGTTGATCTTGGGCTGGTTGGGGTAGCATCAAAGAATACCCTAGATGCTGCTGAAGAATCTGTCCTTTAAGTCATGTTAAACTTGACATTGAGCTTTCCTACTGGAAGTGCTTCCCTTCCCTGGGTGTTTCTTCAGGCTGCTGGACTGAAGATGTTTTTTTGAACAAAAGCATCACTTAGCTGTTAGTGGTAGGAATGTTGACAAGGCAGCTACCACCTTCCAGGATAAGACACCTTTGAAGAGGTAGAACAGAAGTTGATGTCTAATCATCCACTTCTCAGGACCCTGTCCCACTCCTCTCCTTCCTCAGTCTGATCCAGGCACCACCACTTTGAGGCAGACTGGAATCTGGCACAGCCTACCGATGCCTTATACCAAAAAGGCATGGCTCTGTTCCTTGAGTATGTAAGCAATACCTGCAGGCTGTCAGGCAAGGCATCCCCTTTGGGGGAAGGTGATCTTGGTGCCTGCCTTATATCCACACTTGATGACATTATATAAGATACGGCCTTTACTATGGCTAGGATGGCGGTATGCCACCTTCAATATTCACGGCCTTAGTAGAGCCACGGTAGCTCTTCCCCAGAACAAGTGCAATTTAAGAACCAGAGGTGAGTTCTAGATTGTGTGCCAGGATACAGATATTTGGGGGCTTATCATGGAACTCCATGGAATGCTTTTTTTGGGGGGAGGTGAGGGGGGCCATGATGGCACACATTCCCACACTTAAAACAGGGCTCTGGAGGGAAGGCAACCACACCTCAGACTGGGACTCAAAATGGGGTGAGTGTGCTAGAGAACATCCGAGGTAATCTTCTGGACAGTCTCAGGATGCTCAGTGCTAAAACAAAAAACCAGGTGTCCATGACCTCGCTCACTTACCACACTTGTAGCTTCTTGTCCAGGTTATCATTGACCCTACACTATCTGAATGTTGGGGTCTCAGAAAGAATGCAGATTTGATGCGGTGGAGGCCCTGAGGGGGACAATAGGTGGGATGGGGCCCCGGCCAAGGAACCTGGAGAGGTGAAGAAGGGGTGCAGGAGGCTCTAAATCTATGCGTACAGACCAGCCAGTAACGCAGCTTGCCGGTTCCTACATAATCTCATTTTAGAGTCCATTATGGCCAATCCAGTGCACTTCTTGCCACCCTGTAGAGCTCATTACTGGGAATATTTCTGGCATCAGAATCCTATAGTTTGACATTCTGTCCCTCTGCCTCATGCCCCTGTCCTTCCAGCTTCTATGTCCCTGTTAATTTTTCTACTCTACCTCATCCACTTTCCACTTCTTGCCTATCCCGCAAGGCCTTGTTCTTCCTTTCCTCACTGATGGATTGTTAGGTAACCAACATGTAAAAAGCACCAGTCCAGCAAAGGAAACAGAGTCCAATGTACTGTAACAGCGTAATCTGGTGACATGTGGTAGCCACAGTTGTGATGAGCACAGCAGAGCATAGAGTTGCATACCTGACACTAATGTGATATTGCATCAGCCATTCTTCAGTTAAAAAACAAAACAAAACAAAACAAAACAGGCTCTAGTACAAGTGAATGACCCCATCTAATCCCCTTCAGTCCTTCCTGTGTGGCAAAATCTTGTCTCTCTGCCTTTTTTAGAAATGCCTTTCTGTATGTAACTGATTATTGTTGGATTAAATCTCCCATGTCAAAACTGAGTCTACTCACAACAGAGTCGACTGATGCCACATGAAATTCAGCCCCAGCACTACCTGGAAATCATTCATTCATTCCACATATATTTATCCAAGACTTATTAACTTGAACAAAATAAATGGAGTTAGGTCACTATTTCCTTAGTACATTCTCTCCTCAGTGTACTCAGATCTAATTTATTTTATTTGACAGAGAGCAGGGGCACAATCAGAGGGAGTGACAGAGGTAGAGGGAGAAGCAGGCTTCCTACCAAGCAGGAGCAGGACTCAATTCCAGGACACCTGGGTCATCACCGGAATCGAAGGCAGATTCTTAACCGACTGAGACACCCTGGTGGCCCTCAGATCTATTTCAAATTTCCTTTACTTTCCTCAAACTTAGGCCATCTTCACTTGCCCAGCGGATGTGCTGGGTCAGAGCTCACAGAAGAGCAAGAAAGTAGTGATCGAGCCTCTCACAAAACAAAACAAACCCAAATCCTTTCAAAAAAGTCTCCCCATTCTTCTTTTTCCTCTTCCTTCCTGTTATACGGAAAGAGGTTTCCTTCCCAATCTCAAAGGAAATATACTTTCTGAGATGCCTTTATTCAGAGAGCTAACTTCTGGTCTTGATGGACTGATCCACCCTTGCCAGGTCTCCTTCTGACCCCTCCTCCCTCTCCCTTTGAGGCACCCAAAATCTTTGTTTTTTATTTAATGGTTTTAATACATATATTTTTTTCTTTTAATGGCTTATACTACAGAAACATGTCCAAGAGCACATATAACAACATGACTTCGCACATATCTGCCACCCAACTTGTACTGTTATCATTGGGCGGGTGTGATACACTGTGACTAAAGTGCAAAAGCCCCTTTAAAACACCTTGCCTAGGGAAGCAAGGGCAAAAACGAACTATTGGGATTTCATCAAGATCAAAAGCTTTTGCACAGCAAAGGAAACAGTTAACAAAATCAAAAGACAACTGACAGAATGGGAGAAGATATTTGCAAACGACATATCAGATAAAGGACTAGTATCCAAAATCTATAAAGAACTTAGCAAACTCAACACCCAAAGAACAAATAATCCAATCAAGAAATGGGCAGAGGACATGAACAGACATTTCTGCAAAGAAGACATCCAGATGGCCAACAGACACATGAAAAAGTGCTCCATATCACTCGGCATCAGGGAAATACAAATCAAAACCACAATGAGATGTCACCTCACACCAGTCAGAATGACTAAAATCAACAAGTCAGGAAATGACAGATGCTGGCGAGCATGAGAAGAAAGGGGAACCCTCCTACACTGTCGGTAGGAATGCAAGCTGGTGCAGCCACTCTGGAAAACAGCATGGAGGTTCCTCAGAATGTTGAAAATAGAACTGCCCTATGAGCCAGCAATTGCACTACTGGGTATTTACCCTAAAGATACAAACGTAGTGATCCAAAGGGGCACGTGCACCCGAATGTTTATAGCAGCAATGTCCACAATAGCCAAACTATGGAAAGAACCTAGATGTCCATCAACAGATGAATGGATCAAGAAGATGCGGTATATATACACAATGGAATACTAAGCAGCCATCAAAAGAAATGAAATCTTGCCATTTGCGACAATATGGATGGAACTAGAACGTATCATGCTTAGCGAAATAAGTCAAACAGAGAAAGACAACTATCATATGATCTCCCTGATATGCGGAAGTGGTGATGCAACATGGGGGCTTAAGTGGGTAGGAGAAGAATCAATGAAACAAGATGGGATTAGGAGGGAGACAAACCATAAGTGACTCTTAATCTTACAAAACAAACTGAGGGTTGCTGAGGGGAGGGTGGTTGGGAGAAGGGGCGGTGGGGTTATGGACATTGGGGAGGGTATGTGCTTTGGTGAGTGCTGATTCACAGACCTGTAACCCTGGGGATAAAAATACATGTTTATAAAAAATAAAAAATTAAAAAAAATCACCTTGCCTTCCATCTCTGAGACATATGCTATGCGTCCACGTCGAAGCCCTCAAATTTCTTTGATATTTATCACCTGTGCTACACACTTATTCACAACAGATGTATGGAACTTGGTGTTAAAAAGGCCCTGGGCTTTAGAGGCTTTGGCAATCAGTTCTGCTCTGCCTTATAGTAAACGCTGAGGAGCCATCTGAGTGAATTCCTCAACCCCACAGAAGAAGTAATCTTACAGAGCAAATTAAGGGCAGAATTTCACTGTCCCTTAATCACTCGGTAACTGTAATATGTAAAAAGCATAGAAGAACACTTTATATGTTGTTAAAGGCTTGACATTGTGTGCTTTCAAATATTTAGAAGAAAAATTTGTCATGTTACTGTTTAAATAAGCTACTGTGTATCACCTTAAATGAAATAGACCAAACACTCCCCTCTTTCCAAAATTCCATTAAGAGTTAAAGATTAGATGAAAACGGCTCAATATCATTAACCATCAGGAAAATGCAAATCAAAATCAATATTTACCAAAACTTCACACCTACAACGCTGGCTAAAATCAAAAGAATACAAATGTTGGTGGGAATGTGGAGAAATTAGAACCCCCATGCAATGTTGGTGGGGATGAAAAATGGTGCAGCCAATTTGGAAACAATGTGGCAGTTGATCAAAAAGTTCAACATAGAGTTAACATAAGACCCAGCAATTCCACTTCTCGGTATATACTCCCCAGAAATGAAAACATGGGTCTACACAAAAACTTGTAAACAAATGTTTATAGCTATCTTATTTATAAGGTCAAAAGATGGAAACAGTTCAAACATCCATCAACTGAGAAATGGGTGAATTAAAGATAACATATTCCTATGATACAATATTTTGGGGAATAAAAAAGACCAAGCCATGCCACTACAGGGATGAACCTTGAAAACATGTTAAATTAAAGAAGCCATTCACTAATGGTCACATATGACTCTATTCACATGAGGTGTCCAGAATAGTAAAATCTACAACACAGAAAATAGAGTCATCTTAGAGCTTGAGGGAGGAGAGAAAGGAGAATGATAGCAAAAGTTTGCAGATTTGTTTCTTTTAAGTCATGACAATGTTTTAAAATTGACAGTGGTGATGCCTGTACTGAAAATTAAGGAATTATACGTGTTAATGGGTAAATTGTATGGTATGTGAACTGTATTTCAGTAAGGCTGTTAAAACAAGTAAAGGATTTAAAAATAAGTGCTTAAGGATGACAAGAAGGGGAGCATAAAGAACAAAAGCTGTCAACACATTTTTAGAAAATGGAAATCTGGTGGAGGAGTGGAAACTGACTCACAGAGCTAACAAAGTGCTGGCAAATCGTTCACAGTGCAAAACCTAGAAGACACGCAACCTGGTGGCACTAGAGAAAGAAAGAGATTAGGGATTCCATGTTAGTAAAGATGTTGAATTATTGTTCTTTGTTGTTTGTTTTATATTGCATATAATTTCTAAAATAATTTTTTTTGAGTGGGGGTGCCCTTTGCCAGTTTTGTAAAACCTTTTTGAAATGTTAGCATGTTTCAAATGTGTAGAGAGGATCCCAGGTTTCTTGCATTGGACAGAACTTGAGACAACTGTTTTAAAGTTAGCATTGCACACACCTGATGGTCTGAAAACATACTGTGTGTGATTTCTATTTTATATTTGTTAAGGTGTGTTTTGTGTCCTTGAATATGGTCCATCTTAGTGAACGTTCCATGTGAGCTTTAGAAGTATGTGTATTCTGCGGTTGGATGAGGTATTCTATAAATGTCAATTAGAGCAAGTTGATTGAGGATGTTGTTTGGGGCAACTATATCTTTACTGGTTTTCTGCCTTCTGAATCTGCCCATTTCTGATAAGGACTGTTGAAATTTCCAAGAATAACAGTGGATTCATCCATTTTTTCTTGCAATTATAGTGGTTTTTGCCTCACAGATTTTGACACTATGTTTTACATGTGTACCTGTTAAGGAGTGTTCTGTCTTCTTGGAGAATTGACCCCTTTGTTGTTATGTAACGCTCTTCTTTACCTATGATAATTTTCCTGTTGTGAAGTTTGCTTTGTCCAAAATAATAGAGTTACTTCTATTTTCTTTTCATTAGTGTTAGCATGGTACATTTTTCTCTGTCTCTCTTTTTTTAATCTATCTGTATCTTTATATTTAAAGTGAGTATTTCATAGGTCTTCAATTGGGTCTTGTTTTTTTATGTGCTGTGACAGTCTCCTCTTTTAATTGGTGAATTTAGACCACTTCCATTTAGTGATTTTTAAATATAGTTAGATTAATATCTCTACCTTGTCCGTTCTATTTGTTATTCATTATGCCTATCCTTCCCCTCTTTTTCTGTTTTCTTTTCTGGTTTTAAAAAAAGCATTATATATAATTCTATTTTCTTACTTTGTTAGTCTATCAATTATTCTGTTTAAAAATATTTTAGTGTTTGTTCTAGAGTTCATAATATATATTAACAAGTACTCTAAATTCCCTTTCATGTAATGTTATAACACTTCATAGATAGTGCAGGAGTGTCCAATTCCTCCTGTCCCTTGTACCACTGATGTCATTCATTTCACTTATCCATGTACTATAATCACTGAACACATTATCATTATTGTTATTATTAGGTCAACTGAGAATAAGATGAATGAATGTTTTATTTGACCCTCATTCATTCCTTCTCTTCCTTTACTTTATGTATATCTGAGTTATTTTCCTTCTCACCAAAGAACTACTTTTAACATTTACATAGGGCAGGACTGTTGCTGATGAATTCCCTGTTTTTATTTGTCTAAGTTATTATTTCTGTTTTACTTTTGCAGGATAATATCACTAGATATGAAATTTTGGATTGGTGGTTTTTTCTTTCAACAGTAAACATTCTAATCTCTTACTTTCATGGCTTATGATAATAGGTCATAATTCTTGGTTTTTTCCTCTAAGGTAGGGTTTCTATTTCCCTCTGGATTCCTTTGAAATTTTACCTTTTGTTTTCCTATCACTTGAATATGATATGTCCAGGTATAGACTTTTAAAATATTTCCCTACTTGATGTACTCTGAACTTCCACAATGTATCGCTAACCTTTTATTAATTTTGGAAACTCCTTGGCCATTATTACTTCAAGCATTTTTTTCTGTTCTTTCTTCTTCTGGTATTCTAATTATATATCTGTTGTACATTTTGAAACACAGTTCTTGGATATTCTAGATTTTAGCACTAAGAAAATTCTTTTTCTCTTTGTATTTCAGTTTGGAATGTTTCTACTGACATATATGCAAACTCACATATTCTTTCCTTGCTTGTATGGACCTACCGATGAGTCAATCAAAGTCATTTTTCATTTGCCATACTGCTTTTGTTTTCTAACATTTCCTTTTGATTCTTTCATAGAATTCCCTCTCTTGGCTTCCTCTGTTTTTGTATGTTTTCTACCTTTTCCACTAGAGACCTTAACATAATAATCATGGTTATTTTAGATTCCATGTATGAGAACTCTGAAATTTGTCATATCTGAATGTGTGCCTGATGCTTGGTTTGTCTGACAAGTTTGCTTTTTCTTGCCTTTAGCATGCCTTGTAAGGTTTCTTTGAAAGCCAAACATGATGTATTGGGTAATCAGAACTGAAATAAAGAGACCTTTAATGTGAAGTCTTATGTTAGTCGGGTTAGGTGTTGGGGTATGTTTAATATTTACTGTAACTATGCATATCAGGGGCTGCAATTTCCTTTAGTGTCCTTGTTTTTGTCTCTCCTAGTGTCTTTAGGTTTCCCTAAATTTCCCTAAATAGAAACTATACCTTGCAGCTCTGTTTAGCTCTGATCCTGTTCCTATACCAGAGCCATTAATACTGTAGCAAGGTGTCAAGGGAGGGGATATGATTAATCATTCATCTTTTAATGGGCTTATGTCCCTGGATTATGATGGTCACTAGTGTTTAAAGGTTTTTGTTTTTTTTTGTTGTTGTTCCACTTTATCAATAAGAAAGGAAGCCTAGAGGGGGCTGCTATCGTTGGGTAATTTACCTTCTTCCATGGGGCATACGCTCTGGTAGGATTTTCCCAGTGAGTAGGTTTGTGTTACGGAAAACCCTCTGGGAATATTTCATGATGTTTTCAAAATGGGTTACCTTTCTCTTTCTCTCCAACACTACATTCCTCTGCCAGAAACTTGAGCTTTTTTTTTTTTTTTTTTTTTTTTTTTTTTTTTTTTTTTTTTTTGGTAGCTCTACTGTGAGAACTAGTTTGGGTTCCTGGTAATATCACCTATAAATAAATGGGGGTCCCCCCGTAGATTGTGACCCCAGGAGTTTCTCACTCTCATGCTAGCCCATATGCATCCTTCAGCAATTTGTCCAAGTGTCTGTTTAAGTGTTCATACCAGGAGAGCAGTGTTGAGCCTCCAGTGCTTCTGTTTCAGGTAAGTGAATCTTAGGTATGATTTTCTGCACTGACACTCTCAGAAGATTTGAGGTAATGGTTTGCCACTATGGTTCCAAGAAATGTCATTGATTTTTAGTCTGTTCAGCATTTTGCTTCTTTCACAGACTGAAGTGATGACTCCCAGGCTTTTTAAAATGTTAGATCTGGAACCAGAAGTTGCCCTTCAGAGAATGACTCTTTATTTTCCTGTTCCTCTTCCCGCATTTCTAAATGAGTTTGGTAGGGTCAGAGAAACACCTAAAATGAGAAGTCTAAGGAAAGAACAGACATAAACTCCTCTAGGAAAGGAGATCTGACAGGGTGAAGGATTAAGCACGCACTAAGAATTCCACGTGAAACACATGGTCTATTAGGGTATGGTTTTGGCTCTTGGGTAAAATCCCAAACACAATGATTCTGCAGTTCTGGATTGGGTTATTTGGAGAGTATGAGGTCTGTGTAAGAAAACAAATTTTCCCGGGTCTTGATCATAAGTCACATTCCCATGACAAGCAAGCCTGCCTTCACGTTGGGATGATCAGAACAGTGCTGAGCCTCTGAGAAGAGACTTGGGTCTGAGGTATAGCCTACAATACAGGGTCTACCTCAGGGAGCACATATGTGACTGTCAGGCTTCAGTTTTTTATGTCCTCATTGAACAAAGAACTTCTGAGTGAGAATATCAAGTGTGGACCCCCCAGACAAAATCCTCCTTTGTTTTTCAAAATAAAACCTTAAAAATTGAGAAAAGCAAGGAACACAAAGTTCTATAAATTAAAATACAGTCCTTGTGTTCTTGGATAAAGAATGTTTCCATTTCTGAGAGAAGAGTGAATGATGGGTCCCCACTCCTCATTCTTTTCTTTTCGTTCTAGTGTCAGGGCAGAGCCAAGAGGAGGAAATGTGGGACTCTAAAAGGTAAGATTCTGCCTATTCCACCTGAGCTCTCCAAGGCTGACCCTTCCTGTCCTTTCCATGAGGGCTCAGTCCATGATCTCTGAGGATGCCAGCTCCTAGATACATTCCCTTTCAGAAAACAGAGGCCTCAGAGGAGAGGATCATGGAAACACAGTCAGAATGCAAAACCCTTCTCAGTTTCCATGCTCTGACCATTACTGAGCAAGAAGTAGTGATGGATCTGGGCAATGGGTGCTGTCCAATATGTAGCCTTGTGAGACATTAAGAGTCAGAACTTCTGAGACTTTGTGAAAGACCTGTGATGTCATGGATACTTGAATTCTTCTTTGAGGTAATCATTGACTGATGTCCCACATAGGGCGGTTTTCAGTATCACATAGGATAGATAATACACACAAAAGCCCATTGTGAATGATAAAATAATGTAAGTCTTATGATCATTGATCATGTGACCTTATATCCTAATACATGGTACTCTCCAAGTCCAGTCTACCAAGGATATCTTTAAAGGACACTCTATTCAGCCTTCTATTAGATCTCTCTCTTCTATCTTCATTATTTTCCTGGTTTCCCAGGGTGGAGAACTTGCCAGAGAGAAGTTGGGGAGGCAAGAAAGGTGCTTCCTCTTCTGTAAAGGTGAGTAAACATTACCTTCTTTCCTGAACCGCTCTTTTAAGCAGAGTCTATGTATTTCTAGAGCCTTAGGGAAGCCTCAAATTGACATAGGATGGAAAATTCTAAGGGTTAGAATTTGAAGGCTTGGGGATGTTGGTGGGTGGGGGGCTACCTTTGCCAGACCAGCCATGGTCACCTATGTTTGTTCTGGTCCTGGTTGCAACTTTGTATGTCCTATCTCCCATAGCCCCCTAGGCTGGCGTCATGATACCATCCACTTTCATCAACTATTATGTCCAGACCCCTTCTGTGAGGAGTCTAACAGCACAACTGCTGGGGTGAATCAGTTGCTGTTCCAGAGGCCCTGGAATATGCTACTCCCTCTGTGATCCCCTTGGTTTCTATAACTTCTGTGACTCACTCATCATTCACTTTGTCTCCTGACTTCTCTGCAGTTGCTCCAGGAGACCTAATACCAGCCTCGTTGCCTGAGCCTTCCCCCCAATACCCTCTATCTTCTCACCTAACCCAGTGACCCCCTTAGCTGACTTTTTCTTACCCTCACCCTTAGGTACTCCCTGCCACTAGAGCCAAACACCTAGGATTCTTAATTCCTAGGGAACCATTCCATACCTCCACCCCCTGCCTTTCCTCCTTTCCTACCATATGATGTTCAGACAACAAGAGGCCACTTTACCTCTGAATACCCTCTCCACTCTTGACCCCACCATTTCACAAGATAACAACCTCTTACCACATCTGTCTCATATAAGGAAACCCACTGATTCATTTGCTTGTTATCAGGCATCTGTTTCACCACTGCCAGACTGCCCTTTAACTGTGACTCAATCTAAATCAATTTCCATCTCATTTAAACATATTCCTGAGAATTCATCTCCAGATGGTCCTCGTGGGATATCTCCTTGTGTCCCAACAATCAGAGGTAGTGAGTGTTCAAACCCATCGAGTTCCAAATTCACTTATTGGCAGGCCTATGGCAAGAACATGTTCCTCCCCGCATTATCACAATCCGATGTTCACCAAGAGCAAGTCTACCTCCGCCAACCGGAAACCTGTTTCAGGAGAGAGACTGCTACTAAACACAAGGAGGCCAGTGGAATTTCTTTCCCTGGTCTTAACTTCCAGGCCCTATTGGAGAGACAAATGGAGAAGAGGATGGCTTTCCAGATTTTAGAGAAGAAAGTAAAAGAGGAGGGGCCATTTTCCAAACAATTGTGGTCAGAGTACCAATGGACATCTTTAGGGAATGTTTTGCATCTGATTGATGTACAGGTCACCATAGCCTCCAAAAGTGGCTGGAACACTGAAGCAAAACCAGAGCAGCTCTCTATTTATCAACAGCTCCTCTATGTCAAGGCTTTGGCAGAAAACTTGCATCAGATTTATAGCCAGCTCTTCTGGCGTCTTCCTTCTTTGCACAGTGAGTCCTTAGTAGTCACTCTCCTGATTTCTAGTAGTATTTCCCCACTAGAGTCTCACTTTGTCTTATTCAAAGGAATTCATAATACCTCTGCTATCAAAATACAAGCATCTCCTCCACCACTTCCTCATTCCCAACCATTTCCTCTCCCCATTGTACACCCCCAATCCTTGCGTCAAACCCTGTCCCCATCCCAACCTCTACCTTTCACTAAGGTGAACACCCATGCCCATTTTCAATCCTACCTCCCGATCATACCACCTTCTTCATCCCTAATTAGAGACCGTGGAGGGTCTTTCCATAGATCCAAGAATGAATCAGACTCTCCTATCTTGACTGAAAATCAACACCTGGGATGGCATGTGTTGCAGAAGCAATAGGAAAGGTTGTGGGCTTTAGTTCCTGTGTTTCAGAAATCTGAAGAAACCATTTGTCCTCGAGCTCCCAACCTTCCACTGGTTAGCCGGACGTCCCATGCCTATGTACCCATCTCCATCCTTCCTGGCCATTTTCATATCTTCTGTGAACCCCAGGAGACACTGGAGTTACATAGCCCAAGGAAGGTAATCCCACGCTGGTGCCTCCATGACTGCAGAAATCTAGACTCCCTAGCAGTGATGGAGCCTCAGCATACATTATCAGAACTCTCCTAGCAAAAAGGCAGGCATGTTCACTTACAATTCTCTGAGTTTCAGGCCCATAGTAACCAGGATCTAGCAAAGACTGAATTGAGTCTCCCCGGAAGTTTCCACGAGAGGGTCCAAACAGTGTTCCAGCTAAGAAAAGATAGGAGGAGGAATCTTGGGTATATCCTAGAGAAGAGTCCAGAAGACAGCCCACAGAGGATCTTAGAATGCCACCTAGTGAAGGGTCTGAGGGCTGCCTTGGAGACAACAAGGAACTGTGTGTGTCATTCAAGGAATCACTCGGGGAATGAAATATTGAATGTCTCAAGGAAGGACACAGACCAGAATCAAATGAAAAGTATTCTTAGTTTACATATGAGCAAGAAGTTTTGGCAGATCACTGCGGGTAGGATTCCTATAGGTGTGTGTTATTCATGGCTTGCTGATGACAATACATTGCCTTTCTCTGGGAGTTCCCATACTGCTCCAGAAAACACAGATGCTAAAGACAATGGTCGGTAGGGTTTACTGGCAGAGCACCACTCTAGAGCATTCTTTTCTTGGTCCCAGTACTCGACAGGTGCTAGAGGCCCATATTATTAGATTTTGCATGAGTGAGAGGTGGGGTCTACCCCTCAGGGTTCTTGAATCCATAAAATTCTATAAGTTGAGAGAATCCAAAACATGGCCTCTTCCCCAATTTGACTTTCCCTCCTCAGCCATGCATATTTCTGGGGTGGATTCCAAAGCTGAGATTTTTAAACACCTTGAGGGTAGCTCTAAACCTATTTTCAGAAACAGGGTGAGAACAACAAGTCAGTCCCCACTGCGGATCATCCTCTCCTCACTATGTCATCTGTGGGCAATGATGGACGGGGGACCTGAAGGCATCACACTCTGACACTGACCATAAGACTGCAGAGGGTATCCAGATAGCTGAGTCAGGCAGCCAGACTTTTCAGGCCTTTACACACAGCATCAGAGCTCAAGTGCGACCCAGTGAGACTGTACCAGACAACACATGTGGCCCAGAGGTACCTGCAAGTCAAGCTGGTGCTGGACTTGAACCAACCCATGAGAATGTGAGTTCCAGTAACAGAGTAGAAATGGAACAGGGCAAAGATATGGAGGAGAAGAATTTACAACATTTTGCCATGCCTATCCTGTCCAGGGATATATTCGACACCAAGGAGCTCTATACCCTTCAATCCCAATCTTGGGAAATCTTGATGACCAGTGAGTTGGAAAGCTCCAAAATGATAAATGTCAACATGAATGAAGTAGAAACTGCCATGACCATGGAGCACCCCTCACCAAAAATACTGGTTCCCTAAGATTCTAAACTATCAGATCTGAAAAGACAGATCCTGAGTGAGTTAAAGTTTAAACTGGAGAGTGAGGAGCATAACCAGGCTCAAGGATGTCCCACTGACATGCGCCTTCCCTCAGATAGCTTGAATTCCAAGGCTTCAGTGACTTGGTCCCAGGGTGTGTGCAGCGGGGACCTGGAAGCATCCCAGGTGCTGCACATCCAACTGAATGTTAGCACAGAGGAGCAGCAGGAATCCTGGGACTCAAAACTGGCCTTCTGTAAGGGCCAACCTACAAATTTCTCACAAAGAAGAAGTGCAAAGAAAGTGAGACCTTAGGATCCCAAAGCAAGAAAATGCAAAAGTGAGGACTCGGGAGTAGGGACATCTGTAGGCAGAGAGGAGAGTCTCCATGCTGAGGACAGAAAATGAGAGAGTGCTTCCCCAACTCTGTCACAGAATGAACAGTTTCCTCTTGAAAGTTACTTCAGAAAAAAGATGAGAGAATTTTCTCAGTGGATCAATTCCAAGAAAAAAATCATAGGGCATCAGGAATGTCCCCAGCAATAAGCCAAGCTCATGTCCACCTTACTGCAGCACCAAGAACCATTTGAAAGTGTGGCTACTTTTGGGAGTGATCGGCCTCCTGAAGATCACAAGCTCACTTGGGAAGGTCCTAGAAGAGAAGCTGGAACATATAAGTATCTGAGGCCCCAGAGTTAAGCCAGCAGCAGGAGGAACTACAGGCCCAGGTAGGGCACGACAAGAGACCTCCCTCCAACTATTGGGCTCTTTCTGACCCACAACAAGAGAAATGGGCAAGTATCAAGTCCTGCAGCCAAGAATCTGTCTGTGCTGACCAAAACTGCCCTACAAAAATTAGGCAGAACAGAAAGAGGGTCAGACAGCCCCAGAAACCTGAGGCTTTTGAGAATCAGCTATTAGGCCAGAGTCAATGTCCTTCTTCTCTGCCTTCTGGAAAGTCTGTGCCTCATCCAATCCCCACCTTTATGCATCAAGTTTGCCAGGTCCTTTGGGCCACCAGGGGTGACCCTGACAAAAAATACTGTGTTTAGCAATTTGACTCTTCTACTCAGGCAGAACATGCTTCTCCAGCAATTCTTGGGAGAAAAATTTTCTCTAAAGAAATCATTCAGTCCTTGTTGAGAAAACTTCACAATTTTCATGACAATATATCCTCTGATGAGAACAACCTTCAGCACAACCAAGAATATTAATCCTCCTCAATAAGTGTTTTTTTCTAATAGAGAGTGGTGTTCTCTGAGTACTGCACTGGCTGGGCTTGCAATCAGGGAAAGGAAGCAGTGCATTCAACTCTTAGTAGTTAATGCTTTTGGCTTCTACAAGTACACCAGTCCCTTGTAGAAAGCCAGACAGTGGCCTTCTCAGTTTTATCCTGGAGTCCCTTATTTGATCCTGCTTTGATATCCTGTATTTAAAACCTTTACTTTTTTTTTTTTTTTTTTTAAATAAGAAATATAACGTGCTTACTCTGAAACCTTCAGGCCTTTACAAATAGTGAGAAAAACCCTTAAAGACTAGAACTTGATTTACACTCTCTTTCACCTTCTCCCAAACTATTTGTCAGGTAGGATACTATGTCAGCTAGGCCTCACCTCCTGGAGGTTACTCAGGCCCAATGATACGATTTCAACAGATGAATATATGGGATAGTCTTTGAGCATGAAGACAGTGCCCTCAGGGATGTTGCCAGGGACATTGTCCTCCTATATGATGCACCTTCCCAGACATGCAACATTTTACCCCAAGGTTACAGTAATTGAGGTGTACATTAATTATCTATTGCTGTGTAATGGATATTCCAAAATTTAGTGGGTTAAAAAAATACATACTTATTATCTTATGGCTATTGTGGGTCAGAAATTTGGGTGAGGCCTACCTGGATCCTGGATTCTCTGCTTCAAGGCTGCAATTAAGGTGTCAGCTGAGGCTACTACATTCTCATCTAGAGGCTTGACTGGGGAAGGACCAACTCCTGTACTCATTCACATAGTTGCTGGCAGGATACAGTTCGTCAAAGTCTATTGGAATGAGATCTTTAGTACCTTGCTGGCTCTTGGCTGGGGCTGGCTGGTTCCTTATCAAGTGGGCTTCTCCAGCATGGCAGCTTACTTCATCAAAGCAAGGAGAGAGTTTGCAAACAAGATAGAAGTTACAATGTTTTGGAAACCAGTAATGGAAATGATATCCTATAACCTTTCCTTTATTCTATCACTCAGAGGCAAATCACTAAGTCCAGCCTATGCTTAAGGGGAGGTGTAATTACACAAGTGTGTGAACATCAGAAGTAGGGATGATTGGAGTCTTCTCAGAAGTCTTCCTAATGCAAGGGTTTCTTTTTGGACACTTTCCTCAGTTTGCTGGTGCAAAAGTCTCCAAACATGCCAAGTTGGATCTTTGTCCTCATTCATGTCCAAGTCATCAAGGTCAAAATTGCTTAATGGCTAAATGAAGTGGCACCTGGGAAGTAACCATCAAAGAGACTGGAGCATCCGAAGAAGGAAGGAAAGATGACATAGAGAGGTAAAGGTAGTTTGGGTTTATCCTGAATGGTTAAGTAAAATAAACCCTGAGAACCACCTGACTTACCAGTATTCAAACTGGGGGCAGGGGCAGGCAGGGTGTAATATGACTCATCCAGCTCTACCGCAGTCTCTCTATTTTGACCTAGCTCCAGACCACAGGTGTGTAGAAGTAACCTTCAGCTTCTGTAGACCTAGCTAACGTTATACAGGAAGGAACCTATAGGTTGCAAGGTTTAATTTCTGTTCTTGTTAATATATTTAATATAGTGCTATCATTTCAAATTTAATTCTCGTAGTTTGAACATCAGAGAGAATGTGTCACTCAACTGTTGGAAAAGGCAGTACTAGGGATCTTAGAGCACATACTCCCATTTTGGGATATTTTCCACATACCTATGCCTTGAAGGCTCCGATGCCTGGGAAGTCTGCCACACTCAGGCACCCCTGTTCTTTCTGTGATCCCGGGAATCCTGAGACCCACTGCCCCAGCGAGGATTCTGCCTGCTTTGGCACCTAGGAGTCCTTCAGGCAAGGACATCCCTCACAGGAGCTGCCTTCTAAAAGTTCTGATTCTGTGCTCTGCTACTCTATCACTAGCCTGTAGCCAGCTGATGGAGGCTCCCTCCCCTCCCCCCATGGCTTATCTTCCCATATATCGCCTCGGATTCCCTCCTTTCCATCTCCTACCTGGCAGAACACGGTCACTTTTCTATCTGATGAGTTGCAGGTATTCTTTTCTTTGAACTCCCCTTGATTTCACAGGTGTTCAGAATGATTTTTATAGCTATCTAGCTGAATTCCTGCCACCAGACAAAATTAAGGTCTCTCACTGCTCTGCTTTCTTGGGCTGCAATCTCAATGCAGATTTCTTAATCCCCTCTCATAGAAGGGCAACCTGAAGGACAGAGAACATAATATATATTTAGAGGGCTAGCATGAAAGAGGGAGACAGTGATGGAGAACCCCCTTATACTGCGAGGAATTATTTAGATGTAAAAGACAGGAAATATAACATACCTGACTTAAAAATGAGAATCTATTGACTTAGGTACTTGAAAAAGTCTGGGAATAAAGCTGGCCTAAAGTACAAGGTTTCATGCTGGGGCTCAATTGATGCCTTCAAGATTCACTTTCTATCTACTTCTTGGCATTCTGGACTGACTTTCTGTCCATATTTTGTAGCTTTAAGTGTATCTTCCAAACTTTAAGTGTAGCTACAAGTGGTTGTGTCTCTCAGTAGTCCCTGCAGAAAATCCCACTGTGCCTTACTGGCTCCAGTTTTGTCACATGCCTATCCCTGACCAATCACTGTTGTCAAAAGCATAATATCATCTTTTGGCCAATACTGATTTATAGATGCATTCTCAAAAGAGGAGTGTTAGGGAAAGACAACTCTACCTGCCCATAGACTAAGACTGAGAATGTGGTTAGTTCCCTAGAGATCAATAAAGAGACTGTTTCCAGAAGGTGATTGAATGCTAGGTATCAAAAATAAAACAGATGTCTACTCCAGACCACTTTCTCTGCCTCATTTATGCTTTCTTGTCCAGAGTTATGCCATGACTAAAGCTTGGGGTTGCAGGAAATGCTGATTCCGGAAGGTGGGATGGGCTGGGGTCAAGGAGAAGAACCTGAAGGAGGAGGAATCAGTCAGAGTCCCCCACACCCATGTGGATAGACCGTCCAATAATCTGGTCTCTCACTGTTCACCCCTTCTCATCCTTGAACCCTTTACTTCCATTCCAGTTTAGTTATGGCCATGTCCTAGAACTTATCACCAGGAACACTTCTGCCATCTGAAAAGACAGTCTGACATTCCACCAAGTTCATCCTTTCAGCTTATGCCCTCAGTACGCCAATTCTTCAACTTAGGAACTACAAGGCACTGTACACATCTCCCTATCCATCTAGACTGGTTTGTCTCATTTCCTCACTCTCCAAGGAAAACTTCATTGTTCGTCACTTAATTCCAAACCTAAAGAACTCTATTTTTTCTTTAAATTTTTATTCATTTTTTAAATTTTTCAGTGTTACAAAATTCTTTGTTTATGCACCACACCCAGTGCTCCATGCAATACGTGCCCTCCATAATACCCACCACCAGCCTCACCCAACCTCCCACCGCCTTCCCCTCCAAAACCCTCTGTTAGTTCCTCAGAGTCCACAGTGTCTCATGGTTTGTCTCCCCCTCCAATTCCCCCAGCTCCCTGCTCCTCTCCATCTAAGAGCTCTACTTCTGACAGCTTTTCATTCGCCTTTCATCTGTCAGGCCAGGCAAAAGGCAGTTGTGTCTTTTTTAGACCTGTATTCTAATAAAGGGGTGATTCATGTAGGATAAAATCAACACAAGTAATTGTGTTGATGCCACCATAAATGTTGTATAGTATTAGCTTCAACAATCCGTGAAAACAACCCATTAGTTCCTTCAGTGTTTAATGTACACTAGGCATTCTTCGAAGCATTAGGGGCACACCAGTGAAGGAAACAAAGCTCCCTGTCTTGGCCGACCTCATATGATTGTTCTTTAGTCAATTCTCTTACCTAAGCGTTCAAAATGATTTCACTTTTCTAGAATTTCTCGTCACCTCATTCGTTGAGCGGATGTGCTGGACCACGGCAGGGGAATAAAAGGTCACCAGAACTTTTCATCATCAAAAGACTTCAAAAGAGTAACAATATCAACACGTGAACATCTATCCCTCTTTTCTCTTTCCTTCCTATTATACTGAAAGGTTTTCCTCGGGGATCTGTCCTTGCTTCCCAAATTACAGCACTTTTTTCCACTGCTTGAATATTTGGCTTTATCGTCTACTTTTCTCAAAAACTGAGAACATATTTACCTCAATACAGTCTGGCACGCCAGCAGAGTTCAGAAACTCCCAGACAGAAGAGCCAGTAGCAGAAGGGATTTCTAAGGAGAGGTTCTGACCAGCCTGCTCTGGGGGCGGAGCCACGCACAGGGCAAGTCGCACCTGGGGGTGTGGCTACGTACAGGCTACGTACGCCACACCCTGCGGCGGTTCGCGTCCTGAAGGGGACTGCATCCAGGGGCGGGCTTCCTCTCGGGAAAGCCACACCCAGTGGCGGTATTACCCCAGGGTGAGCCACGCTCAGGGACGGGACACGTCCAGGTAGGCGCAGGGCAATGTGGAGGTCGAGCCACACTTGGCGTGGTGACTATATCCAGGGCAAACCGTGCCAGCGCGGGATAACGTTCAGGGCAACGCATACGCGGGGGCGGACCATGTCCAGAGTGAGCCCATCTAGGTGCGGGGCTGAGGAGGCTGTGGTGTTTGGCTTTTTCATGGCGGCGGTGCTGTACCGTCTGACTGTTAAGCATTTCACCTCGGTCTTCTGGATCCTGTCTCCATCACTTCTGAAAATCGAGTTTTGATTTGCCCCAAAGTCAGATTTTGACGGAGAACTTCTGGGTGTCCGAACGACCTACCCTTCTGCCCAGAAGGACCCTTCCCACAGTTGGCCTTTTCCATCCTGGCTGTTGGCTCTAGAGGCCGCTCCATGCCTAACGGTCTCCGAGAACGTGCCTCAGCGAGCCACGCGAGCGCCCTTTGCGGAGGTCACTGGATGGAACTTGCTGAGGTGATCCTAGTAATGAATAGGGCGGCCGTATGGACCCCTGTTAAGACTTCACCTTGTACCAGCTGCCTGCCCTTGTACAAGAAGCCTGGCTCAGATCTCATCTATTGTTTGCAGAGATAATAATATCTGACAGGGGTGGCCCTGGGACGTGGAATGAAGTGAAACATTTAGAGTCGTGTTAAGGGTTGATGTTACTGAAGGGTTTGGGGCGCCTGTGGTGACCTCGTGGACTTCCGGCCCCCGGAGAGCCTAGTGCCTTGCAAGTGCCTGCACTGGTCGGGACAGTGAGACGTCAAGATGTGAGTTCAGACACTCAATTAACAGTCATCATTTCTGATTCGCTGCAGAACCCGGAACTGGAAGGAGGTTCGCAGTTCGCCAGTTTTCAAACAAGCCAACAAGAGCTTCAACCACGGGGACCTAGCGGTGAGTTCAGTAGGAATGGTTTGTGGGAGCCTCAGGTATAGGTCATCGAGGCATTATGGACAGGCTAGAGGCAGAGCCCTTTGTCACGCCTTGCCTGAACCAGGATAGCAGGACGCGCACCTCTCCAGCAGGCGGGACTACGAGTCTTTGATTAGAAACACTCAGGTAATTGTCTTACATTGCGGGCATTGATGCATTCATGCCACTTTGTGTCCTGGTTCTGTGTTAGGAAGTGTCACCATGATTATCATTGTAAGAGGTGGAAGAGAATCCCAATTGTGACTAATTCTACTATTAGAAAGTATTAAATGTGAATTTGAAAGATAGGTGAAGCTAAAATAAACCTCGTAGATTCCCACCTTCAAAACAATTACTGTTAACTTTCTGGTGCATCTTCTTTGAGATTTTATTATGTCTACTTTAAAAAAAATTAATATATTTATTTGACAGAGATCACAAGCAGGCAGAGAGCAGGCAGAGAGAGAGAGCAATGGAAGCAGGCTCCCTGCTAAGCAGAGAGCTGGACGTGGGGCTCCGTCCCAGGACCCTGGGATCATGACCCAAGGGGAAGGCAGAAGCGTTAACCCACTGAGCCATCCAGGTGCCCCACTATGTCTACTTTTAATACTGCTTAAATAATATATATTTTAACTGAAAAACACTATCATTAGCATTTTTAAGTCATTATAAACTTTCATAACGTTTTTATGATAACATTCTTTTAAGTGCTAGAATATTCAACTGCTTTTTGTTGACATTTTGTTAGTTTCTAACTTCTGAAATTTTACTATTTTGGCTTGCCATGTTTGGTCATAATTGTACTTATTTATAAACCCTCCTGTTCCAAACAGCGTCAAGCTTTTCCTATGTCCGAGTAACCCTGGATTCTGCCCTAGGCCAAATGCTTTTTTCTTTCTCCTGCTTCCTTAGATGAGCTGTGTCCTCATGTGGTTAGCTGATTCAGCAGTAGACTGTCCTCTGAGTGTCAAGCCAGTGAAACCAAATGCTTGCTGAACCTCCTTTATCAGATCTTACAGACTGAACCTGTTGTCTTCCTTTATCTCTAACCTTCCCTTCCCCATACAGTTCCAGTTTCAGTAGCACCTGAAAATCCAAGCAAGAAACACAAGAGCCACTTTACATTCTTCTCTATTGTAGCTAGTCAGTTACTTCGTGGAGAAGCTGGAAAAATATGTTGCGCAGAGAAATCCTAGAACTCTCACAGTATAGTACGTTCCCCAAAGAGATTATAAGATCCTTCAGGTCATGAGCTATATTTTGGTAATTAATTTTAGTTATATTAGTAATAGATGTTCCCATTCTCCTGAGTCAAAACTCTCATTAAATACCCCATTAAATACCCCATTCCAAAACAAAGTGTCTCATTCCACATCAATCAATTAATTAATTTCTGTGCTACTTATATCAATACAGACTATTGGTTTCTAGTTGATTCAATTCAGTCTGCTACTGTTCATTTATTTTGGTGCCCAAATTGTCAGTTTTAGCTGATTACCTCAGTCTGACTGTTGTATTCTTTTGATTTATCTCAAGCATTTTTTACTTTCTGACACAAAAGATGTTTCAAGCTGATTGTATACTTTTCCTTGCATAATCCTTCAGTTCTTGATTTCTTTAATGGAAAATGGTATTCAGAAGCCAACGTCAGTTTGCTAGATGTGTTCATTATTATTAGGATGTTGCTGTTTGTTGACTGTCTCAATAAATAGAGTTAAGGAATATGTATATATATGCAGACACACACACTTTCACACATTTAAATACTAATTTATTTTTCTCATCTCTACATGTGTTGAAAGTTGTGAGTTCACACCAATACTCTAGTTATAATCTAACACCACAGGGTTCATCCTAGTTTTCTCCCTTTCCAGTTTTGCAACTTCTTTCTCCAGCCATATTGGCTGGAGCTTTATTAAATTTTTAAAAATCTTTTCAGAGAACTAGCTTTTGGTTTAGTTGATTTTTCTCCACTTTTTTTGTTATGTGTTTTCTATTTCGTGGATTTCTTCTCTGGCTTTTATTATTTCTTTCTTTCTTCTTTTTTTTTTTTTTAACCTACTTTGGGTTTAATTTGCACTTCTTTTTTGTAGTTGCTTAAGATAGAACCGCAGGTCACTGGTTTGAGACTTCTCTTATAAAGACATCTAGTGCTATGAATTTTTCTCTTAATACTGCTTTAAGTACATCTTGGAAATTTCAGTGTGTTATGTTTTGTTTTCATTCTGTTCAAAGTATTTTTAATTTCCCTTTTGATTTATTCTTTGGTCCATGGGTTATTTAGAAGTTTTTATTTAATTTCCAAATATTTGGTGGATTTTTCACAGATTTTTCTGATACTGATTTAAAAAAATTCCCTGTGGTAGAAGTACATACTTTTTCCAATTTGAAGAGTTTAAATTTATTTGGTAATGTGTGTGTGTGTGTGTGTGTGTGTGTGTGTGATTTATTTATGTCTCCATACAGAACGTGTTTTGTCTTGGTTAATCTTGTACATTTTTCTCTTGTGTGGAGTATTGTATGAACGTTAATTATGTCAAATTGATTGACAGTGTGTTCAAGTATTCTATGTCCAAACTGATTTTTTGTTTGTCTTTTCAGTCACTTACTTAGAGAAGGCTATTGAAATCTTTGACTGTAATTGTGGATTTATCTATTTCTCCTTGAAGTGGTGTTTCTTTCTTTATATATTTTGAAACCTTGTTATTAAGTATGTCAGTTTTCAGACTATTCTTTGTTGTGTGTGGGTGAAGTCTGTTTTTTAGCTTAGTGCTCAGGTAGTGGTTTGTCAGAGATTTTCTTAAATGACTGGGGAGAAAAGAAAAAAAGAGGAAAGAAAAGACTCTAGATCTTTGCAGATTGGCTGTGTGCTGGAGCACTCCCTTCTTGTTTTTGCTGAGCCTAAAGATTAGCTACTGGTGAAAGAGTAGTGTTCTCTCAGGTCTTTTCAGTACATTGTCCTATCGTGTATATGTCTGTGGCTTCTAGATTCTCTGGTGTATGGGAGAACTTTTCAAAGCCTCCTGGAGTCCTAGTCTACTGTTTTGCATCACTCTTCTCTTCCCAGCTTTGTTTTGATTAGGATCATTTATCTTTTTGTTTTTTTTTTTTAAACAAATTTAGAGTGTTTCTTAATATTTGAAGTGTGTTAGTTTTGATTTTTTTTTTTTAAAGAGAGGAGGAGAGAGGTGGAGGAAGGGGCAGAGGGAGAGGGAGAGAGAGAATCTTAAGCAGGCTCCCAGCCCAGTGCAGAGCCTGATGCAGGGTTTGATCCTGCAGTCCTGAGACCATGACCCTATCTGAAATTAAGAGTTGGACACCCAACTGACTGATCCCCAGGCACCCCAAGTTTCTGTCTTTTAGTGAATGTTTAAACTGGTGGTAGGTGGAATAGTGGCCCCCAAGAGATGATCATGTCCTAATCCCTGGAACCTATGAATATGTTACCTTATATGATATAAGGTAATTAAGTTTTCAGATGGAATTAAGATTGTTTATCAGCTGTCTTAAAATGGGTATATCTTGGAATGCCATGTGGGTCCAGTGTGAGTCCTTAATATCTGAGAACTTTTCCCAGCAGAAATCAGGTTGATTTGAAGACAGGAGGAGAGGCAAGAGAAATTCAAAATTTGAGAGTCTTTGATCCTCTATTGCCGGCTTTGGAAATGGGGGAAGGCAACCATGAGCTAAAGCTTTCAGGTAATTATTAGAAGCAATAACAGCCCTCAGCTGATAGAAAAGAAATAGTCTTTTTTTTTTTTCCTGCAATTGTAGGAGTCTTAATTCTTTAAACAACTTGAATTAGCAAGGAAACAGTTTCAGAGAGTCTCCAGGAAGGAATAATACATCGTGCAGATCTCGGTTTTAGCCTGATGAGACTTGTACCAGACTTCTGTTGTTCATAACTGTAAGAGAATTAATTTGTATTGTTTCAAGACACTAAGTTTGTGGTAATTTGTTATGGCAGCAATAGAAAACTAATGTAGGCTGTTTATGTATAATGTGATTATTGATTTAGTTGGGTTTGAATCTTTTTTTTTTTTTTTTTGGTATTCATTTGTTCTTTGTTCTTTGTGTCATTTGTAATTCTTTCATATATTTCATTCCTTATTTGTATTGAATATTTTGTTTATCATTTATTATTTGGTCTTATTAGCTCTGTGTTTTTTTGTGGTAAATTTATGGTTCATCATATGTATCTTTAACATATAATAGTCTATCTTAAATAATATGCCACTTCATATAGTGTCTGTCTTTTTTTTATTGTTTCTCTTTTACTTGTTTTATTCTGTTGACTATATTTGTTTAAATGTATGTCTCTCTATATTTGCCAGAAATACTTGGATACAAGTGGGTAGAAATCTAACCCAAAGTAGCTTAAATTAAAAAAAATTAATACTGATATGAATATTTGCTAATTCCTGAACCAAAAATGTGGTCATAGGGATAGAGGTATTGATGGGCCAGACAAGGTTGTGGACCCACCTCTATGATCAGAATGGCATTGGGTTGATTGCTCCATGAGATAACACGAAGTGAGAATATAGTATTTGAAAGATCAAGTGAATGGATGGAAAGGTATGCTTGACAGAAGAGAAGCACTAGACTTATCATTTTTCAATATATTCCCAAAATAGAATGCAAGCTACTTTAGGTCAGTTTTATTTTAAATTATTTCTTTTAATTATTTTTAAAAATGTAAGTAATGTGTGATTAAATTATCTAAATTAAAAAATTGAAACAGTATTTAAAGAAAATAAAAAAAAATTAAAACAGTATCCATAAGCTTAAAGACTCCTACAGATCACCCATTCCTAGGAGGTAAGCACTATCACTGTCATCAGGCTGGTATACATTCTGTGCTATGCATAGACCTAAAATATGAATAGTTGTTTATTTCACTTAAAAAGGTGTCATATTATGGACATTGCTCAGGAGCATTTTTTTTAATTCAACAGATATCTTGTCAATCTACATATAATAGTGCATGTAGATTTACCTCATTCCTTTTAACTGCTGCATAGTATTTCTTTAAATGGATAATCAACGGTTTATTTTTTTGTATTGCTGCACATTTGTTTCCTATTTTTCATTATTATAAACAATGCTCCCATGAACACCTTTGTATATGCTTCCGTGTGAATGTTTTCAAGTTATTCTCTAGAGTATATACCTAGAAATGTAATTTCTGGGTCAAACTCTTTAGTTATCAAATTGTATTTGTTTACTTAAAATTTTTAATGGATAAACTTTTGAATAGGAAGTAATGCACATGGTAAAAAAATATTAAAAAGTTTTGTAATGAAAAATAGTCTCTTTTAGTTTGGGAGAGTTCCTCAGCTGATGCTTGATGGCCATAAATTCTTAATATTAGTAACTATTAATTTTATAGCATATCTTTCAGTTTGGATTTGTTTGATGTTCCCATATATTTAGTTTCAGACTTTAAGCCTTTGGTAGGGGTAGCACACAAGTAAGGCTAATTTCTGATTTTGTCCTATCAACATATCAATATTTATCAATATCAATCCTACTACTCATAATGCTCAGTTTAATCACTGATTAAGGTGTTGTGTGCCAGACTTTTATACTTTTTTCTTTGTGATTACTATTTTGTGGTGGGTTCTTTGAAGTTATGTATATGTCTTTTTATTCATCAAACTTTTCATTCTTTATTCATTTCTATTCATATGGGCTCATGGTTTTCTATCTTATTTAGAGGATTATAGTCTGTTATTATCAATATTTATTTTGATGTTCCTATTGTCACAGGATTAGATAGTGGAAACCCCTAAGATTAACTTCTGGGTACTTTTGACATATCTCTATCATTCTTTGAACATTTTTTTATTTTCTTATTTAGCACCATATGTCAAGACCATCTGGTATTTTCCCGGCACCAGTCCTAGAATCAGCCATTTCTCTAAGATATCCTGGTTCTGTTTGCTGGAGTACAGTATTGAGAAGCCAATATATGGGTGCTAAGAGTGCTAAGTGTGTTCATTGTTACTGGAGTATTATTACCCCCATGCCTTCTCGGTGTATACACACACACACACACACATAATATACATCTATATTTATCCTATATCTATATACATTAAAAACTATGAGTTTACACTAATATCTCCACTTCCAGTCAAACCCAAACTTCAGGGTTAATTTTAGTTTTTTCCCTTCCATATCTGTAATCCCCTTCTCCAATAGTGAGAAATCTGTCTGCCATTATTATTATTATTTTAATTACAGGGTAATTGACATTTAACAAGGCTCCTATTATTCTTAAAAGAGGAAACTCTAGTGATATTTGGTAGACCAATATTAGTTTTTCCTGTCTCTGACTTGGGTTGTTCCAAGGGCAGTAATCATGAAAGCATATATGATTGAGTTTTATTTGATAGTTTAATCTACATATATCCTTTTGAAAAATGTCAAATGCAGTTAAAACTCTAATTTCATATTTGTAGGTATTTATACTACTGTGTTATCATTGTCAGGAGAAGCAAAATCTTAATTTGACATCTCAGGAGGTAATCATAGTTACACTTCAAATGAGGGAAATGAATTATTTGATATGAAACTGTCTTTTTTTTTTTTAAGATTTCATTTATTTATGTGACAGAGAGAGAGATCACAAGCAGAGAGGTAGGCAGAGAGAGAGGGAGAGGCAGACTCCCCGAGGAGCAGAGATCCCCATGCGGGGCTTAATCCCAGGACCCTGAGATCATGACCTGAGCTGAAGGCAGAGGCTTAACCCATTGAGCCACCCAGGTGCCCCAGAAACTATTTATTTGACAGACTGAGATCACAAGTAGGCAGTAAGGCAGGCAGAGAGAGAGAGAGGGAGGAAGCAGACTCCATGTAGAGCAGAAAGCCCGATTCGGGGCTCAATCCCAAGACCCTGGAATCATGACCTGAGCCGAAGGCAGAGGCTTTAACCCACTGAGCCACCCAGACGCCCCCCTGTTTATATCTTTAAATACGATGCATTGTGCTGATCAGACGCCCCCCTGTTTATATCTTTAAATACGATGCATTGTGCTGATCAGGCTAGACTTCTCTGCACTCCAGTGTTGAGTATTGAAAGGTTACTTCTATATTTACATTAGATATCAAAAAGGAAGCTTAAACTTAACATATACAAAATAAAACCCTTGTTTTTGTTACATAACATCTGGTATATATATTTTTTTTCTTTTGAGATTTTTGTTATTTGTCAGAGAGAGGGATAGAGCATATCAGGGGGAATGGCAGACAGAGGTTTGATCAACTGCCACACTGTTTTCCAAAATAGCTGTACCATTTTTCATTCCCACCAACATTTGTATTCTTTTTGATTTTAACCATCATTGTAGGTGTGAAGTTTTAGTAAATATTGATTTTGATTTGCATTTTCCTGATGGTTAATGATATTGAGCAGTTTTCATCTAATTTTTTATTTTTAATGGCATTTTGGGAAAGAGGGGAGTATTTTATCTACTCCATTATAGGGGAAACACAGTAGTTTATTTGAAAAGTAACATGACAAATTTTTCTTCTAAATATTTGAAAACACACAATGTCAAGCCTTCAAAAACATAGACGGTGTTCTTCTATGCTTTTGGAATATTACAGTTACCGAGTGATTAAGGGACAGTGAAATTCTGCCCTGAATTAAGATTACTTCTTCTGTGTGTTTGAGGAATTCACCCAAATTGCTCCTCAGGGTTGACTTTAAGGCAGAGCAAAATTAATTGCCAAAGCCTCAAAGCCCAGTGCCTTTTCATCACAAATGCTGCATACATCTGTTTTGAATAAGTGTGTAGCACAGGTGATAAATACCAAAGAAACGTGAGAGCTTCGACGTGGATACATAGCATATGTCTCAGAGATGGATGGCAAGGTGTTTTAAAGGGGATTTTGCACTTTAATCACAGTGTATCACACCCACCCAATGATAACAGAACAAGTTTGGTAATGGATATGTGGGAAGTTATATTGTTCTATGTGCTCTTGTACATGTTTAAACATTTCTCTAGTAAAAATCATTTTCAAAGAGATGTTGAGTGCCTCATAAGGACAGGGAGGAGTCAGAAGGAGACCTGACAAGGGTAGATTAGTCCATCAAGACAAGAACTTAGCTCTATCTCAATAAAGACATTTCAGAAAATATATTTCCTTTGAGACTGGGAAGGAAACCTCTTTCCATATAACAGGAAGGAAGAGGAAAAGAAGAATGGGGATATTTTTTTGGAAGGATTTCATTTTGTTTTGTTTTGTGAGAAGCTCTATCACTGCTTTCTTGTTCCTCTGTGAGCTGTGTTGGATGTGCTGGATGTGCTGGATGCGAAGATGGCCTAAGTTTGAAGAAAGTAAAGGAAATTTGAAATAGATCTGAGGGCCACCTGGGTGTCTCGGTCAGTTTAGAATCTGCCTTCGGTTCAGGTGATGGCCATGGTGTCCTGGGATTGAGTCCTGCTCCTTGCTTGGCAGAAAACTGCTTCTCCCTCTACTTCTGCCAGTACCCCTGATTGTGCTTCTGCTCTCTCTCTCAAATGAAATTAAAAATAAGGTAAAATAAATTAGGTCTGAGAAACTGGGGAAAGAATGTACTAAGGAAATATTGACCTAACTCCATTTATTTTGCTCACATTAGTAGGTCTTAGATAAGTATTTGTGGAATGAATAATAATTTCCGGGTAGTGCTGGGGCTGAATTTCATGTGGCACCAGTAGACTCAGTTTTGACATGGGAGATTTAATCCAACAGTGATCAGTTACATATAGAAAGGCATTTCTTAAAAAAAAAAAAAAAAAAGGCAGAGAGACAAGATTTTGCCAGACAGTAAGGAGGGCAGGAGTTTAGATGGGGTCCACTTGTACTGGAGCCTGTTTTGTTTTGTTTTTAATTGAAGAATGGCTGATGCAGTATCACATTAGTGTCAGGTATGCAACTCTATGCTGTGCTGTGCTCACCACAACTGCAGCTACCACATGTCACCAGATAACACTATTACAGTACCATCAACTCTATTTCCTATGCTGGACTGGTGGCAATCAGTGAGGAAAGGAATAACAAGGCCTTGCTGGATAGGCAAGAAGAGGAAGGTGAATGATGTGAGTAGAAAAATTAAGAGACATATAAGCTGGAAGGACAGGGCCATGAGGCAAGAGAACAGAATGTCAGACTATAGTATTCTGATGCCAGAAGTATTCCCAGTAATAAGCTCTACAGGGTGGTGGGAAGAACACTGGATTGACCATAATGGACTATAAAATGAGATTATGTAGGAACCACAAGGATGGGTTATTGGCTGGTCTGTCCGCATAGATATAAGATCAGCGTGTACCCCCTCACCACCTCTTCAGGTTCCCTGCCTGGGGCCCCATCCCACCTATTGTCCCCCTCAGGGCCTCCACCACATCAAATCTGCATTCTATCTGTGACCCCCAACATTCAGATAGTGTAGGGTCAATGATAACTTGAATGGGAAGCTATAAGAGTGGTAGTGAGAGAGGTCATGGACATCTGGTTTTTTGTTTTAGCACTGAGCATCCTGAGACTGTCCAGAAGACTACCTCAGGTGTTCTCTAGCACACTCACCCCATTTTGAGTCCCAGTCTGAGGTGGAGTTGCCTTCCGTCCAGAGCCCTGTTTTAAGTGTGGGAATATGTGCCATCATGCCCTCCCCCCAAAGTAAAGCATTCCATGGAGTTCCATGATAAGCCCCCAAACATCTGTATCCTGGTACACAGTCTAGAACTCACCTCTGGTTCATAAGTTGCACGTGTTCTGGGGAAGAGCTACCATGGCTCCACTAAGGCCGTGAATATTGAAGGTGGCAAACCGCCATCCTAGCCATAGTAAAGGCCGTATCTTATATATTGTCATCGAGTGTGGATGGAAGGCAGGCACCAAGATCACCTTCCCCCAAAGGGGATGCCATGCCTGACAGCCTGCAGGTATTGCTTGCATACTCAAGGAACAGAGCCATGCCTTTTTGGTATAAGGCATCGGTAGGCTGCCAGATTCCAGTCTGCCACAAAGTGGTGGTGCCTGGATCAGACTGAGGAAGGAGAGGAGTGGGACAGGTCCTGAGAAGGGGATGAGTAGAAATAAACTTTTGTTCTACCAGCAAGGTTTCTCTTTCACTTTTTCATTTCTTCAAAGGTGTCTTATCCTGGAAGGTGGCAGCTGCCTTGTCAACATTCATATGAATAACAGCTAAGTGATGCTCTTATTCTGCAAAAAACATCCTCAGTCCAGCAGCCTGAAGAAACACCCCCAACCAGCCCAAGAACAACACCCCATCCCCCAAAAACACTCCCATTCAGAGTTCATCCACCTGTGGGATCCTCTGATCACTGACTTCTAAGTCATGATTAAGCTAACACAACAGTGTCTTAATCAATATTTTCTGAAAACTATACCTGTATTTGATCCTCCTCCGATATAGAAGACTTACTGTAAAGGGTGTAAAACATTCAGTGAGGGGAGAGGTGTGAGCTACTGTATATTTTCAGGAAGGCTAAGTCATGGGACAGGAGAGAGAGCCCATCAGAGGGAGAATGGGCTTTGGGGGCTTTCGGGGGCACATGATACATATTTCCCAAGAGGTCCAGGAGATTGGTAACCTTTTAGAAGATGAAGGAAGCAATCAATAACGGCTGAACTGATTTGCCCAAAACCATTGCTCCCAAAACAGTACACAGAACAGACAACATGTTACTAGAGAAATATTTACTCTGTGGGCACACCACCAGGTTATGGCTTCTTCCCCTTTATGCCTGGTTACTGTCCTCTTCCAGCATCGGCCTTTGCACTTTTGACCTTTGGCTCCCATGTGAGCACACCTTGCCTTATAGGCAGCCTTGGAGGCCATCTGAGCGCACCTTGCCTTTTAGGCGGCCTTGGGGGCCATCTGTTGCCTATGGAGTCACGTTTGACAGATGTAGGAGTCTGATGGGTTATATTAGAGGCTAATGGCCTCAAAATTCTTTGTTCCTCCTTGCCCGCAGTTGAGGTGGCAGGGAAAGGATGATTGGGGATGGGGGCTGAATTGGCTGTTCCTGCTTTGTGTCCACAGAGAGATGTCAAGCTTCCATTAAACTCTTTTGATTTAAAGCACTGTATGGATTCAAGGACCCTAGGGGGAAGGCCCCAAGTCACCCTCTTATTAAGCCTTTTAATATGGTCTTCCAGCATCTGTGCTGCCGTAGGTGTAACAAGGGGAAGCTCCTGGAAGTATTCAGGGAGTCTTCCTCAACCTGTGATGGTGGCAAACTTCCCTCTTTTATTTCATTCTGGTATTTCTTAGAAACAAGTGATGTCTGCTCCATGGAATGCCATTAATTATGCACAGTCTTCACAAGTTTATCAAGTTGTCTCTGTCCTGTAGTCTCTACAGACACCATGGAATTTTTCACAGATCGGCTATGTTCTTGGTCAGAACCATATCCCATATCATTTGCTGGGTTGTGTCCCTGATCCTTTTCCAGGTCATCTTTGCAGGAAATGTCCTCTAGCAGAATTTCTGGGAGCTCCACATACACGCTTTTTGACCTACTCCTTCTGATCAGACTCTTATTAGAGATCCCCGAGCGTCCACCATGGCGCTGAGACTCAGTTGCTGTGGAAGAGTCAGTGCTAGAGGCTCATAGATCCTGCGGGTTAGGCCCCTCTGGTGTAGGATGAGCCTCTTTTGAAGATGAGACTCTAGTTTTCTCCGAAGCTCTTCATTCAGAGGAAACTTCCCAGGAGTGACAGAGATTACAACTTGGGCCTTGGTGGCCTTGTGGCTGAAACAAGGGTTAGACGCAGAACAGTAGTCCTCCTGGGATCTTTGGACTATAGTGGGTAAACCCCACACACGTTTCTGTACCTTCTGCAACACGTTCCATTCCAGTTGTTGGATTTCTTTTGATGTGAGATGGTTGGATACATTGTGAGGTCTGTGAAAACACACTCCACAGATGCTGATTAGGCTAGAGGACCAGATGGGCCTGGGGCTGGACATGAGGGATGGGTAGGGGCTGGGTTTGAGGCAGGAGTTGAGGCAGGTTCTCAGGCATGGATGGAGGAAGTAGATGGGGAACTCCTGGGGATTCCTGCTCTGGGGAGGCATTCGAGATGTTATCTGAGGCATCCGCAGCAGGGAAGGACTCATTATGCAGAGTTTGGAAACCTCAAACTGGATGGGGGTTTGCTGTAAATGGCCCTCCTCCAAGGTGGTAGGATATGGACACTGTTCCCACAACTGCGGAAAGGGGCTGACATCTTGGGAAAGGGTATTTAGGGACACTGTCTCTGTTTGGACGCTACGGTCCACTGAATGAGCATGATGGGGTGGGACAGGAGGTGGAAAGGCAGGGGGCTGGGCTGGGAAATGGTCCATTGGGAATTTGGAATCCAAGGAAGGAAAGGGCTCTGGTGGCACAGAATCACCCGGTGGTGAGGGTGGAAAGAAATCAGCCACAGGGATCACTGGGTTAGGTGAGAAGATGGAGGCAGGTGGTGGGGAAGACTCAGGCAGCGAAGCTGGTATTAGCTCTCCTGGAGGGACTGCTGAGAAGTCAGTGGAGAGAGTGAATGATGAAGTCGTCACAGGAGCTGTGGAAGCCAAGGAAGTAGAATCTTCCAGTGCCTGCAGGAACAGCAGCCGTTTGATCTCAGCAAATGTGCTGTTACTTATCTCACAGGAGGGGTCTGGACATAACAGTTGACGAAAGTGGATGGTATCATGATGCCGGCCGAGGGGGCTGCAGGAGACAGGAGGTAAAAAACTGCAGCCAGGACCAGAACAAGGGGAGGCGGCCATGCAGACCTGACAAGGGAGGGGCCACCTGAATCCTGCTATCCCTTCACAATGCCCCACTTTAATGAACTGACAGTGTACTCAGTACCATTCACCCCAATATCTGTTCCTATGGCTACCCCCACCCCATGGCTCTGACAGACTGCAGTGAATCCTGCAATTGCATAAAACCTGCTCTAAGAGGCAATAGGATCAAGGGGGAAAACTGGTCACCTTCTTAAAATAGAGATCAGCTTCCGGGTCTCCTCCACTTCCCGTTGGTACCATCTGCCATCTGGGGAAACAGGAGACTGAGTTATATAGTGAAAGTAGAAACATAGGTATTAATCCAGGAGTCCCCTTATAGGACAGCCTTGGGATGTTGGACTCTGAAAGCCCCAACAATCAATAGATGAGGGCAAATGGCCAGTGATGTGAAGCTGGTTAGTAATCTAGCTTCCTGTATAAAGTACTTTCATGTAAATTATCCATGTGATGATCAGACCACCTCTGTGAAGCAGAGAGGTCAGGGAAGACTCCTGAAGGTCCATGATGTCAGAGAGCTTTCACAAAGTCAGGAGACAAAAGTTCTGACTCTTGTCATCTCACACGGCCACCTAGTGGGAAGCACTCGTTGTCCAGATCCATCACTGCTTCATGCTCAATAATGGTCAGAGCAGGGATCTGAGAAGGGTTTTGCACTCTGGCTACATTTCCATGAGCCTCTCCTCTGAGGGAATGTATCTAGCAGCTCGCATCCTCAGAGTTCATGGACCGGGCCCTCATGGAGAGGGCAGCAAGCATCAGCCTTGGAGAGAGCTCAGGTGGAATAGGCAGAACCTTACCTTCCAGTGTCTCTCCTTTCCTCCTCCTCTTGGCTCTGCCCTGATGCTAGAAGAAAAATGAAAATGAGGGGGGTTGGGAACCATGTCTTACTCTTCTCTCAGAAATGGAAACATCGTTTATGCAAGAATTCTAGGACTTTAGTAGAACTTTGTGTTCCTTGCTTTTTTCAGTTTTAAAGGTGATAAAATGTTGTCAATATTTACTCTTTGGAAAATCCAGGGGACGACTTTGTCTAGGAGGTCCACAATCCGAAGTCCTTTGTTCATTGAGGACATAGAAAAGGAAGCCCAACAGTCACACCTGTGCTGCCTCAGGTAGGACCCTGTAAACTAGGTCATAGCTCCGACCTCACTGTCTTCTCAGAGGTTTAGCAGTGTTCTGATCATCTCAGCATGAAGGAAGGCTTGATCAAGTGATGCTGGACTTGGGAATGTGACTTGATATGGTCGAGTGCTGGGAAACTTTGTTCTCTTACACAGACCCCATCCTCTCAAAATAACCCAATCCAGGACTACAGAATCCCTGAGTTTGGGATTTTATCCAAGAACCACCACCATACCCAGATAGACTGTAGTTTCAAGTAGAAACCTTAGTTCTTTCTTAACACTTACCCCTGCCAGGCCTCTTTTCCTAGAGGAGTGAATGTCTGTTCTCTTAAGACTTCCCATTTTAGGTGCTTCTCCCACTCTACCAAACTCCTTTTAAAACCTGGGATTAGGGCTCCTGGATGGCTCAGTTGGTTAAGTGTCTGCCTTGGGGTCAGGTCAGGGTTCCAGGGTCTTGGGATCTAGCTCCACATTGCACTCCCTGTTTCTCTCTCCCTCTGCCCCTCTACCCCACTTCTGCTCTCTTCCTTTGTCTTAAATAAAGTCTAAAAAAAAAAAAAAAGGAATAAGATTTGGGATTAGAAATGGAAACCGTAATAATCTATGTTGAGTTCCTCCCCTCCCCAAGGTTTTCTTACCTTTTGGGTAATTTTGCTTTTCCAATTTGGAAATGGAATCCCCACCAGGTAGCACAGGAACAGAAGGAGCAATCCCAAACCACACAGGAAGGTGAAGTTGGGATCCAATTCCCAACATGTTGAGCCAGAGCTCAGACATGGTTTAGTATCGCTATTCAGAAATGAGAGAACATTCCAGTGTTGGAACTTCATCGTCTGAATCACAAGACACCCTATATTGTGCACACGCTGAATATATATCGTCCCCAGGCTTACATCACAGAGCACGGTCACAAAGAGTTTCTGAGGGTGAGGGAGGGGAGAGTTGAACAAGGTGTGTCCAGAGCCCCTCCCCACCTACTAGCTCAGAAGACCCCTCCATCCTCCTGGTCCTTCAGGTCTGCCATCCTATTTTCCTACTCCTTTTCATCACTTATGAAAATTATGAAATTTTCTGTCATTCCATGTATAATTCATATATTACCTGGGTCCCGCTTCACTGTTTGAGAAATTGGCTTTCGTCTTACCAGGTCTGTGCCTTGAAAGTCTGCAAGGCTACCTGGAGTTTTTGCTTGTACCCTGACATTTACACTCAGGATCACATAGGTCCTCAGATCCAGCTTTCATATACAGTGTGTTTGCCTGGGACACCTGGGTGGCTCAGTCGGCTAAGTAATCACCCTCAGCTCAGGCCATGATCTGAGGGTTCTGGGATCAAGCTCCGCATCTGGCTCCTTGCTCCATGTGGAGCCTGATTCCCCCACTCCCTCTGCCTGCAGCTCCCCTGATTGTGTGCTCTCTGTCAAATAAATAAAACCTTTAAAAGAAAATGTGTTTGGCTTCCATGAACGCAGATAGAGACCTTAACGTTCTTTCACACTCACTCAGTTCCGTACATGTTGCACAGCACATTTCAGTTTTTGTTTCATTCGGCCTTTAGTATCTTCCGTCAGAGAGGCTGACTCAATTAAACTCAATAATGCATTATTCAATAATCCCCAAACCAAAGTCAGTGTAAAATGACTGTAAATAATTAAACCTTCAAATGGTCTTGGGGGTAACTGTGCAGCACTCGTATTCCTAAAGTTAGTGAAGCTAAACTGCATAAAAGGTTTGGGGACAAGCTAACACACACACACACATACACACACACACACCCTTTGACAAAACAATCCATTTTCTTATTTATAAACTTAGGTTATTACTTATCTACTATATTACTACTTAGGATTAGTAAGAAGATTAGAGAAAATGCTTATAAAATGCCAAGCACAATCTCTGGCAACTAAGAGACAGTATCAGAGAAAGATCTGTTATTGTTGCCACTGCTGTGGCTCCAAATTAAAGGTCCCAGCTCAGATTTGGGAAGTAAGATAATCAAATATATGATCACTACTTAGGAAAAGCAGAACTAAGGAAAATCATTTTCCAGGGTTCTAGAGTGAGGGAGAAGTGCATAAAGAATAGAGATTTGAGTTGGGAAACAAAAGTGCTGATTTCATGCTTCCTTCCCACCACTTTCTGTATTAAGCAACCATGGTCAAGTCACTAAACTGGCCTCAACTATTACAAATGTAAATTGGGGTAATAGTCCTTATTTTTCTATGTTCTTGGATTCCTCATGTGATATGTTAATAAAATATTATACAAAAAGAGTGGCACTAGTAGCTGTGACTATTTTTTTGTTGTTGTATACTTATAAAGAAATATCACACAATTAAGGCAAGATATTTAAACTTCAAGTGCTTACATAATTTTTGTGTCAAGAGAGAAAAGTTGTTCACATTTCTCCACAAACAGAAGAGGCATCTCACCACATTTTTAAAAAGCATAAAATGTTAATGATATGTCTAATAATGTGTTATGTCAAGGTTTAGAATTCATGACTAAGAAGATAAGACAGATGTCTATAAATGTACATATTTAGCAATAATAATAGCAGAATTAACAAATGCCAATACTGTCAATGAGAATACTGACACTAGCACAATATGATAGAAGGTTATGAACACCATCTTCCAAATACCCAAGCTGCAAGTTCCATGGGAACAGATTTCCCAGGTCACATAAGATATATTGAGTTTTATTATTTTAAGGATAATATGATTTAACAATCATTTTTAGCCTGAGTCAGTCAGCACAATTTCTAAGCTGTGACCAAAGAATAATGTAGGTCCCCTGACAACCTTCCTCATTAATAATAACCATCTTCCCTCTTCCAGCTGAAAATGTCAAAGGACTCGACTGATAAAATTTTCCATACAGTCTGAGCATCACAGTACTTCAGTGAATATTGCTTCAAAAGAAGACTCCTACCCAGGAAGTCTTCAAGCCACCTTTGACTCCTCTGCCCTTCAAGCCCTCACATTCAATGTTATTACATTTCCTGGATATTTCCTTAAGATATCTCTTAAATTTGTTCCTTTACTTCCATTTTCACTGCCACAATTATAGTCCACAGCATGACCTTTTATCAACACTCTCAACTCCAGTTTTTTTCTTCCTTCAATCCAGCCTATAAATCCCTGCCCATTTAGCTCCCTAAAACACTGCTTACATCCTGCCACATGCTTTCTCAGGAGCCTATACTCAAGTCCATCCTTTGATCCCAGGGAGGAGCTTTCAAAAAGCACTGATGCCCAAATCCTACCTAAAGAGGTTCTGATTTAATTTATCTGGGATGGAGCCCAAATATTAATTTTTCTTTAAAGGTTCCTTGGGTGTTTCTAGGGTGTTTCTAATGTGCAGCCAGGTTTGGGAACCACTTCAATGCATCTCTATTGCCTATTAAGTCAAACTAAGACTCCCAGAGCAGATGCTGCAGGTGCTCTCCTGAGATTCCCTCCCATTCCTTTGACCTTTCTATGCACCATCCCATGGCTTCGGTGTGATTTGTTCCTAATGCCCATCAATACATGCTACTCTTCTGATGACTGCCCTTGTGTGACTAGTGCTATTGCATCCTTGTTCCTGCAGAGAAAACAGAAGGGGCCTGGGGATTTATATCCCTGGGGCAGCTCTAAGTCAATGCCTAAGAAATGTAGGAGTACGACTGCCTAGCTCCCTTGGCTGGATCTGGGCATATTCTGTAGTGTAATTTACACTTCAGAGCTCCCTAGCAGACCAGTCTAAGACAAACACTTTACATAAATAAACACACACACACACACACACACACACACACACACACACACACACAAACACGCACTGTGTGTGTGTTTAGATTTTTCCCCTTGCTTTTTTCCCCTTCCCTTTACTCCCTTTCTTGTTTCATCAGGTAGCACCTTCCTTAAGATATCACTTGGATACAAAACCTCATCACAAGGTCTGCTTATGAAGAAGCCAACCTGTCTGACATCTTGCTAAAAACAATTCATAACTTGGTCCCACCATGTTTTCTGCAATTATCCATCATGTACTAGATGTGCTAGTTTTCTCATCAATTATACTTACTCCTTAAGCTATTTCCCAAGTGACCTCTGCGACTATCATAACTTCCTAACTTCCAAAAACAAACTCTATCACTCCCATACCATGCATAGCCCAAAGCCCTATCCATGAAAAGTGCTCAATAAATATGGTTTGAACTGGTGCTGCCTCCTCCATGAAACTTGTTTCAACAATTCTAGCACATATAACCCTAGATGTATTCTCCAAATTCTATATTTAATGTCATCCACATTCATTTGTTGAGTTATTCAACAAATATTTATGTGATTACTATGTCCCAAGACCTGTGCTCACCATGGGGAATGAAACAGTAAGTATGGAGGCACGTGGGTGGCTCAGTGGGTTTAAGCTTCTGCCTAAGCTTGGGTCATGATCTCAGGGTCCTGGAATCAAGCCCCCCATCGGGTGTCTGCTCAGCAGGGAGCCTCCTTCCACCCCCATCCCCCAAGCCTGCCTCTCTGCCTATTTTTGATCTTGGTCTAATTAATTAATTAATTAATTTAAAGAAAAAAAAGACACAGTAAGTATGGATTTTCTTTTGCTCCCATGGAGTTTAGAATCAAGTTAAGGATACATATATTAAGCAAATAATCACACTAATAAATGTTGATTTATAGCCATGAACATCTAAGGTGAGATAAATGGTGCTGTGAGAAAACACAAAAAGTAATAAATGTCCTCAACTAGGACTTCTCTGAGTAAATAATGAAGAAGTGATGACCTAAAATTATTGTCCTTCTCTATTTTAGAGATTCTTGGTCCCACCCCCTGAAATTGCATACAAATTTTGTGTGACTATGTATTATTCTTTTAATAGATTTTTAAGAGGTCCATAACCACAAATGTTGCACAATGGCAATCCTATAGAAAACATGCCACATTTATCAACTGCCTTCTACGTGTACCCTATCTGGAGATCACTATTCATAGAAATGTTAATATTTTCTTTTGTACTTGATATTATTTAGTAAAATATTAGACATATGCTCATCACTTAACAAATATTGTTATCCTCCCCCTGCTCTTAGCCTGAGTGTTTGCACAGAACTCAGATTCTCAAAAAACAAATAAGCAAAATGTCTTTATTTTCTTTATTAAATTAAGGGCCCATTTTGAGCAGTTGTGGGCAGGGTGCAATTGATTATCTTGGTTTTGTTTGGGTACCAGGAAAACAAGAGCAACAAAACAGGATTTGCGTGTTAAAACCTTCCGGGATGCCTGGGTGGCTCAGTTGGTTAAGCGGCTGCCTTCGGCTCAGGTCCTGGGATCCGGTCCCACATCTGGCTTCTTGCTCCACAGGGAGCCTGCTTCTCCCTTGGCCTCTACCTGCCACTCTGCCTGCCTGTACTCTCTCTATCTCCCTGACAAATAAATAAATAAAATCTTAAAAAAAAAAAAAAAAAACCTGCTTGTACCAGGCTAGTGCCAAACAACTGTCTCTACATAGGCTTCAGTGTTTGCTACTTCAGGGATTTAACACATTCAACCTGGGAACTCCCTGCTGTTTTTCCCATCCTCAAACCTTAGCTACCCTAAATGTATGTTTGTTACCTAAAAGGTAAAAGCAAAAATCATTCATTTCATGCAGAAAAAAAAAAAGGGAAGCTGATTTCTTAATCAAGTATACTGATCAAATTCAAAGAAAAATAGAATGAAAATTAAAATTTAATTTCAAATGCCACTGGAAAAATATCTTTGACTACATACACATTGAAAATAATGTTATAGCATTAAGGAGGGCACATGATCTGATGAGCACTGGGTATTATACACAACTAAGGAATCATTGAACACATCAAAAACTAATGGTGTACTATATGTTGGCTAATTGAATTTAATAATAATAAAAAAGGAATAAGGGCATTTGGGTGGCTCAGTCGTTAGGCATCTGCCTTCAGCTCAGGTCATGATCCCAGGGTCCTGTAACTGAGCCCCACATCGTGCTCCCTTCGTGGCAGGAAGCCTGCTTCTCCCTCTCCCACTCCCCCTGCATGTGTTCTCACTCCCACTGTCTCTCTCTCTCTGTCAAATAAATAAATAATCTTAAAAAAAAGAAATATTATGTATGTACAGACAAAAAGTTAATATACAATTATATAATAGAAACAACAAATACTTTTCATTTGTATACTTCAAAATGCATTTAAACATGTTATAGATGGAAAAATGTATATAGGGTGCCTGGGTGGCTCAGTGGGTTAAAGCCTCTACCATAGGCTCAAGTCATGATCCCAGGGTCCTAGGACCATAGGGAGCCTGCTTCCTTTCCTCTCTCTCTACCTGCCTCTCGATCTACTTGTGATCTGTCTGTCATAAATAAGTAAATAAACCTTAAAAAAAAAAGAAAGAAAGAAAAATGTATATATAAACCACAATGCCTAACTTACATCAATAAACGCAATAACATAAAAAAGAAAATAAGGAAAATTATACCATATTCCAATATATTGCTAAGGTGTTGTTAAAAAATGTAAAAATTTCAACAACTTGTACTTGAATTTCAGGTCCAGCAGCCCTGAGATAATGGTGCAAAATGTGCAAAACACAAAAACACAGCAAAATATTAAGGGAATAATTAAACTGAATAATCAAAAGACAAACAGGCATCAAAGTTCTAAAGAGGAAAAAGACTACTTTAATACCACATTCTCATCTCCTGTTTCTCTTAAACTTGAAGCTCAGAGTCTCAAAGATTGGCTATTACTAGAACATCCTGAACAGATGACACCATATGCACACATCAATATTTTAACAGACTGCCGTTCTTGAACGGTCCAGGGACCAAACACCAAATTTTAAAAATTTATTTCCTTCTCCCACAGGTTGACAACCCCTATGCCCCTGCACTCCTGTTCACTTCCATCCTAGGTATGCTGTTAATAAAGGGAGAAGACATCAGATACAAACAATATTGGCACTTAATAACAACTCAGGTATAAAGTCTGATCAAGTAGCTGAAATCCACAGTTCATTCTGAAAGCAAGATTTGATGTATGGTTTCTTATTTATGGGTTTTCCTCTCTTGTTAACATATATAATTAAATGCATGATAAGTAGTTAAATATTAGAAATCAAGTCTCAAAAACTACTTTAAGAAGGAAGGATGAGGTAGCAAATTACTTTCCATCCAGGGAATGATGACAGAGTATGAAAGAGTATAAGGCCATCTAATTTTGTCATCTCTTGCATCTACTTTTTAGGGCCTTTGAGCCTCTATCTGTTTCCTAACATGTCCTCCCAGGACTGTCACATTCCCATGGACAGAGTCAGCAATTCTCCATGTTAATTCTATCCTCTCTTCTGCTGCTTCGATGCAAGTAAAGGAAAAACAATTTTACTACACATAAGGGCAGCTTTAATTTAACTCCCATTTTTAAGTAATTTATTCTTAAACATTAATATTTAAGTTATTAATGACAAATTATCTGCTACAAATTTCATGAGTGATGAAAATGAACCAATAATATATTGATATCCCAAAGTAGACATTCCCTGGCCTCAATTAAAAACTTGCCTATTCTAACCGTGAGGTATTTTGCATAATATCACAGACCTGAAAGAAATACTAAGTAACCATTTAGTCCTGTACTTTGCAACTCCTCTGTCTGGAGCTCTCACATACACTAAAAGACTATTACAGTTTTTCTTTCCTTCCTTGCTGAGAGTTCTAGCTGGGAGGGGGGTGGGGGGGATGAAGGTCGAAAGGAGATAAGCTGATGGATATGATGGAGGAGGTTTCACATTCATATGTGTGTTGGATATATAATGTGATCATGGAGCAGTGCTATGGATGAAACGATATCTAGAGGCTAAGAAATTGGCAGCTTCACTGTGCCCAAAGAAGGTTCATTGGGCTGTCACTGACCAGTAAAGATTCACTAAAAGCAGTGGAATAGGCCCTAAATGTTTTTAGTTCACTTCATTGTCAGCCCAAGTGCACTACTGTTCAAATAAGATACATACTTGGGTTGCTTTCACTATACAAATAATACAACCCAAGAATTTTTCTATAACAATGGATTTTTAATTGGCATATTAAATCCCTTCCCCCCACCACCTCCAAGCCAAGGCACCCCTCCAATGACGTTGATTAATCCTTTTGTAGAATTATGAACTTGGAGAGCTTTTTAAAGGAGAAAGGGATTGAACGCCAGGTGGGATTTAGCCAAAGCTGTCACAGCTCTGGTTGTTACCCCTCACAATCCATCTTGCTGAATCAAAAAGCAAACTGTGAACAAAGAGCTTAGGCAGTTTGTTTGAAGATACACTCCTGTCTTTCTAGGAGGGATTAAGTCATGGCTACAGTTTGTTTGGAAAATTATCCACATGAAAATTATTAAATTCATGTGGCATCTCTTTGAGCCAAAATGTTTTATAACTTTTCATCTCTATATCACAGTGATAGTAATGCTGTAGTTTTTTACTGAAACACAAACCCTCTCCTCAGTCTTTCAGAATATTGCTTAATATTTTGCATTTACCACAAGAATACACAAGATGTTGACTCTTAGACTTTTAAATAATAAGGATCCAGGCTCTTCCTTTAAACAGGAATCACAGCCATACCAGATGTGGAGAGAAGAGGATTATTTTAGCATTTATTCCCAACACTGGGCTTCCTAAAAGCCTCACTGGTGCCCTGCTGAAACAGGAGAAACAGATTAGATAGTTAAGACCTTGGGCAAAAAGGGAAGAATAAAGCCAACCCTGTGATATATTTCAAAAGTAAAGTGTTTTCCCTCAGAATGGGAATTTTCTTCATGGTAAATGGATCCAAATCTTAGAATATGCTATAATCTTAATTATCTAAACAATAAGCCACCTGTGTATCACCAAATACTCCATTTTTGACACTCAAGGTATTTTTGTTATTCAAATAATCCTTGAATTGAGATGGGGGCAGGGAGATTATTCAACAAATACTAAATGGTTGCTATGTATCAGGCACCAGGGCAGGTCTTAGAGAAACAGGATTAATAAACTGCTAGCCCTTTCTTCTTGAGCTCATAGTCCAGTAAAGGAAGCAAACATGTAAACAAACATTATGATAAAAACCACAAAAGAAGGGTAACCATTGTGTTTAATAAGCAGAACTCCACAGAATATGGGGGTGGTGGGGGGAAGCCCTTCATCTTTTCCCCTCACAGCCTCTTTGTAACCAATCTACAGACTCATTTTTCTCTTGCCCTTTGAAGGAAAAGTTGGGCAAAGAAAGGTCCCATGATTTCCTTAAACACTCTTCTGTAGTGCCAAGAATAACCTAACTAGGTAATTAAAATGCCCAGTCCAGGTTATTATTGATTAATAAACACCAACTTCATTTAAAATTCAAAGTTCCCTCTGCCAAATTGGTCGTACATTCAGGCTGGAAGAGTGGAGAACGATATGGCCTTCTTTTTCTCCATTTCCCCACCTTCCACTTTTCTACCCATTCCATACCCAGCTGCACATACAAATTTGCCTCTGCTCTCATCAGGGATGCAGTCAGAGAAGAGAAGACGGAAGCATCTGAAAATGACTTGACTACTACTATTAGAATCTGAACGAAATTGATTCTCTCAGAAGTTGCTTTTATTTATTTATTTATTCCACAAATATTAACCAAACACCAATTACATTCTAGGTACTGTTCGAAACACTGGGGACACCTAGTGAGAAAAACAAAGTCTTTGAGTTTACGGACGTAATAGCCTAGTGGGGGTATAAGCAGACATAGAAATGCTATAAGTTGACAAGTGGTATGGAAGAAAAAATTAAACAGGATTAAGGAAATAGGGAGCATTAAGAGGTAGATGCTATTTTACTTAGGACAGTCAGGAAAGCTGTTTATGATAAGTGAATATCTGAGAAGAAACACAGTAAGGAAAAAAAGAAAGCTGAAGGATTTAAGCTAAGCAAATGTCAGAGTAAAGCGTATTCCAGCCTGAGATACTAATAATTGCAAAGGCCCTGAGGTAAGCAAATGCTATAGTAATGTTATAAGAACAGCAAGATGTAGCATAGTTAGAATAGCAATGAATAGAATAGCATAGCTAGAACAGAATGACACAAGGAAAGAATATTGGGGATGAGGCCACAAATGTAGAGGAAGTTAGAACATATGAAAGGAACTCAGGTCACTGGGCTTTTTTCTGCATCAAAAAGAGAAGCTTTTGGAAGTTTTGAGCAGAGATGTAAAATGATACATGTTTTGTAAAAATCATCCTGGCTTCAAGGTAGAGAAGAGAATGTAAAGTAAGCATCGAAGTAGGGAGACAACTGGGAGGCTACTATAAGAATTCAGAGCAGAGATGATGATGGCTTAAACCATTATGATAGAGGAGAAGGAAATAGAATTGGGCAGATTCTGGATATACTGTAAAGGATTTAATGATGGGCCAATTATGAGGTATAAAAGTGAGACAGAAATCAAAGCTGACTCTAAATTTTTGACCTGAGGAACCTGAAAAAGGATGTAGCTATTCACTGAGATAAGGAAAAAAAAATGTGAGAAGATAAGGTTTGATTAAGAAGAAACAAAGAGGGACACCTAGCCAGCTCAGTCTGCTAAGCATCTGCCTCTGCTCAGGTCATGATTCCGGGGTCCTAGGATCAAGTCCTGCATTGGGCTCCTTGCTCAATGGGGAGCCTGCTTCTCCCTAAAAGTTAAACATAGGGTGCCTGGGTGGCTCAGTGGGTTAAGCCACTGCCTTTGGCTCAGGTCATGATCTCAGGGTCCTGGGTTCGAGTCCTGTATCCGGCTCTCTGCTCTGCAGGGAGCCTGCTTCCTCCTCTCCCTCTCTCTGCCTGCCTCTCTGCCTACTTGTGATCTCTGTCTGTCAAATAAATAAAATCTTTAAAAAAAATAAAAGTTAAAAACATAGAGTTAACATAAGATCCAGCAGTTCCACTTCTTGGTATATACTCCCCAGAAATGAAAACAAGTCTACACGAAAATGTGTAAACAAATGTTTATAGCTATCTTATTAAAAGATCAAAAGATGAAAACAATTCAAACAACCATCAACTGATAAATGGCTGAATTAAATACACATATTCCTATGATAGAGTATTTTTTGGAATAAAAAAGACCAATCCATTCCACAACAGGGATGAACCTTGAAAACACGTTAAATGAAAGAAGCCAGTCACTAATGGCCACATATGACTCCATTCACATGAAATGTCCAGAATAAGAAAATCTAGAACCAGAAAGTAGTACATCTTAGAGGTGGAGGGAGGAGGGCGGAGGAGAATAATAGCAAAAGGTTGCAGATTTGTTTCTTTTAAGTCATGACAACATTTAAAATTGTAGTGATGTATATACTGAAAATCAAGGAATTATACATGTTAAATAGGTGAATTGTATGGTATGTGAGCTGTATTTCAATAAAGCTGTTAAAACAAGTAAAGTATTTAAAAATAAGTACTTAAGGATGACAAGAAGGGGAGCATAAAGAACAAAAGCTGTCAACACATTTTTGAAAAATGGAAATCTGGTGGAGGAGTGGAAACTGACTCACAGAGCTAACAAAGTGCTGGCAAATCGTTCACAGTGCAAAACCTAGAAGACACGCAACCTGGTGGCACTAGAGAAAGAAAGAGATTAGGGATTCCATGTTAGTAAAGATGTTGAATTATTGTTCTTTGTTGTTTGTTTTATATTGCATATAATTTCTAAAATAATTTTTTTTGAGTGGGGGTGCCCTTTGCCAGTTTTGTAAAACCTTTTTGAAATGTTAGCATGTTTCAAATGTGTAGAGAGGATCCCAGGTTTCTTGCATTGGACAGAACTTGAGACAACTGTTTTAAAGTTAGCATTGCACACACCTGATGGTCTGAAAACATACTGTGTGTGATTTCTATTTTATATTTGTTAAGGTGTGTTTTGTGTCCTTGAATATGGTCCATCTTAGTGAACGTTCCATGTGAGCTTTAGAAGTATGTGTATTCTGCGGTTGGATGAGGTATTCTATAAATGTCAATTAGAGCAAGTTGATTGAGGATGTTGTTTGGGGCAACTATATCTTTACTGGTTTTCTGCCTTCTGAATCTGCCCATTTCTGATAAGGACTGTTGAAATTTCCAAGAATAACAGTGGATTCATCCATTTTTTCTTGCAATTATAGTGGTTTTTGCCTCACAGATTTTGACACTATGTTTTACATGTGTACCTGTTAAGGAGTGTTCTGTCTTCTTGGAGAATTGACCCCTTTGTTGTTATGTAACGCTCTTCTTTACCTATGATAATTTTCCTGTTGTGAAGTTTGCTTTGTCCAAAATAATAGAGTTACTTCTATTTTCTTTTCATTAGTGTTAGCATGGTACATTTTTCTCTGTCTCTCTTTTTTTAATCTATCTGTATCTTTATATTTAAAGTGAGTATTTCATAGGTCTTCAATTGGGTCTTGTTTTTTTATGTGCTGTGACAGTCTCCTCTTTTAATTGGTGAATTTAGACCACTTCCATTTAGTGATTTTTAAATATAGTTAGATTAATATCTCTACCTTGTCCGTTCTATTTGTTATTCATTATGCCTATCCTTCCCCTCTTTTTCTGTTTTCTTTTCTGGTTTTAAAAAAAGCATTATATATAATTCTATTTTCTTACTTTGTTAGTCTATCAATTATTCTGTTTAAAAATATTTTAGTGTTTGTTCTAGAGTTCATAATATATATTAACAAGTACTCTAAATTCCCTTTCATGTAATGTTATAACACTTCATAGATAGTGCAGGAGTGTCCAATTCCTCCTGTCCCTTGTACCACTGATGTCATTCATTTCACTTATCCATGTACTATAATCACTGAACACATTATCATTATTGTTATTATTAGGTCAACTGAGAATAAGATGAATGAATGTTTTATTTGACCCTCATTCATTCCTTCTCTTCCTTTACTTTATGTATATCTGAGTTATTTTCCTTCTCACCAAAGAACTACTTTTAACATTTACATAGGGCAGGACTGTTGCTGATGAATTCCCTGTTTTTATTTGTCTAAGTTATTATTTCTGTTTTACTTTTGCAGGATAATATCACTAGATATGAAATTTTGGATTGGTGGTTTTTTCTTTCAACAGTAAACATTCTAATCTCTTACTTTCATGGCTTATGATAATAGGTCATAATTCTTGGTTTTTTCCTCTAAGGTAGGGTTTCTATTTCCCTCTGGATTCCTTTGAAATTTTACCTTTTGTTTTCCTATCACTTGAATATGATATGTCCAGGTATAGACTTTTAAAATATTTCCCTACTTGATGTACTCTGAACTTCCACAATGTATCGCTAACCTTTTATTAATTTTGGAAACTCCTTGGCCATTATTACTTCAAGCATTTTTTTCTGTTCTTTCTTCTTCTGGTATTCTAATTATATATCTGTTGTACATTTTGAAACACAGTTCTTGGATATTCTAGATTTTAGCACTAAGAAAATTCTTTTTCTCTTTGTATTTCAGTTTGGAATGTTTCTACTGACATATATGCAAACTCACATATTCTTTCCTTGCTTGTATGGACCTACCGATGAGTCAATCAAAGTCATTTTTCATTTGCCATACTGCTTTTGTTTTCTAACATTTCCTTTTGATTCTTTCATAGAATTCCCTCTCTTGGCTTCCTCTGTTTTTGTATGTTTTCTACCTTTACCACTAGAGACCTTAACATAATAATCATGGTTATTTTAGATTCCATGTATGACAACTCTGAAATTTGTCACATCTGAATGTGTGCCTGATGCTTGGTTTGTCTGACAAGTTTGCTTTTTCTTGCCTTTAGCATGCCTTGTAAGGTTTCTTTGAAAGCCAAACATGATGTATTGGGTAATCAGAACTGAAATAAAGAGACCTTTAATGTGAAGTCTTATGTTAGTCGGGTTAGGTGTTGGGGTATGTTTAATATTTACTGTAACTATGCATATCAGGGGCTGCAATTTCCTTTAGTGTCCTTGTTTTTGTCTCTCCTAGTGTCTTTAGGTTTCCCTAAATTTCCCTAAATAGAAACTATACCTTGCAGCTCTGTTTAGCTCTGATCCTGTTCCTATACCAGAGCCATTAATACTGTAGCAAGGTGTCAAGGGAGGGGATATGATTAATCATTCATCTTTTAATGGGCTTATGTCCCTGGATTATGATGGTCACTAGTGTTTAAAGGTTTTTGGTTTTTTTTTGTTGTTGTTGTTCCACTTTATCAATAAGAAAGGAAGCCTAGAGGGGGCTGCTATTGTTGGGTAATTTACCTTCTTCCATGGGGCATAACGCTCTGGTAGGATTTTCCCAGTGAGTAGGTTTGTGTTATGGAAAACCCTCTGGGAATATTTCATGATGTTTTCAAAATGGGTTACCTTTCTCTTTCTCTCCAACACTACATTCCTCTGCCAGAAACTTGAGCTTTTTTTTTTTTTTTTTTTTTTTTTTTTTTTTGGTAGCTCTACTGTGAGAACTAGTTTGGGTTCCTGGTAATATCACCTATAAATAAATGGGGGTCCCCCAGTAGATTGTGACCCCAGGAGTTTCTCACTCTCATGCTAGCCCATATGCATCCTTCAGCAATTTGTCCAAGTGTCTGTTTAAGTGTTCATACCAGGAGAGCAGTGTTGAGCCTCCAGTGCTTCTGTTTCAGGTAAGTGAATCTTAGGTATGATTTTCTGCACTGACACTCTCAGAAGATTTGAGGTAATGGTTTGCCACTATGGTTCCAAGAAATGTCATTGATTTTTAGTCTGTTCAGCATTTTGCTTCTTTCACAGACTGAAGTGATGACTCCCAGGCTTTTTAAAATGTTAGATCTGGAACCAGAAGTTGCCCTTCAGAGAATGACTCTTTATTTTCCTGTTCCTCTTCCCGCATTTCTAAATGAGTTTGGTAGGGTCAGAGAAACACCTAAAATGAGAAGTCTAAGGAAAGAACAGACATAAACTCCTCTAGGAAAGGAGATCTGACAGGGTGAAGGATTAAGCACGCACTAAGAATTCCACGTGAAACACATGGTCTATTAGGGTATGGTTTTGGCTCTTGGGTAAAATCCCAAACACAATGATTCTGCAGTTCTGGATTGGGTTATTTGGAGAGTATGAGGTCTGTGTAAGAAAACAAATTTTCCCGGGTCTTGATCATAAGTCACATTCCCATGACAAGCAAGCCTGCCTTCACGTTGGGATGATCAGAACAGTGCTGAGCCTCTGAGAAGAGACTTGGGTCTGAGGTATAGCCTACAATACAGGGTCTACCTCAGGGAGCACATATGTGACTGTCAGGCTTCAGTTTTTTATGTCCTCATTGAACAAAGAACTTCTGAGTGAGAATATCAAGTGTGGACCCCCCAGACAAAATCATCCTTTGTTTTTCAAAATAAAGCCTTAAAAATTGAGAAAAGCAAGGAACACAAAGTTCTATAAATTAAAATACAGTCCTTGTGTTCTTGGATAAAGAATGTTTCCATTTCTGAGAGAAGAGTGAATGATGGGTCCCCACTCCTCATTCTTTTCTTTTCGTTCTAGTGTCAGGGCAGAGCCAAGAGGAGGAAAGGTGGGACTCTGAAAGGTAAGATTCTGCCTATTCCACCTGAGCTCTCCAAGGCTGACCCTTCCTGTCCTTTCCATGAGGGCTCAGTCCATGATCTCTGAGGATGCCAGCTCCTAGATACATTCCCTTTCAGAAAACAGAGGCCTCAGAGGAGAGGATCATGGAAACACAGTCAGAATGCAAAACCCTTCTCAGTTTCCATGCTCTGACCATTACTGAGCAAGAAGTAGTGATGGATCTGGGCAATGGGTGCTGTCCAATATGTAGCCTTGTGAGACATTAAGAGTCAGAACTTCTGAGACTTTGTGAAAGACCTGTGATGTCATGGATACTTGAATTCTTCTTTGAGGTAATCATTGACTGATGTCCCACATAGGGCGGTTTTCAGTATCACATAGGATAGATAATACACACAAAAGCCCATTGTGAGTGATAAAATAATGTAAGTCTTATGATCATTGATCATGTGACCTTATATCCTAATACATGGTACTCTCCAAGTCCAGTCTACCAAGGATATCTTTAAAGGACACTCTATTCAGCCTTCTATTAGATCTCTCTCTTCTATCTTCATTATTTTCCTGGTTTCCCAGGGTGGAGAACTTGCCAGAGAGAAGTTGGGGAGGCAAGAAAGGTGCTTCCTCTTCTGTAAAGGTGAGTAAACACTACCTTCTTTCCTGAACCGCTCTTTTAAGCAGAGTCTATGTATTTCTAGAGCCTTAGGGAAGCCTCAAATTGACATAGGATGGAAAATTCTAAGAGTTAGAATTTGAAGGCTTGGGGATGTTGGTGGGTGGGGGGCTACCTTTGCCAGACCAGCCATGGTCACCTATGTTTGTTCTGGTCCTGGTTGCAACTTTGTATGTCCTATCTCCCATAGCCCCCTAGGCTGGCGTCATGATACCATCCACTTTCATCAACTATTATGTCCAGACCCCTTCTGTGAGGAGTCTAACAGCACAACTGCTGGGGTGAATCAGTTGCTGTTCCAGAGGCCCTGGAATATGCTACTCCCTCTGTGATCCCCTTGGTTTCTATAACTTCTGTGACTCACTCATCATTCACTTTGTCTCCTGACTTCTCTGCAGTTGCTCCAGGAGACCTAATACCAGCCTCGTTGCCTGAGCCTTCCCCCCAATACCCTCTATCTTCTCACCTAACCCAGTGACCCCCTTAGCTGACTTTTTCTTACCCTCACCCTTAGGTACTCCCTGCCACTAGAGCCAAACACCTAGGATTCTTAATTCCTAGGGAACCATTCCATACCTCCACCCCCTGCCTTTCCTCCTTTCCTACCATATGATGTTCAGACAACAAGAGGCCACTTTACCTCTGAATACCCTCTCCACTCTTGACCCCACCATTTCACAAGATAACAACCTCTTACCACATCTGTCTCATATAAGGAAACCCACTGATTCATTTGCTTGTTATCAGGCATCTGTTTCACCACTGCCAGACTGCCCTTTAACTGTGACTCAATCTAAATCAATTTCCATCTCATTTAAACATATTCCTGAGAATTCATCTCCAGATGGTCCTCGTGGGATATCTCCTTGTGTCCCAACAATCAGAGGTAGTGAGTGTTCAAACCCATCGAGTTCCAAATTCACTTATTGGCAGGCCTATGGCAAGAACATGTTCCTCCCCGCATTATCACAATCCGATGTTCACCAAGAGCAAGTCTACCTCCGCCAACTGGAAACCTGTTTCAGGAGAGAGACTGCTACTAAACACAAGGAGGCCAGTGGAATTTCTTTCCCTGGTCTTAACTTCCAGGCCCTATTGGAGAGACAAATGGAGAAGAGGATGGCTTTCCAGATTTTAGAGAAGAAAGTAAAAGAGGAGGGGCCATTTTCCAAACAATTGTGGTCAGAGTACCAATGGACATCTTTAGGGAATGTTTTGCATCTGCTTGATGTACAGGTCACCATAGCCTCCAAAAGAGGCTGGAACACTGAAGCAAAACCAGAGCAGCTCTCTATTTATCAACAGCTCCTCTATGTCAAGGCTTTGGCAGAAAACTTGCATCAGATTTATAGCCAGCTCTTCTGGCGTCTTCCTTCTTTGCACAGTTAGTCCTTAGTAGTCACTCTCCTGATTTCTAGTAGTATTTCCCCACTAGAGTCTCACTTTGTCTTATTCAAAGGAATTCATAATACCTCTGCTATCAAAATACAAGCATCTCCTCCACCACTTCCTCATTCCCAACCATTTCCTCTCCCCATTGAACACCCCCAATCCTTGCGTCAAACCCTGTCCCCATCCCAACCTCTACCTTTCACTAAGGTGAACACCCATGCCCATTTTCAATCCTACCTCCCGATCATACCACCTTCTTCATCCCTAATTAGAGACCGTGGAGGGTCTTTCCATAGATCCAAGAATGAATCAGACTCTCCTATCTTGACTGAAAATCAACACCTGGGATGGCATGTGTTGCAGAAGCAATAGGAAAGGTTGTGGGCTTTAGTTCCTGTGTTTCAGAAATCTGAAGAAACCATTTGTCCTCGAGCTCCCAACCTTCCACTGGTTAGCCGGACGTCCCATGCCTATGTACCCATCTCCATCCTTCCTGGCCATTTTCATATCTTCTGTGAACCCCAGGAGACACTGGAGTTACATAGCCCAAGGAAGGTAATCCCACGCTGGTGCCTCCATGACTGCAGAAATCTAGACTCCCTAGCAGTGATGGAGCCTCAGCATACATTATCAGAACTCTCCTAGCAAAAAGGCAGGCATGTTCACTTACAATTCTCTGAGTTTCAGGCCCATAGTAACCAGGATCTAGCAAAGACTGAATTGAGTCTCCCCGGAAGTTTCCACGAGAGGGTCCAAACAGTGTTCCAGCTAAGAAAAGATAGGAGGAGGAATCTTGGGTATATCCTAGAGAAGAGTCCAGAAGACAGCCCACAGAGGATCTTAGAATGCCACCTAGTGAAGGGTCTGAGGGCTGCCTTGGAGACAACAAGGAACTGTGTGTGTCATTCAAGGAATCACTCGGGGAATGAAATATTGAATGTCTCAAGGAAGGACACAGACCAGAATCAAATGAAAAGTATTCTTAGTTTACATATGAGCAAGAAGTTTTGGCAGATCACTGCGGGTAGGATTCCTATAGGTGTGTGTTATTCATGGCTTGCTGATGACAATACATTGCCTTTCTCTGGGAGTTCCCATACTGCTCCAGAAAACACAGATGCTAAAGACAACGGTCGGTAGGGTTTACTGGCAGAGCACCACTCTAGAGCATTCTTTTCTTGGTCCCAGTACTCGACAGGTGCTAGAGGCCCATATTATTAGATTTTGCATGAGTGAGAGGTGGGGTCTACCCCTCAGGGTTCTTGAATCCATAAAATTCTATAAGTTGAGAGAATCCAAAACATGGCCTCTTCCCCAATTTGACTTTCCCTCCTCAGCCATGCATATTTCTGGGGTGGATTCCAAAGCTGAGATTTTTAAACACCTTGAGGGAAGCTCTAAACCTATTTTCAGAAACAGGGTGAGAACAACAAGTCAGTCCCCACTGCGGATCATCCTCTCCTCACTATGTCATCTGTGGGCAATGATGGACGGGGGACCTGAAGGCATCACACTCTGACACTGACCATAAGACTGCAGAGGGTATCCAGATAGCTGAGTCGGGCAGCCAGACTTTTCAGGCCTTTACACACAGCATCAGAGCTCAAGTGCGACCCAGTGAGACTGTACCAGACAACACATGTGGCCCAGAGGTACCTGCAAGTCAAGCTGGTGCTGGACTTGAGCCAACCCATGAGAATGTGAGTTCCAGTAACAGAGTAGAAATGGAACAGGGCAAAGATATGGAGGAGAAGAATTTACAACATTTTGCCATGCCCATCCTGTCCAGGGATATATTCGACACCAAGGAGCTCTATACCCTTCAATCCCCATCTTGGGAAATCTTGATGACCAGTGAGTTGGAAAGCTCCAAAATGATAAATGTCAACATGAATGAAGTAGAAACTGCCATGACCATGGAGCACCCCTCACCAAAAATACTGGTTCCCTAAGATTCTAAACTATCAGACCTGAAAAGACAGATCCTGAGTGAGTTAAAGTTTAAACTGGAGAGTGAGGAGCATAACCAGGCTCAAGGATGTCCCACTGACATGCGCCTTCCCTCAGATAGCTTGAATTCCAAGGCTTCAATGACTTGGTCCCAGGGTGTGCGCAGCGGGGACATGGAAGCATCCCAGGTGCTGCACATCCAACTGAATGTTAGCACAGAGGAGCAGCAGGAATCCTGGGACTCAAAACTGGCCTTCTGTAAGGGCCAACCTACAAATTTCTCACAAAGAAGAAGTGCAAAGAAAGTGAGACCTTAGGATCCCAAAGCAAGAAAATGCAAAAGTGAGGACTCGGGAGTAGGGACATCTGTAGGCAGAGAGGAGAGTCTCCATGCTGAGGACAGAAAATGAGAGAGTGCTTCCCCAACTCTGTCACAGAATGAACAGTTTCCTCTTGAAAGTTACTTCAGAAAAAAGATGAGACAATTTTCTCAGTGGATCAATTCCAAGAAAAAAATCATAGGGCATCAGGAAAGTCCCCAGCAATAAGCCAAGCTCATGTCCACCTTACTGCAGCACCAAGAACCATTTGAAAGTGTGGCTACTTTGGGAGTGATTGGCCTCCTGAAGATCACAAGCTCACTTGGGAAGGTCCTAGAAGAGAAGCTGGAACATATACGTATCTGAGGCCCCAGAGTTAAGCCAGCAGCAGGAGGAACTACAGGCCCAGGTAGGGCACGACAAGAGACCTCCCTCCAACTATTGGGCTCTTTCTGACCCACAACAGGAGAAATGGGCAAGTATCAAGTCCTGCAGCCAAGAATCTGTCTGTGCTGACCAAAACTGTCCTACAAAAATTAGGCAGAACAGAAAGAGGGTCAGACAGCCCCAGAAACCTGAGGCTTTTGAGAATCAGCTATTAGGCCAGAGTCAATGTCCTTCTTCTCTGCCTTCTGGAAAGTCTGTGCCTCATCCAATCCCCACCTTTATGCATCAAGTTTGCCAGGTCCTTTGGGCCACCAGGGGTGACCCTGACAAAAAATACTGTGTTTAGCAATTTGACTCTTCTACTCAGGCAGAACATGCTTCTCCAGCAATTCTTGGGAGAAAAATTTTCTCTAAAGAAATCATTCAGTCCTTGTTGAGAAAACTTCACAATTTTCATGACAATATATCCTCTGATGAGAACAACCTTCAGCACAACCAAGAATATTAATCCTCCTCAATAAGTGTTTTTTTTCTAATAGAGAGTGGTGTTCTCTGAGTACTGCACTGGCTGGGCTTGCAATCAGGGAAAGGAAGCAGTGCATTCAACTCTTAGTAGTTAATGCTTTTGGCTTCTACAAGTACACCAGTCCCTTGTAGAAAGCCAGACAGTGGCCTTCTCAGTTTTATCCTGGAGTCCCTTATTTGATCCTGCTTTGATATCCTGTATTTAAAACCTTTACTTTTTTTTTTTTTTTTTTAAATAAGAAATATAACGTGCTTACTCTGAAACCTTCAGGCCTTTACAAATAGTGAGAAAAACCCTTAAAGACTAGAACTTGATTTACACTCTCTTTCACCTTCTCCCAAACTATTTGTCAGGTAGGATACTATGTCAGCTAGGCCTCACCTCCTGGAGGTTACTCAGGCCCAATGATACGATTTCAACAGATGAATATACGGGATAGTCTTTGAGCATGAAGACAGTGCCCTCAGGGATGTTGCCAGGGACATTGTCCTCCTATATGATGCACCTTCCCAGACATGCAACATTTTACCCCAAGGTTACAGTAATTGAGGTGTACATTAATTATCTATTGCTGTGTAATGGATATTCCAAAATTTAGTGGGTTAAAAAAATACATACTTATTATCTTATGGCTATTGTGGGTCAGAAATTTGGGTGAGGCCTACCTGGATCCTGGATTCTCTGCTTCAAGGCTGCAATTAAGGTGTCAGCTGAGGCTACTACATTCTCATCTAGAGGCTTGACTGGGGAAGGACCAACTCCTGTACTCATTCACATAGTTGCTGGCAGGATACAGTTCGTCAAAGTCTATTGGAATGAGATCTTTAGTACCTTGCTGGCTCTTGGCTGGGGCTGGCTGGTTCCTTATCAAGTGGGCTTCTCCAGCATGGCAGCTTACTTCATCAAAGCAAGGAGAGAGTTTGCAAACAAGATAGAAGTTACAATGTTTTGGAAACCAGTAATGGAAATGATATCCTATAACCTTTCCTTTATTCTATCACTCAGAGGCAAATCACTAAGTCCAGCCTATGCTTAAGGGGAGGTGTAATTACACAAGTGTGTGAACATCAGAAGTAAGGATGATTGGAGTCTTCTCAGAAGTCTTCCTAATGCAAGGGTTTCTTTTTGGACACTTTCCTCAGTTTGCTGGTGCAAAAGTCTCCAAACATGCCAAGTTGGATCTTTGTCCTCATTCATGTCCAAGTCATCAAGGTCAAAATTGCTTAATGGCTAAATGAAGTGGCACCTGGGAAGTAACCATCAAAGAGACTGGAGCATCCGAAGAAGGAAGGAAAGATGACATAGAGAGGTAAAGGTAGTTTGGGTTTATCCTGAATGGTTAAGTAAAATAAACCCTGAGAACCACCTGACTTACCAGTATTCAAACTGGGGGCAGGGGCAGGCAGGGTGTAATATGACTCATCCAGCTCTACCGCAGTCTCTCTATTTTGACCTAGCTCCAGACCACAGGTGTGTAGAAGTAACCTTCAGCTTCTGTAGACCTAGCTAACGTTATACAGGAAGGAACCTATAGGTTGCAAGGTTTAATTTCTGTTCTTGTTAATATATTTAATATAGTGCTATCATTTCAAATTTAATTCTCGTAGTTTGAACATCAGAGAGAATGTGTCACTCAACTGTTGGAAAAGGCAGTACTAGGGATCTTAGAGCACATACTCCCATTTTGGGATATTTTCCACATACCTATGCCTTGAAGGCTCCGATGCCTGGGAAGTCTGCCACACTCAGGCACCCCTGTTCTTTCTGTGATCCCGGGAATCCTGAGACCCACTGCCCCAGCGAGGATTCTGCCTGCTTTGGCACCTAGGAGTCCTTCAGGCAAGGACATCCCTCACAGGAGCTGCCTTCTAAAAGTTCTGATTCTGTGCTCTGCTACTCTATCACTAGCCTGTAGCCAGCTGATGGAGGCTCCCTCCCCTCCCCCCATGGCTTATCTTCCCATATATCGCCTCGGATTCCCTCCTTTCCATCTCCTACCTGGCAGAACACGGTCACTTTTCTATCTGATGAGTTGCAGGTATTCTTTTCTTTGAACTCCCCTTGATTTCACAGGTGTTCAGAATGATTTTTATAGCTATCTAGCTGAATTCCTGCCACCAGACAAAATTAAGGTCTCTCACTGCTCTGCTTTCTTGGGCTGCAATCTCAATGCAGATTTCTTAATCCCCTCTCATAGAAGGGCAACCTGAAGGACAGAGAACATAATATATATTTAGAGGGCTAGCATGAAAGAGGGAGACAGTGATGGAGAACCCCCTTATACTGCGAGGAATTATTTAGATGTAAAAGACAGGAAATATAACTTACCTGACTTAAAAATGAGAATCTATTGACTTAGGTACTTGAAAAAGTCTGGGAATAAAGCTGGCCTAAAGTACAAGGTTTCATGCTGGGGCTCAATTGATGCCTTCAAGATTCACTTTCTATCTACTTCTTGGCATTCTGGACTGACTTTCTGTCCATATTTTGTAGCTTTAAGTGTATCTTCCAAACTTTAAGTGTAGCTACAAGTGGTTGTGTCTCTCAGTAGTCCCTGCAGAAAATCCCACTGTGCCTTACTGGCTCCAGTTTTGTCACATGCCTATCCCTGACCAATCACTGTTGTCAAAAGCATAATATCATCTTTTGGCCAATACTGATTTATAGATGCATTCTCAAAAGAGGAGTGTTAGGGAAAGACAACTCTACCTGCCCATAGACTAAGACTGAGAATGTGGTTAGTTCCCTAGAGATCAATAAAGAGACTGTTTCCAGAAGGTGATTGAATGCTAGGTATCAAAAATAAAACAGATGTCTACTCCAGACCACTTTCTCTGCCTCATTTATGCTTTCTTGTCCAGAGTTATGCCATGACTAAAGCTTGGGGTTGCAGGAAATGCTGATTCCGGAAGGTGGGATGGGCTGGGGTCAAGGAGAAGAACCTGAAGGAGGAGGAATCAGTCAGAGTCCCCCACACCCATGTGGATAGACCGTCCAATAATCTGGTCTCTCACTGTTCACCCCTTCTCATCCTTGAACCCTTTACTTCCATTCCAGTTTAGTTATGGCCATGTCCTAGAACTTATCACCAGGAACACTTCTGCCATCTGAAAAGACAGTCTGACATTCCACCAAGTTCATCCTTTCAGCTTATGCCCTCAGTACGCCAATTCTTCAACTTAGGAACTACAAGGCACTGTACACATCTCCCTATCCATCTAGACTGGTTTGTCTCATTTCCTCACTCTCCAAGGAAAACTTCATTGTTCGTCACTTAATTCCAAACCTAAAGAACTCTATTTTTTCTTTAAATTTTTATTCATTTTTTAAATTTTTCAGTGTTACAAAATTCTTTGTTTATGCACCACACCCAGTGCTCCATGCAATACGTGCCCTCCATAATACCCACCACCAGCCTCACCCAACCTCCCACCGCCTTCCCCTCCAAAACCCTCTGTTAGTTCCTCAGAGTCCACAGTGTCTCATGGTTTGTCTCCCCCTCCAATTCCCCCAGCTCCCTGCTCCTCTCCATCTAAGAGCTCTACTTCTGACAGCTTTTCATTCGCCTTTCATCTGTCAGGCCAGGCAAAAGGCAGTTGTGTCTTTTTTAGACCTGTATTCTAATAAAGGGGTGATTCATGTAGGATAAAATCAACACAAGTAATTGTGTTGATGCCACCATAAATGTTGTATAGTATTAGCTTCAACAATCCGTGAAAACAACCCATTAGTTCCTTCAGTGTTTAATGTACACTAGGCATTCTTCGAAGCATTAGGGGCACACCAGTGAAGGAAACAAAGCTCCCTGTCTTGGCCGACCTCATATGATTGTTCTTTAGTCAATTCTCTTACCTAAGCGTTCAAAATGATTTCACTTTTCTAGAATTTCTCGTCACCTCATTCGTTGAGCGGATGTGCTGGACCACGGCAGGGGAATAAAAGGTCACCAGAACTTTTCATCATCAAAAGACTTCAAAAGAGTAACAATATCAACACGTGAACATCTATCCCTCTTTTCTCTTTCCTTCCTATTATACTGAAAGGTTTTCCTCGGGGATCTGTCCTTGCTTCCCAAATTACAGCACTTTTTTCCACTGCTTGAATATTTGGCTTTATCGTCTACTTTTCTCAAAAACTGAGAACATATTTACCTCAATACAGTCTGGCACGCCAGCAGAGTTCAGAAACTCCCAGACAGAAGAGCCAGTAGCAGAAGGGATTTCTAAGGAGAGGTTCTGACCAGCCTGCTCTGGGGGCGGAGCCACGCACAGGGCAAGTCGCACCTGGGGGTGTGGCTACGTACAGGCTACGTACGCCACACCCTGCGGCGGTTCGCGTCCTGAAGGGGACTGCATCCAGGGGCGGGCTTCCTCTCGGGAAAGCCACACCCAGTGGCGGTATTACCCCAGGGTGAGCCACGCTCAGGGACGGGACACGTCCAGGTAGGCGCAGGGCAATGTGGAGGTCGAGCCACACTTGGCGTGGTGACTATATCCAGGGCAAACCGTGCCAGCGCGGGATAACGTTCAGGGCAACGCATACGCGGGGGCGGACCATGTCCAGAGTGAGCCCATCTAGGTGCGGGGCTGAGGAGGCTGTGGTGTTTGGCTTTTTCATGGCGGCGGTGCTGTACCGTCTGACTGTTAAGCATTTCACCTCGGTCTTCTGGATCCTGTCTCCATCACTTCTGAAAATCGAGTTTTGATTTGCCCCAAAGTCAGATTTTGACGGAGAACTTCTGGGTGTCCGAACGACCTACCCTTCTGCCCAGAAGGACCCTTCCCACAGTTGGCCTTTTCCATCCTGGCTGTTGGCTCTAGAGGCCGCTCCATGCCTAACGGTCTCCGAGAACGTGCCTCAGCGAGCCACGCGAGCGCCCTTTGCGGAGGTCACTGGATGGAACTTGCTGAGGTGATCCTAGTAATGAATAGGGCGGCCGTATGGACCCCTGTTAAGACTTCACCTTGTACCAGCTGCCTGCCCTTGTACAAGAAGCCTGGCTCAGATCTCATCTATTGTTTGCAGAGATAATAATATCTGACAGGGGTGGCCCTGGGACGTGGAATGAAGTGAAACATTTAGAGTCGTGTTAAGGGTTGATGTTACTGAAGGGTTTGGGGCGCCTGTGGTGACCTCGTGGACTTCCGGCCCCCGGAGAGCCTAGTGCCTTGCAAGTGCCTGCACTGGTCGGGACAGTGAGACGTCAAGATGTGAGTTCAGACACTCAATTAACAGTCATCATTTCTGATTCGCTGCAGAACCCGGAACTGGAAGGAGGTTCGCAGTTCGCCAGTTTTCAAACAAGCCAACAAGAGCTTCAACCACGGGGACCTAGCGGTGAGTTCAGTAGGAATGGTTTGTGGGAGCCTCAGGTATAGGTCATCGAGGCATTATGGACAGGCTAGAGGCAGAGCCCTTTGTCACGCCTTGCCTGAACCAGGATAGCAGGACGCGCACCTCTCCAGCAGGCGGGACTACGAGTCTTTGATTAGAAACACTCAGGTAATTGTCTTACATTGCGGGCATTGATGCATTCATGCCACTTTGTGTCCTGGTTCTGTGTTAGGAAGTGTCACCATGATTATCATTGTAAGAGGTGGAAGAGAATCCCAATTGTGACTAATTCTACTATTAGAAAGTATTAAATGTGAATTTGAAAGATAGGTGAAGCTAAAATAAACCTCGTAGATTCCCACCTTCAAAACAATTACTGTTAACTTTCTGGTGCATCTTCTTTGAGATTTTATTATGTCTACTTTAAAAAAAATTAATATATTTATTTGACAGAGATCACAAGCAGGCAGAGAGCAGGCAGAGAGAGAGAGCAATGGAAGCAGGCTCCCTGCTAAGCAGAGAGCTGGACGTGGGGCTCCGTCCCAGGACCCTGGGATCATGACCCAAGGGGAAGGCAGAAGCGTTAACCCACTGAGCCATCCAGGTGCCCCACTATGTCTACTTTTAATACTGCTTAAATAATATATATTTTAACTGAAAAACACTATCATTAGCATTTTTAAGTCATTATAAACTTTCATAACGTTTTTATGATAACATTCTTTTAAGTGCTAGAATATTCAACTGCTTTTTGTTGACATTTTGTTAGTTTCTAACTTCTGAAATTTTACTATTTTGGCTTGCCATGTTTGGTCATAATTGTACTTATTTATAAACCCTCCTGTTCCAAACAGCGTCAAGCTTTTCCTATGTCCGAGTAACCCTGGATTCTGCCCTAGGCCAAATGCTTTTTTCTTTCTCCTGCTTCCTTAGATGAGCTGTGTCCTCATGTGGTTAGCTGATTCAGCAGTAGACTGTCCTCTGAGTGTCAAGCCAGTGAAACCAAATGCTTGCTGAACCTCCTTTATCAGATCTTACAGACTGAACCTGTTGTCTTCCTTTATCTCTAACCTTCCCTTCCCCATACAGTTCCAGTTTCAGTAGCACCTGAAAATCCAAGCAAGAAACACAAGAGCCACTTTACATTCTTCTCTATTGTAGCTAGTCAGTTACTTCGTGGAGAAGCTGGAAAAATATGTTGCGCAGAGAAATCCTAGAACTCTCACAGTATAGTACGTTCCCCAAAGAGATTATAAGATCCTTCAGGTCATGAGCTATATTTTGGTAATTAATTTTAGTTATATTAGTAATAGATGTTCCCATTCTCCTGAGTCAAAACTCTCATTAAATACCCCATTAAATACCCCATTCCAAAACAAAGTGTCTCATTCCACATCAATCAATTAATTAATTTCTGTGCTACTTATATCAATACAGACTATTGGTTTCTAGTTGATTCAATTCAGTCTGCTACTGTTCATTTATTTTGGTGCCCAAATTGTCAGTTTTAGCTGATTACCTCAGTCTGACTGTTGTATTCTTTTGATTTATCTCAAGCATTTTTTACTTTCTGACACAAAAGATGTTTCAAGCTGATTGTATACTTTTCCTTGCATAATCCTTCAGTTCTTGATTTCTTTAATGGAAAATGGTATTCAGAAGCCAACGTCAGTTTGCTAGATGTGTTCATTATTATTAGGATGTTGCTGTTTGTTGACTGTCTCAATAAATAGAGTTAAGGAATATGTATATATATGCAGACACACACACTTTCACACATTTAAATACTAATTTATTTTTCTCATCTCTACATGTGTTGAAAGTTGTGAGTTCACACCAATACTCTAGTTATAATCTAACACCACAGGGTTCATCCTAGTTTTCTCCCTTTCCAGTTTTGCAACTTCTTTCTCCAGCCATATTGGCTGGAGCTTTATTAAATTTTTAAAAATCTTTTCAGAGAACTAGCTTTTGGTTTAGTTGATTTTTCTCCACTTTTTTTGTTATGTGTTTTCTATTTCGTGGATTTCTTCTCTGGCTTTTATTATTTCTTTCTTTCTTCTTTTTTTTTTTTTTAACCTACTTTGGGTTTAATTTGCACTTCTTTTTTGTAGTTGCTTAAGATAGAACCGCAGGTCACTGGTTTGAGACTTCTCTTATAAAGACATCTAGTGCTATGAATTTTTCTCTTAATACTGCTTTAAGTACATCTTGGAAATTTCAGTGTGTTATGTTTTGTTTTCATTCTGTTCAAAGTATTTTTAATTTCCCTTTTGATTTATTCTTTGGTCCATGGGTTATTTAGAAGTTTTTATTTAATTTCCAAATATTTGGTGGATTTTTCACAGATTTTTCTGATACTGATTTAAAAAAATTCCCTGTGGTAGAAGTACATACTTTTTCCAATTTGAAGAGTTTAAATTTATTTGGTAATGTGTGTGTGTGTGTGTGTGTGTGTGTGTGTGATTTATTTATGTCTCCATACAGAACGTGTTTTGTCTTGGTTAATCTTGTACATTTTTCTCTTGTGTGGAGTATTGTATGAACGTTAATTATGTCAAATTGATTGACAGTGTGTTCAAGTATTCTATGTCCAAACTGATTTTTTGTTTGTCTTTTCAGTCACTTACTTAGAGAAGGCTATTGAAATCTTTGACTGTAATTGTGGATTTATCTATTTCTCCTTGAAGTGGTGTTTCTTTCTTTATATATTTTGAAACCTTGTTATTAAGTATGTCAGTTTTCAGACTATTCTTTGTTGTGTGTGGGTGAAGTCTGTTTTTTAGCTTAGTGCTCAGGTAGTGGTTTGTCAGAGATTTTCTTAAATGACTGGGGAGAAAAGAAAAAAAGAGGAAAGAAAAGACTCTAGATCTTTGCAGATTGGCTGTGTGCTGGAGCACTCCCTTCTTGTTTTTGCTGAGCCTAAAGATTAGCTACTGGTGAAAGAGTAGTGTTCTCTCAGGTCTTTTCAGTACATTGTCCTATCGTGTATATGTCTGTGGCTTCTAGATTCTCTGGTGTATGGGAGAACTTTTCAAAGCCTCCTGGAGTCCTAGTCTACTGTTTTGCATCACTCTTCTCTTCCCAGCTTTGTTTTGATTAGGATCATTTATCTTTTTGTTTTTTTTTTTTAAACAAATTTAGAGTGTTTCTTAATATTTGAAGTGTGTTAGTTTTGATTTTTTTTTTTTAAAGAGAGGAGGAGAGAGGTGGAGGAAGGGGCAGAGGGAGAGGGAGAGAGAGAATCTTAAGCAGGCTCCCAGCCCAGTGCAGAGCCTGATGCAGGGTTTGATCCTGCAGTCCTGAGACCATGACCCTATCTGAAATTAAGAGTTGGACACCCAACTGACTGATCCCCAGGCACCCCAAGTTTCTGTCTTTTAGTGAATGTTTAAACTGGTGGTAGGTGGAATAGTGGCCCCCAAGAGATGATCATGTCCTAATCCCTGGAACCTATGAATATGTTACCTTATATGATATAAGGTAATTAAGTTTTCAGATGGAATTAAGATTGTTTATCAGCTGTCTTAAAATGGGTATATCTTGGAATGCCATGTGGGTCCAGTGTGAGTCCTTAATATCTGAGAACTTTTCCCAGCAGAAATCAGGTTGATTTGAAGACAGGAGGAGAGGCAAGAGAAATTCAAAATTTGAGAGTCTTTGATCCTCTATTGCCGGCTTTGGAAATGGGGGAAGGCAACCATGAGCTAAAGCTTTCAGGTAATTATTAGAAGCAATAACAGCCCTCAGCTGATAGAAAAGAAATAGTCTTTTTTTTTTTTCCTGCAATTGTAGGAGTCTTAATTCTTTAAACAACTTGAATTAGCAAGGAAACAGTTTCAGAGAGTCTCCAGGAAGGAATAATACATCGTGCAGATCTCGGTTTTAGCCTGATGAGACTTGTACCAGACTTCTGTTGTTCATAACTGTAAGAGAATTAATTTGTATTGTTTCAAGACACTAAGTTTGTGGTAATTTGTTATGGCAGCAATAGAAAACTAATGTAGGCTGTTTATGTATAATGTGATTATTGATTTAGTTGGGTTTGAATCTTTTTTTTTTTTTTTTTGGTATTCATTTGTTCTTTGTTCTTTGTGTCATTTGTAATTCTTTCATATATTTCATTCCTTATTTGTATTGAATATTTTGTTTATCATTTATTATTTGGTCTTATTAGCTCTGTGTTTTTTTGTGGTAAATTTATGGTTCATCATATGTATCTTTAACATATAATAGTCTATCTTAAATAATATGCCACTTCATATAGTGTCTGTCTTTTTTTTATTGTTTCTCTTTTACTTGTTTTATTCTGTTGACTATATTTGTTTAAATGTATGTCTCTCTATATTTGCCAGAAATACTTGGATACAAGTGGGTAGAAATCTAACCCAAAGTAGCTTAAATTAAAAAAAATTAATACTGATATGAATATTTGCTAATTCCTGAACCAAAAATGTGGTCATAGGGATAGAGGTATTGATGGGCCAGACAAGGTTGTGGACCCACCTCTATGATCAGAATGGCATTGGGTTGATTGCTCCATGAGATAACACGAAGTGAGAATATAGTATTTGAAAGATCAAGTGAATGGATGGAAAGGTATGCTTGACAGAAGAGAAGCACTAGACTTATCATTTTTCAATATATTCCCAAAATAGAATGCAAGCTACTTTAGGTCAGTTTTATTTTAAATTATTTCTTTTAATTATTTTTAAAAATGTAAGTAATGTGTGATTAAATTATCTAAATTAAAAAATTGAAACAGTATTTAAAGAAAATAAAAAAAAATTAAAACAGTATCCATAAGCTTAAAGACTCCTACAGATCACCCATTCCTAGGAGGTAAGCACTATCACTGTCATCAGGCTGGTATACATTCTGTGCTATGCATAGACCTAAAATATGAATAGTTGTTTATTTCACTTAAAAAGGTGTCATATTATGGACATTGCTCAGGAGCATTTTTTTTAATTCAACAGATATCTTGTCAATCTACATATAATAGTGCATGTAGATTTACCTCATTCCTTTTAACTGCTGCATAGTATTTCTTTAAATGGATAATCAACGGTTTATTTTTTTGTATTGCTGCACATTTGTTTCCTATTTTTCATTATTATAAACAATGCTCCCATGAACACCTTTGTATATGCTTCCGTGTGAATGTTTTCAAGTTATTCTCTAGAGTATATACCTAGAAATGTAATTTCTGGGTCAAACTCTTTAGTTATCAAATTGTATTTGTTTACTTAAAATTTTTAATGGATAAACTTTTGAATAGGAAGTAATGCACATGGTAAAAAAATATTAAAAAGTTTTGTAATGAAAAATAGTCTCTTTTAGTTTGGGAGAGTTCCTCAGCTGATGCTTGATGGCCATAAATTCTTAATATTAGTAACTATTAATTTTATAGCATATCTTTCAGTTTGGATTTGTTTGATGTTCCCATATATTTAGTTTCAGACTTTAAGCCTTTGGTAGGGGTAGCACACAAGTAAGGCTAATTTCTGATTTTGTCCTATCAACATATCAATATTTATCAATATCAATCCTACTACTCATAATGCTCAGTTTAATCACTGATTAAGGTGTTGTGTGCCAGACTTTTATACTTTTTTCTTTGTGATTACTATTTTGTGGTGGGTTCTTTGAAGTTATGTATATGTCTTTTTATTCATCAAACTTTTCATTCTTTATTCATTTCTATTCATATGGGCTCATGGTTTTCTATCTTATTTAGAGGATTATAGTCTGTTATTATCAATATTTATTTTGATGTTCCTATTGTCACAGGATTAGATAGTGGAAACCCCTAAGATTAACTTCTGGGTACTTTTGACATATCTCTATCATTCTTTGAACATTTTTTTATTTTCTTATTTAGCACCATATGTCAAGACCATCTGGTATTTTCCCGGCACCAGTCCTAGAATCAGCCATTTCTCTAAGATATCCTGGTTCTGTTTGCTGGAGTACAGTATTGAGAAGCCAATATATGGGTGCTAAGAGTGCTAAGTGTGTTCATTGTTACTGGAGTATTATTACCCCCATGCCTTCTCGGTGTATACACACACACACACACACATAATATACATCTATATTTATCCTATATCTATATACATTAAAAACTATGAGTTTACACTAATATCTCCACTTCCAGTCAAACCCAAACTTCAGGGTTAATTTTAGTTTTTTCCCTTCCATATCTGTAATCCCCTTCTCCAATAGTGAGAAATCTGTCTGCCATTATTATTATTATTTTAATTACAGGGTAATTGACATTTAACAAGGCTCCTATTATTCTTAAAAGAGGAAACTCTAGTGATATTTGGTAGACCAATATTAGTTTTTCCTGTCTCTGACTTGGGTTGTTCCAAGGGCAGTAATCATGAAAGCATATATGATTGAGTTTTATTTGATAGTTTAATCTACATATATCCTTTTGAAAAATGTCAAATGCAGTTAAAACTCTAATTTCATATTTGTAGGTATTTATACTACTGTGTTATCATTGTCAGGAGAAGCAAAATCTTAATTTGACATCTCAGGAGGTAATCATAGTTACACTTCAAATGAGGGAAATGAATTATTTGATATGAAACTGTCTTTTTTTTTTTTAAGATTTCATTTATTTATGTGACAGAGAGAGAGATCACAAGCAGAGAGGTAGGCAGAGAGAGAGGGAGAGGCAGACTCCCCGAGGAGCAGAGATCCCCATGCGGGGCTTAATCCCAGGACCCTGAGATCATGACCTGAGCTGAAGGCAGAGGCTTAACCCATTGAGCCACCCAGGTGCCCCAGAAACTATTTATTTGACAGACTGAGATCACAAGTAGGCAGTAAGGCAGGCAGAGAGAGAGAGAGGGAGGAAGCAGACTCCATGTAGAGCAGAAAGCCCGATTCGGGGCTCAATCCCAAGACCCTGGAATCATGACCTGAGCCGAAGGCAGAGGCTTTAACCCACTGAGCCACCCAGACGCCCCCCTGTTTATATCTTTAAATACGATGCATTGTGCTGATCAGACGCCCCCCTGTTTATATCTTTAAATACGATGCATTGTGCTGATCAGGCTAGACTTCTCTGCACTCCAGTGTTGAGTATTGAAAGGTTACTTCTATATTTACATTAGATATCAAAAAGGAAGCTTAAACTTAACATATACAAAATAAAACCCTTGTTTTTGTTACATAACATCTGGTATATATATTTTTTTTCTTTTGAGATTTTTGTTATTTGTCAGAGAGAGGGATAGAGCATATCAGGGGGAATGGCAGACAGAGGTTTGATCAACTGCCACACTGTTTTCCAAAATAGCTGTACCATTTTTCATTCCCACCAACATTTGTATTCTTTTTGATTTTAACCATCATTGTAGGTGTGAAGTTTTAGTAAATATTGATTTTGATTTGCATTTTCCTGATGGTTAATGATATTGAGCAGTTTTCATCTAATTTTTTATTTTTAATGGCATTTTGGGAAAGAGGGGAGTATTTTATCTACTCCATTATAGGGGAAACACAGTAGTTTATTTGAAAAGTAACATGACAAATTTTTCTTCTAAATATTTGAAAACACACAATGTCAAGCCTTCAAAAACATAGACGGTGTTCTTCTATGCTTTTGGAATATTACAGTTACCGAGTGATTAAGGGACAGTGAAATTCTGCCCTGAATTAAGATTACTTCTTCTGTGTGTTTGAGGAATTCACCCAAATTGCTCCTCAGGGTTGACTTTAAGGCAGAGCAAAATTAATTGCCAAAGCCTCAAAGCCCAGTGCCTTTTCATCACAAATGCTGCATACATCTGTTTTGAATAAGTGTGTAGCACAGGTGATAAATACCAAAGAAACGTGAGAGCTTCGACGTGGATACATAGCATATGTCTCAGAGATGGATGGCAAGGTGTTTTAAAGGGGATTTTGCACTTTAATCACAGTGTATCACACCCACCCAATGATAACAGAACAAGTTTGGTAATGGATATGTGGGAAGTTATATTGTTCTATGTGCTCTTGTACATGTTTAAACATTTCTCTAGTAAAAATCATTTTCAAAGAGATGTTGAGTGCCTCATAAGGACAGGGAGGAGTCAGAAGGAGACCTGACAAGGGTAGATTAGTCCATCAAGACAAGAACTTAGCTCTATCTCAATAAAGACATTTCAGAAAATATATTTCCTTTGAGACTGGGAAGGAAACCTCTTTCCATATAACAGGAAGGAAGAGGAAAAGAAGAATGGGGATATTTTTTTGGAAGGATTTCATTTTGTTTTGTTTTGTGAGAAGCTCTATCACTGCTTTCTTGTTCCTCTGTGAGCTGTGTTGGATGTGCTGGATGTGCTGGATGCGAAGATGGCCTAAGTTTGAAGAAAGTAAAGGAAATTTGAAATAGATCTGAGGGCCACCTGGGTGTCTCGGTCAGTTTAGAATCTGCCTTCGGTTCAGGTGATGGCCATGGTGTCCTGGGATTGAGTCCTGCTCCTTGCTTGGCAGAAAACTGCTTCTCCCTCTACTTCTGCCAGTACCCCTGATTGTGCTTCTGCTCTCTCTCTCAAATGAAATTAAAAATAAGGTAAAATAAATTAGGTCTGAGAAACTGGGGAAAGAATGTACTAAGGAAATATTGACCTAACTCCATTTATTTTGCTCACATTAGTAGGTCTTAGATAAGTATTTGTGGAATGAATAATAATTTCCGGGTAGTGCTGGGGCTGAATTTCATGTGGCACCAGTAGACTCAGTTTTGACATGGGAGATTTAATCCAACAGTGATCAGTTACATATAGAAAGGCATTTCTTAAAAAAAAAAAAAAAAAAGGCAGAGAGACAAGATTTTGCCAGACAGTAAGGAGGGCAGGAGTTTAGATGGGGTCCACTTGTACTGGAGCCTGTTTTGTTTTGTTTTTAATTGAAGAATGGCTGATGCAGTATCACATTAGTGTCAGGTATGCAACTCTATGCTGTGCTGTGCTCACCACAACTGCAGCTACCACATGTCACCAGATAACACTATTACAGTACCATCAACTCTATTTCCTATGCTGGACTGGTGGCAATCAGTGAGGAAAGGAATAACAAGGCCTTGCTGGATAGGCAAGAAGAGGAAGGTGAATGATGTGAGTAGAAAAATTAAGAGACATATAAGCTGGAAGGACAGGGCCATGAGGCAAGAGAACAGAATGTCAGACTATAGTATTCTGATGCCAGAAGTATTCCCAGTAATAAGCTCTACAGGGTGGTGGGAAGAACACTGGATTGACCATAATGGACTATAAAATGAGATTATGTAGGAACCACAAGGATGGGTTATTGGCTGGTCTGTCCGCATAGATATAAGATCAGCGTGTACCCCCTCACCACCTCTTCAGGTTCCCTGCCTGGGGCCCCATCCCACCTATTGTCCCCCTCAGGGCCTCCACCACATCAAATCTGCATTCTATCTGTGACCCCCAACATTCAGATAGTGTAGGGTCAATGATAACTTGAATGGGAAGCTATAAGAGTGGTAGTGAGAGAGGTCATGGACATCTGGTTTTTTGTTTTAGCACTGAGCATCCTGAGACTGTCCAGAAGACTACCTCAGGTGTTCTCTAGCACACTCACCCCATTTTGAGTCCCAGTCTGAGGTGGAGTTGCCTTCCGTCCAGAGCCCTGTTTTAAGTGTGGGAATATGTGCCATCATGCCCTCCCCCCAAAGTAAAGCATTCCATGGAGTTCCATGATAAGCCCCCAAACATCTGTATCCTGGTACACAGTCTAGAACTCACCTCTGGTTCATAAGTTGCACGTGTTCTGGGGAAGAGCTACCATGGCTCCACTAAGGCCGTGAATATTGAAGGTGGCAAACCGCCATCCTAGCCATAGTAAAGGCCGTATCTTATATATTGTCATCGAGTGTGGATGGAAGGCAGGCACCAAGATCACCTTCCCCCAAAGGGGATGCCATGCCTGACAGCCTGCAGGTATTGCTTGCATACTCAAGGAACAGAGCCATGCCTTTTTGGTATAAGGCATCGGTAGGCTGCCAGATTCCAGTCTGCCACAAAGTGGTGGTGCCTGGATCAGACTGAGGAAGGAGAGGAGTGGGACAGGTCCTGAGAAGGGGATGAGTAGAAATAAACTTTTGTTCTACCAGCAAGGTTTCTCTTTCACTTTTTCATTTCTTCAAAGGTGTCTTATCCTGGAAGGTGGCAGCTGCCTTGTCAACATTCATATGAATAACAGCTAAGTGATGCTCTTATTCTGCAAAAAACATCCTCAGTCCAGCAGCCTGAAGAAACACCCCCAACCAGCCCAAGAACAACACCCCATCCCCCAAAAACACTCCCATTCAGAGTTCATCCACCTGTGGGATCCTCTGATCACTGACTTCTAAGTCATGATTAAGCTAACACAACAGTGTCTTAATCAATATTTTCTGAAAACTATACCTGTATTTGATCCTCCTCCGATATAGAAGACTTACTGTAAAGGGTGTAAAACATTCAGTGAGGGGAGAGGTGTGAGCTACTGTATATTTTCAGGAAGGCTAAGTCATGGGACAGGAGAGAGAGCCCATCAGAGGGAGAATGGGCTTTGGGGGCTTTCGGGGGCACATGATACATATTTCCCAAGAGGTCCAGGAGATTGGTAACCTTTTAGAAGATGAAGGAAGCAATCAATAACGGCTGAACTGATTTGCCCAAAACCATTGCTCCCAAAACAGTACACAGAACAGACAACATGTTACTAGAGAAATATTTACTCTGTGGGCACACCACCAGGTTATGGCTTCTTCCCCTTTATGCCTGGTTACTGTCCTCTTCCAGCATCGGCCTTTGCACTTTTGACCTTTGGCTCCCATGTGAGCACACCTTGCCTTATAGGCAGCCTTGGAGGCCATCTGAGCGCACCTTGCCTTTTAGGCGGCCTTGGGGGCCATCTGTTGCCTATGGAGTCACGTTTGACAGATGTAGGAGTCTGATGGGTTATATTAGAGGCTAATGGCCTCAAAATTCTTTGTTCCTCCTTGCCCGCAGTTGAGGTGGCAGGGAAAGGATGATTGGGGATGGGGGCTGAATTGGCTGTTCCTGCTTTGTGTCCACAGAGAGATGTCAAGCTTCCATTAAACTCTTTTGATTTAAAGCACTGTATGGATTCAAGGACCCTAGGGGGAAGGCCCCAAGTCACCCTCTTATTAAGCCTTTTAATATGGTCTTCCAGCATCTGTGCTGCCGTAGGTGTAACAAGGGGAAGCTCCTGGAAGTATTCAGGGAGTCTTCCTCAACCTGTGATGGTGGCAAACTTCCCTCTTTTATTTCATTCTGGTATTTCTTAGAAACAAGTGATGTCTGCTCCATGGAATGCCATTAATTATGCACAGTCTTCACAAGTTTATCAAGTTGTCTCTGTCCTGTAGTCTCTACAGACACCATGGAATTTTTCACAGATCGGCTATGTTCTTGGTCAGAACCATATCCCATATCATTTGCTGGGTTGTGTCCCTGATCCTTTTCCAGGTCATCTTTGCAGGAAATGTCCTCTAGCAGAATTTCTGGGAGCTCCACATACACGCTTTTTGACCTACTCCTTCTGATCAGACTCTTATTAGAGATCCCCGAGCGTCCACCATGGCGCTGAGACTCAGTTGCTGTGGAAGAGTCAGTGCTAGAGGCTCATAGATCCTGCGGGTTAGGCCCCTCTGGTGTAGGATGAGCCTCTTTTGAAGATGAGACTCTAGTTTTCTCCGAAGCTCTTCATTCAGAGGAAACTTCCCAGGAGTGACAGAGATTACAACTTGGGCCTTGGTGGCCTTGTGGCTGAAACAAGGGTTAGACGCAGAACAGTAGTCCTCCTGGGATCTTTGGACTATAGTGGGTAAACCCCACACACGTTTCTGTACCTTCTGCAACACGTTCCATTCCAGTTGTTGGATTTCTTTTGATGTGAGATGGTTGGATACATTGTGAGGTCTGTGAAAACACACTCCACAGATGCTGATTAGGCTAGAGGACCAGATGGGCCTGGGGCTGGACATGAGGGATGGGTAGGGGCTGGGTTTGAGGCAGGAGTTGAGGCAGGTTCTCAGGCATGGATGGAGGAAGTAGATGGGGAACTCCTGGGGATTCCTGCTCTGGGGAGGCATTCGAGATGTTATCTGAGGCATCCGCAGCAGGGAAGGACTCATTATGCAGAGTTTGGAAACCTCAAACTGGATGGGGGTTTGCTGTAAATGGCCCTCCTCCAAGGTGGTAGGATATGGACACTGTTCCCACAACTGCGGAAAGGGGCTGACATCTTGGGAAAGGGTATTTAGGGACACTGTCTCTGTTTGGACGCTACGGTCCACTGAATGAGCATGATGGGGTGGGACAGGAGGTGGAAAGGCAGGGGGCTGGGCTGGGAAATGGTCCATTGGGAATTTGGAATCCAAGGAAGGAAAGGGCTCTGGTGGCACAGAATCACCCGGTGGTGAGGGTGGAAAGAAATCAGCCACAGGGATCACTGGGTTAGGTGAGAAGATGGAGGCAGGTGGTGGGGAAGACTCAGGCAGCGAAGCTGGTATTAGCTCTCCTGGAGGGACTGCTGAGAAGTCAGTGGAGAGAGTGAATGATGAAGTCGTCACAGGAGCTGTGGAAGCCAAGGAAGTAGAATCTTCCAGTGCCTGCAGGAACAGCAGCCGTTTGATCTCAGCAAATGTGCTGTTACTTATCTCACAGGAGGGGTCTGGACATAACAGTTGACGAAAGTGGATGGTATCATGATGCCGGCCGAGGGGGCTGCAGGAGACAGGAGGTAAAAAACTGCAGCCAGGACCAGAACAAGGGGAGGCGGCCATGCAGACCTGACAAGGGAGGGGCCACCTGAATCCTGCTATCCCTTCACAATGCCCCACTTTAATGAACTGACAGTGTACTCAGTACCATTCACCCCAATATCTGTTCCTATGGCTACCCCCACCCCATGGCTCTGACAGACTGCAGTGAATCCTGCAATTGCATAAAACCTGCTCTAAGAGGCAATAGGATCAAGGGGGAAAACTGGTCACCTTCTTAAAATAGAGATCAGCTTCCGGGTCTCCTCCACTTCCCGTTGGTACCATCTGCCATCTGGGGAAACAGGAGACTGAGTTATATAGTGAAAGTAGAAACATAGGTATTAATCCAGGAGTCCCCTTATAGGACAGCCTTGGGATGTTGGACTCTGAAAGCCCCAACAATCAATAGATGAGGGCAAATGGCCAGTGATGTGAAGCTGGTTAGTAATCTAGCTTCCTGTATAAAGTACTTTCATGTAAATTATCCATGTGATGATCAGACCACCTCTGTGAAGCAGAGAGGTCAGGGAAGACTCCTGAAGGTCCATGATGTCAGAGAGCTTTCACAAAGTCAGGAGACAAAAGTTCTGACTCTTGTCATCTCACACGGCCACCTAGTGGGAAGCACTCGTTGTCCAGATCCATCACTGCTTCATGCTCAATAATGGTCAGAGCAGGGATCTGAGAAGGGTTTTGCACTCTGGCTACATTTCCATGAGCCTCTCCTCTGAGGGAATGTATCTAGCAGCTCGCATCCTCAGAGTTCATGGACCGGGCCCTCATGGAGAGGGCAGCAAGCATCAGCCTTGGAGAGAGCTCAGGTGGAATAGGCAGAACCTTACCTTCCAGTGTCTCTCCTTTCCTCCTCCTCTTGGCTCTGCCCTGATGCTAGAAGAAAAATGAAAATGAGGGGGGTTGGGAACCATGTCTTACTCTTCTCTCAGAAATGGAAACATCGTTTATGCAAGAATTCTAGGACTTTAGTAGAACTTTGTGTTCCTTGCTTTTTTCAGTTTTAAAGGTGATAAAATGTTGTCAATATTTACTCTTTGGAAAATCCAGGGGACGACTTTGTCTAGGAGGTCCACAATCCGAAGTCCTTTGTTCATTGAGGACATAGAAAAGGAAGCCCAACAGTCACACCTGTGCTGCCTCAGGTAGGACCCTGTAAACTAGGTCATAGCTCCGACCTCACTGTCTTCTCAGAGGTTTAGCAGTGTTCTGATCATCTCAGCATGAAGGAAGGCTTGATCAAGTGATGCTGGACTTGGGAATGTGACTTGATATGGTCGAGTGCTGGGAAACTTTGTTCTCTTACACAGACCCCATCCTCTCAAAATAACCCAATCCAGGACTACAGAATCCCTGAGTTTGGGATTTTATCCAAGAACCACCACCATACCCAGATAGACTGTAGTTTCAAGTAGAAACCTTAGTTCTTTCTTAACACTTACCCCTGCCAGGCCTCTTTTCCTAGAGGAGTGAATGTCTGTTCTCTTAAGACTTCCCATTTTAGGTGCTTCTCCCACTCTACCAAACTCCTTTTAAAACCTGGGATTAGGGCTCCTGGATGGCTCAGTTGGTTAAGTGTCTGCCTTGGGGTCAGGTCAGGGTTCCAGGGTCTTGGGATCTAGCTCCACATTGCACTCCCTGTTTCTCTCTCCCTCTGCCCCTCTACCCCACTTCTGCTCTCTTCCTTTGTCTTAAATAAAGTCTAAAAAAAAAAAAAAAGGAATAAGATTTGGGATTAGAAATGGAAACCGTAATAATCTATGTTGAGTTCCTCCCCTCCCCAAGGTTTTCTTACCTTTTGGGTAATTTTGCTTTTCCAATTTGGAAATGGAATCCCCACCAGGTAGCACAGGAACAGAAGGAGCAATCCCAAACCACACAGGAAGGTGAAGTTGGGATCCAATTCCCAACATGTTGAGCCAGAGCTCAGACATGGTTTAGTATCGCTATTCAGAAATGAGAGAACATTCCAGTGTTGGAACTTCATCGTCTGAATCACAAGACACCCTATATTGTGCACACGCTGAATATATATCGTCCCCAGGCTTACATCACAGAGCACGGTCACAAAGAGTTTCTGAGGGTGAGGGAGGGGAGAGTTGAACAAGGTGTGTCCAGAGCCCCTCCCCACCTACTAGCTCAGAAGACCCCTCCATCCTCCTGGTCCTTCAGGTCTGCCATCCTATTTTCCTACTCCTTTTCATCACTTATGAAAATTATGAAATTTTCTGTCATTCCATGTATAATTCATATATTACCTGGGTCCCGCTTCACTGTTTGAGAAATTGGCTTTCGTCTTACCAGGTCTGTGCCTTGAAAGTCTGCAAGGCTACCTGGAGTTTTTGCTTGTACCCTGACATTTACACTCAGGATCACATAGGTCCTCAGATCCAGCTTTCATATACAGTGTGTTTGCCTGGGACACCTGGGTGGCTCAGTCGGCTAAGTAATCACCCTCAGCTCAGGCCATGATCTGAGGGTTCTGGGATCAAGCTCCGCATCTGGCTCCTTGCTCCATGTGGAGCCTGATTCCCCCACTCCCTCTGCCTGCAGCTCCCCTGATTGTGTGCTCTCTGTCAAATAAATAAAACCTTTAAAAGAAAATGTGTTTGGCTTCCATGAACGCAGATAGAGACCTTAACGTTCTTTCACACTCACTCAGTTCCGTACATGTTGCACAGCACATTTCAGTTTTTGTTTCATTCGGCCTTTAGTATCTTCCGTCAGAGAGGCTGACTCAATTAAACTCAATAATGCATTATTCAATAATCCCCAAACCAAAGTCAGTGTAAAATGACTGTAAATAATTAAACCTTCAAATGGTCTTGGGGGTAACTGTGCAGCACTCGTATTCCTAAAGTTAGTGAAGCTAAACTGCATAAAAGGTTTGGGGACAAGCTAACACACACACACACATACACACACACACACCCTTTGACAAAACAATCCATTTTCTTATTTATAAACTTAGGTTATTACTTATCTACTATATTACTACTTAGGATTAGTAAGAAGATTAGAGAAAATGCTTATAAAATGCCAAGCACAATCTCTGGCAACTAAGAGACAGTATCAGAGAAAGATCTGTTATTGTTGCCACTGCTGTGGCTCCAAATTAAAGGTCCCAGCTCAGATTTGGGAAGTAAGATAATCAAATATATGATCACTACTTAGGAAAAGCAGAACTAAGGAAAATCATTTTCCAGGGTTCTAGAGTGAGGGAGAAGTGCATAAAGAATAGAGATTTGAGTTGGGAAACAAAAGTGCTGATTTCATGCTTCCTTCCCACCACTTTCTGTATTAAGCAACCATGGTCAAGTCACTAAACTGGCCTCAACTATTACAAATGTAAATTGGGGTAATAGTCCTTATTTTTCTATGTTCTTGGATTCCTCATGTGATATGTTAATAAAATATTATACAAAAAGAGTGGCACTAGTAGCTGTGACTATTTTTTTGTTGTTGTATACTTATAAAGAAATATCACACAATTAAGGCAAGATATTTAAACTTCAAGTGCTTACATAATTTTTGTGTCAAGAGAGAAAAGTTGTTCACATTTCTCCACAAACAGAAGAGGCATCTCACCACATTTTTAAAAAGCATAAAATGTTAATGATATGTCTAATAATGTGTTATGTCAAGGTTTAGAATTCATGACTAAGAAGATAAGACAGATGTCTATAAATGTACATATTTAGCAATAATAATAGCAGAATTAACAAATGCCAATACTGTCAATGAGAATACTGACACTAGCACAATATGATAGAAGGTTATGAACACCATCTTCCAAATACCCAAGCTGCAAGTTCCATGGGAACAGATTTCCCAGGTCACATAAGATATATTGAGTTTTATTATTTTAAGGATAATATGATTTAACAATCATTTTTAGCCTGAGTCAGTCAGCACAATTTCTAAGCTGTGACCAAAGAATAATGTAGGTCCCCTGACAACCTTCCTCATTAATAATAACCATCTTCCCTCTTCCAGCTGAAAATGTCAAAGGACTCGACTGATAAAATTTTCCATACAGTCTGAGCATCACAGTACTTCAGTGAATATTGCTTCAAAAGAAGACTCCTACCCAGGAAGTCTTCAAGCCACCTTTGACTCCTCTGCCCTTCAAGCCCTCACATTCAATGTTATTACATTTCCTGGATATTTCCTTAAGATATCTCTTAAATTTGTTCCTTTACTTCCATTTTCACTGCCACAATTATAGTCCACAGCATGACCTTTTATCAACACTCTCAACTCCAGTTTTTTTCTTCCTTCAATCCAGCCTATAAATCCCTGCCCATTTAGCTCCCTAAAACACTGCTTACATCCTGCCACATGCTTTCTCAGGAGCCTATACTCAAGTCCATCCTTTGATCCCAGGGAGGAGCTTTCAAAAAGCACTGATGCCCAAATCCTACCTAAAGAGGTTCTGATTTAATTTATCTGGGATGGAGCCCAAATATTAATTTTTCTTTAAAGGTTCCTTGGGTGTTTCTAGGGTGTTTCTAATGTGCAGCCAGGTTTGGGAACCACTTCAATGCATCTCTATTGCCTATTAAGTCAAACTAAGACTCCCAGAGCAGATGCTGCAGGTGCTCTCCTGAGATTCCCTCCCATTCCTTTGACCTTTCTATGCACCATCCCATGGCTTCGGTGTGATTTGTTCCTAATGCCCATCAATACATGCTACTCTTCTGATGACTGCCCTTGTGTGACTAGTGCTATTGCATCCTTGTTCCTGCAGAGAAAACAGAAGGGGCCTGGGGATTTATATCCCTGGGGCAGCTCTAAGTCAATGCCTAAGAAATGTAGGAGTACGACTGCCTAGCTCCCTTGGCTGGATCTGGGCATATTCTGTAGTGTAATTTACACTTCAGAGCTCCCTAGCAGACCAGTCTAAGACAAACACTTTACATAAATAAACACACACACACACACACACACACACACACACACACACACACACAAACACGCACTGTGTGTGTGTTTAGATTTTTCCCCTTGCTTTTTTCCCCTTCCCTTTACTCCCTTTCTTGTTTCATCAGGTAGCACCTTCCTTAAGATATCACTTGGATACAAAACCTCATCACAAGGTCTGCTTATGAAGAAGCCAACCTGTCTGACATCTTGCTAAAAACAATTCATAACTTGGTCCCACCATGTTTTCTGCAATTATCCATCATGTACTAGATGTGCTAGTTTTCTCATCAATTATACTTACTCCTTAAGCTATTTCCCAAGTGACCTCTGCGACTATCATAACTTCCTAACTTCCAAAAACAAACTCTATCACTCCCATACCATGCATAGCCCAAAGCCCTATCCATGAAAAGTGCTCAATAAATATGGTTTGAACTGGTGCTGCCTCCTCCATGAAACTTGTTTCAACAATTCTAGCACATATAACCCTAGATGTATTCTCCAAATTCTATATTTAATGTCATCCACATTCATTTGTTGAGTTATTCAACAAATATTTATGTGATTACTATGTCCCAAGACCTGTGCTCACCATGGGGAATGAAACAGTAAGTATGGAGGCACGTGGGTGGCTCAGTGGGTTTAAGCTTCTGCCTAAGCTTGGGTCATGATCTCAGGGTCCTGGAATCAAGCCCCCCATCGGGTGTCTGCTCAGCAGGGAGCCTCCTTCCACCCCCATCCCCCAAGCCTGCCTCTCTGCCTATTTTTGATCTTGGTCTAATTAATTAATTAATTAATTTAAAGAAAAAAAAGACACAGTAAGTATGGATTTTCTTTTGCTCCCATGGAGTTTAGAATCAAGTTAAGGATACATATATTAAGCAAATAATCACACTAATAAATGTTGATTTATAGCCATGAACATCTAAGGTGAGATAAATGGTGCTGTGAGAAAACACAAAAAGTAATAAATGTCCTCAACTAGGACTTCTCTGAGTAAATAATGAAGAAGTGATGACCTAAAATTATTGTCCTTCTCTATTTTAGAGATTCTTGGTCCCACCCCCTGAAATTGCATACAAATTTTGTGTGACTATGTATTATTCTTTTAATAGATTTTTAAGAGGTCCATAACCACAAATGTTGCACAATGGCAATCCTATAGAAAACATGCCACATTTATCAACTGCCTTCTACGTGTACCCTATCTGGAGATCACTATTCATAGAAATGTTAATATTTTCTTTTGTACTTGATATTATTTAGTAAAATATTAGACATATGCTCATCACTTAACAAATATTGTTATCCTCCCCCTGCTCTTAGCCTGAGTGTTTGCACAGAACTCAGATTCTCAAAAAACAAATAAGCAAAATGTCTTTATTTTCTTTATTAAATTAAGGGCCCATTTTGAGCAGTTGTGGGCAGGGTGCAATTGATTATCTTGGTTTTGTTTGGGTACCAGGAAAACAAGAGCAACAAAACAGGATTTGCGTGTTAAAACCTTCCGGGATGCCTGGGTGGCTCAGTTGGTTAAGCGGCTGCCTTCGGCTCAGGTCCTGGGATCCGGTCCCACATCTGGCTTCTTGCTCCACAGGGAGCCTGCTTCTCCCTTGGCCTCTACCTGCCACTCTGCCTGCCTGTACTCTCTCTATCTCCCTGACAAATAAATAAATAAAATCTTAAAAAAAAAAAAAAAAAACCTGCTTGTACCAGGCTAGTGCCAAACAACTGTCTCTACATAGGCTTCAGTGTTTGCTACTTCAGGGATTTAACACATTCAACCTGGGAACTCCCTGCTGTTTTTCCCATCCTCAAACCTTAGCTACCCTAAATGTATGTTTGTTACCTAAAAGGTAAAAGCAAAAATCATTCATTTCATGCAGAAAAAAAAAAAGGGAAGCTGATTTCTTAATCAAGTATACTGATCAAATTCAAAGAAAAATAGAATGAAAATTAAAATTTAATTTCAAATGCCACTGGAAAAATATCTTTGACTACATACACATTGAAAATAATGTTATAGCATTAAGGAGGGCACATGATCTGATGAGCACTGGGTATTATACACAACTAAGGAATCATTGAACACATCAAAAACTAATGGTGTACTATATGTTGGCTAATTGAATTTAATAATAATAAAAAAGGAATAAGGGCATTTGGGTGGCTCAGTCGTTAGGCATCTGCCTTCAGCTCAGGTCATGATCCCAGGGTCCTGTAACTGAGCCCCACATCGTGCTCCCTTCGTGGCAGGAAGCCTGCTTCTCCCTCTCCCACTCCCCCTGCATGTGTTCTCACTCCCACTGTCTCTCTCTCTCTGTCAAATAAATAAATAATCTTAAAAAAAAGAAATATTATGTATGTACAGACAAAAAGTTAATATACAATTATATAATAGAAACAACAAATACTTTTCATTTGTATACTTCAAAATGCATTTAAACATGTTATAGATGGAAAAATGTATATAGGGTGCCTGGGTGGCTCAGTGGGTTAAAGCCTCTACCATAGGCTCAAGTCATGATCCCAGGGTCCTAGGACCATAGGGAGCCTGCTTCCTTTCCTCTCTCTCTACCTGCCTCTCGATCTACTTGTGATCTGTCTGTCATAAATAAGTAAATAAACCTTAAAAAAAAAAGAAAGAAAGAAAAATGTATATATAAACCACAATGCCTAACTTACATCAATAAACGCAATAACATAAAAAAGAAAATAAGGAAAATTATACCATATTCCAATATATTGCTAAGGTGTTGTTAAAAAATGTAAAAATTTCAACAACTTGTACTTGAATTTCAGGTCCAGCAGCCCTGAGATAATGGTGCAAAATGTGCAAAACACAAAAACACAGCAAAATATTAAGGGAATAATTAAACTGAATAATCAAAAGACAAACAGGCATCAAAGTTCTAAAGAGGAAAAAGACTACTTTAATACCACATTCTCATCTCCTGTTTCTCTTAAACTTGAAGCTCAGAGTCTCAAAGATTGGCTATTACTAGAACATCCTGAACAGATGACACCATATGCACACATCAATATTTTAACAGACTGCCGTTCTTGAACGGTCCAGGGACCAAACACCAAATTTTAAAAATTTATTTCCTTCTCCCACAGGTTGACAACCCCTATGCCCCTGCACTCCTGTTCACTTCCATCCTAGGTATGCTGTTAATAAAGGGAGAAGACATCAGATACAAACAATATTGGCACTTAATAACAACTCAGGTATAAAGTCTGATCAAGTAGCTGAAATCCACAGTTCATTCTGAAAGCAAGATTTGATGTATGGTTTCTTATTTATGGGTTTTCCTCTCTTGTTAACATATATAATTAAATGCATGATAAGTAGTTAAATATTAGAAATCAAGTCTCAAAAACTACTTTAAGAAGGAAGGATGAGGTAGCAAATTACTTTCCATCCAGGGAATGATGACAGAGTATGAAAGAGTATAAGGCCATCTAATTTTGTCATCTCTTGCATCTACTTTTTAGGGCCTTTGAGCCTCTATCTGTTTCCTAACATGTCCTCCCAGGACTGTCACATTCCCATGGACAGAGTCAGCAATTCTCCATGTTAATTCTATCCTCTCTTCTGCTGCTTCGATGCAAGTAAAGGAAAAACAATTTTACTACACATAAGGGCAGCTTTAATTTAACTCCCATTTTTAAGTAATTTATTCTTAAACATTAATATTTAAGTTATTAATGACAAATTATCTGCTACAAATTTCATGAGTGATGAAAATGAACCAATAATATATTGATATCCCAAAGTAGACATTCCCTGGCCTCAATTAAAAACTTGCCTATTCTAACCGTGAGGTATTTTGCATAATATCACAGACCTGAAAGAAATACTAAGTAACCATTTAGTCCTGTACTTTGCAACTCCTCTGTCTGGAGCTCTCACATACACTAAAAGACTATTACAGTTTTTCTTTCCTTCCTTGCTGAGAGTTCTAGCTGGGAGGGGGGTGGGGGGGATGAAGGTCGAAAGGAGATAAGCTGATGGATATGATGGAGGAGGTTTCACATTCATATGTGTGTTGGATATATAATGTGATCATGGAGCAGTGCTATGGATGAAACGATATCTAGAGGCTAAGAAATTGGCAGCTTCACTGTGCCCAAAGAAGGTTCATTGGGCTGTCACTGACCAGTAAAGATTCACTAAAAGCAGTGGAATAGGCCCTAAATGTTTTTAGTTCACTTCATTGTCAGCCCAAGTGCACTACTGTTCAAATAAGATACATACTTGGGTTGCTTTCACTATACAAATAATACAACCCAAGAATTTTTCTATAACAATGGATTTTTAATTGGCATATTAAATCCCTTCCCCCCACCACCTCCAAGCCAAGGCACCCCTCCAATGACGTTGATTAATCCTTTTGTAGAATTATGAACTTGGAGAGCTTTTTAAAGGAGAAAGGGATTGAACGCCAGGTGGGATTTAGCCAAAGCTGTCACAGCTCTGGTTGTTACCCCTCACAATCCATCTTGCTGAATCAAAAAGCAAACTGTGAACAAAGAGCTTAGGCAGTTTGTTTGAAGATACACTCCTGTCTTTCTAGGAGGGATTAAGTCATGGCTACAGTTTGTTTGGAAAATTATCCACATGAAAATTATTAAATTCATGTGGCATCTCTTTGAGCCAAAATGTTTTATAACTTTTCATCTCTATATCACAGTGATAGTAATGCTGTAGTTTTTTACTGAAACACAAACCCTCTCCTCAGTCTTTCAGAATATTGCTTAATATTTTGCATTTACCACAAGAATACACAAGATGTTGACTCTTAGACTTTTAAATAATAAGGATCCAGGCTCTTCCTTTAAACAGGAATCACAGCCATACCAGATGTGGAGAGAAGAGGATTATTTTAGCATTTATTCCCAACACTGGGCTTCCTAAAAGCCTCACTGGTGCCCTGCTGAAACAGGAGAAACAGATTAGATAGTTAAGACCTTGGGCAAAAAGGGAAGAATAAAGCCAACCCTGTGATATATTTCAAAAGTAAAGTGTTTTCCCTCAGAATGGGAATTTTCTTCATGGTAAATGGATCCAAATCTTAGAATATGCTATAATCTTAATTATCTAAACAATAAGCCACCTGTGTATCACCAAATACTCCATTTTTGACACTCAAGGTATTTTTGTTATTCAAATAATCCTTGAATTGAGATGGGGGCAGGGAGATTATTCAACAAATACTAAATGGTTGCTATGTATCAGGCACCAGGGCAGGTCTTAGAGAAACAGGATTAATAAACTGCTAGCCCTTTCTTCTTGAGCTCATAGTCCAGTAAAGGAAGCAAACATGTAAACAAACATTATGATAAAAACCACAAAAGAAGGGTAACCATTGTGTTTAATAAGCAGAACTCCACAGAATATGGGGGTGGTGGGGGGAAGCCCTTCATCTTTTCCCCTCACAGCCTCTTTGTAACCAATCTACAGACTCATTTTTCTCTTGCCCTTTGAAGGAAAAGTTGGGCAAAGAAAGGTCCCATGATTTCCTTAAACACTCTTCTGTAGTGCCAAGAATAACCTAACTAGGTAATTAAAATGCCCAGTCCAGGTTATTATTGATTAATAAACACCAACTTCATTTAAAATTCAAAGTTCCCTCTGCCAAATTGGTCGTACATTCAGGCTGGAAGAGTGGAGAACGATATGGCCTTCTTTTTCTCCATTTCCCCACCTTCCACTTTTCTACCCATTCCATACCCAGCTGCACATACAAATTTGCCTCTGCTCTCATCAGGGATGCAGTCAGAGAAGAGAAGACGGAAGCATCTGAAAATGACTTGACTACTACTATTAGAATCTGAACGAAATTGATTCTCTCAGAAGTTGCTTTTATTTATTTATTTATTCCACAAATATTAACCAAACACCAATTACATTCTAGGTACTGTTCGAAACACTGGGGACACCTAGTGAGAAAAACAAAGTCTTTGAGTTTACGGACGTAATAGCCTAGTGGGGGTATAAGCAGACATAGAAATGCTATAAGTTGACAAGTGGTATGGAAGAAAAAATTAAACAGGATTAAGGAAATAGGGAGCATTAAGAGGTAGATGCTATTTTACTTAGGACAGTCAGGAAAGCTGTTTATGATAAGTGAATATCTGAGAAGAAACACAGTAAGGAAAAAAAGAAAGCTGAAGGATTTAAGCTAAGCAAATGTCAGAGTAAAGCGTATTCCAGCCTGAGATACTAATAATTGCAAAGGCCCTGAGGTAAGCAAATGCTATAGTAATGTTATAAGAACAGCAAGATGTAGCATAGTTAGAATAGCAATGAATAGAATAGCATAGCTAGAACAGAATGACACAAGGAAAGAATATTGGGGATGAGGCCACAAATGTAGAGGAAGTTAGAACATATGAAAGGAACTCAGGTCACTGGGCTTTTTTCTGCATCAAAAAGAGAAGCTTTTGGAAGTTTTGAGCAGAGATGTAAAATGATACATGTTTTGTAAAAATCATCCTGGCTTCAAGGTAGAGAAGAGAATGTAAAGTAAGCATCGAAGTAGGGAGACAACTGGGAGGCTACTATAAGAATTCAGAGCAGAGATGATGATGGCTTAAACCATTATGATAGAGGAGAAGGAAATAGAATTGGGCAGATTCTGGATATACTGTAAAGGATTTAATGATGGGCCAATTATGAGGTATAAAAGTGAGACAGAAATCAAAGCTGACTCTAAATTTTTGACCTGAGGAACCTGAAAAAGGATGTAGCTATTCACTGAGATAAGGAAAAAAAAATGTGAGAAGATAAGGTTTGATTAAGAAGAAACAAAGAGGGACACCTAGCCAGCTCAGTCTGCTAAGCATCTGCCTCTGCTCAGGTCATGATTCCGGGGTCCTAGGATCAAGTCCTGCATTGGGCTCCTTGCTCAATGGGGAGCCTGCTTCTCCCTAAAAGTTAAACATAGGGTGCCTGGGTGGCTCAGTGGGTTAAGCCACTGCCTTTGGCTCAGGTCATGATCTCAGGGTCCTGGGTTCGAGTCCTGTATCCGGCTCTCTGCTCTGCAGGGAGCCTGCTTCCTCCTCTCCCTCTCTCTGCCTGCCTCTCTGCCTACTTGTGATCTCTGTCTGTCAAATAAATAAAATCTTTAAAAAAAATAAAAGTTAAAAACATAGAGTTAACATAAGATCCAGCAGTTCCACTTCTTGGTATATACTCCCCAGAAATGAAAACAAGTCTACACGAAAATGTGTAAACAAATGTTTATAGCTATCTTATTAAAAGATCAAAAGATGAAAACAATTCAAACAACCATCAACTGATAAATGGCTGAATTAAATACACATATTCCTATGATAGAGTATTTTTTGGAATAAAAAAGACCAATCCATTCCACAACAGGGATGAACCTTGAAAACACGTTAAATGAAAGAAGCCAGTCACTAATGGCCACATATGACTCCATTCACATGAAATGTCCAGAATAAGAAAATCTAGAACCAGAAAGTAGTACATCTTAGAGGTGGAGGGAGGAGGGCGGAGGAGAATAATAGCAAAAGGTTGCAGATTTGTTTCTTTTAAGTCATGACAACATTTAAAATTGTAGTGATGTATATACTGAAAATCAAGGAATTATACATGTTAAATAGGTGAATTGTATGGTATGTGAGCTGTATTTCAATAAAGCTGTTAAAACAAGTAAAGTATTTAAAAATAAGTACTTAAGGATGACAAGAAGGGGAGCATAAAGAACAAAAGCTGTCAACACATTTTTGAAAAATGGAAATCTGGTGGAGGAGTGGAAACTGACTCACAGAGCTAACAAAGTGCTGGCAAATCGTTCACAGTGCAAAACCTAGAAGACACGCAACCTGGTGGCACTAGAGAAAGAAAGAGATTAGGGATTCCATGTTAGTAAAGATGTTGAATTATTGTTCTTTGTTGTTTGTTTTATATTGCATATAATTTCTAAAATAATTTTTTTTGAGTGGGGGTGCCCTTTGCCAGTTTTGTAAAACCTTTTTGAAATGTTAGCATGTTTCAAATGTGTAGAGAGGATCCCAGGTTTCTTGCATTGGACAGAACTTGAGACAACTGTTTTAAAGTTAGCATTGCACACACCTGATGGTCTGAAAACATACTGTGTGTGATTTCTATTTTATATTTGTTAAGGTGTGTTTTGTGTCCTTGAATATGGTCCATCTTAGTGAACGTTCCATGTGAGCTTTAGAAGTATGTGTATTCTGCGGTTGGATGAGGTATTCTATAAATGTCAATTAGAGCAAGTTGATTGAGGATGTTGTTTGGGGCAACTATATCTTTACTGGTTTTCTGCCTTCTGAATCTGCCCATTTCTGATAAGGACTGTTGAAATTTCCAAGAATAACAGTGGATTCATCCATTTTTTCTTGCAATTATAGTGGTTTTTGCCTCACAGATTTTGACACTATGTTTTACATGTGTACCTGTTAAGGAGTGTTCTGTCTTCTTGGAGAATTGACCCCTTTGTTGTTATGTAACGCTCTTCTTTACCTATGATAATTTTCCTGTTGTGAAGTTTGCTTTGTCCAAAATAATAGAGTTACTTCTATTTTCTTTTCATTAGTGTTAGCATGGTACATTTTTCTCTGTCTCTCTTTTTTTAATCTATCTGTATCTTTATATTTAAAGTGAGTATTTCATAGGTCTTCAATTGGGTCTTGTTTTTTTATGTGCTGTGACAGTCTCCTCTTTTAATTGGTGAATTTAGACCACTTCCATTTAGTGATTTTTAAATATAGTTAGATTAATATCTCTACCTTGTCCGTTCTATTTGTTATTCATTATGCCTATCCTTCCCCTCTTTTTCTGTTTTCTTTTCTGGTTTTAAAAAAAGCATTATATATAATTCTATTTTCTTACTTTGTTAGTCTATCAATTATTCTGTTTAAAAATATTTTAGTGTTTGTTCTAGAGTTCATAATATATATTAACAAGTACTCTAAATTCCCTTTCATGTAATGTTATAACACTTCATAGATAGTGCAGGAGTGTCCAATTCCTCCTGTCCCTTGTACCACTGATGTCATTCATTTCACTTATCCATGTACTATAATCACTGAACACATTATCATTATTGTTATTATTAGGTCAACTGAGAATAAGATGAATGAATGTTTTATTTGACCCTCATTCATTCCTTCTCTTCCTTTACTTTATGTATATCTGAGTTATTTTCCTTCTCACCAAAGAACTACTTTTAACATTTACATAGGGCAGGACTGTTGCTGATGAATTCCCTGTTTTTATTTGTCTAAGTTATTATTTCTGTTTTACTTTTGCAGGATAATATCACTAGATATGAAATTTTGGATTGGTGGTTTTTTCTTTCAACAGTAAACATTCTAATCTCTTACTTTCATGGCTTATGATAATAGGTCATAATTCTTGGTTTTTTCCTCTAAGGTAGGGTTTCTATTTCCCTCTGGATTCCTTTGAAATTTTACCTTTTGTTTTCCTATCACTTGAATATGATATGTCCAGGTATAGACTTTTAAAATATTTCCCTACTTGATGTACTCTGAACTTCCACAATGTATCGCTAACCTTTTATTAATTTTGGAAACTCCTTGGCCATTATTACTTCAAGCATTTTTTTCTGTTCTTTCTTCTTCTGGTATTCTAATTATATATCTGTTGTACATTTTGAAACACAGTTCTTGGATATTCTAGATTTTAGCACTAAGAAAATTCTTTTTCTCTTTGTATTTCAGTTTGGAATGTTTCTACTGACATATATGCAAACTCACATATTCTTTCCTTGCTTGTATGGACCTACCGATGAGTCAATCAAAGTCATTTTTCATTTGCCATACTGCTTTTGTTTTCTAACATTTCCTTTTGATTCTTTCATAGAATTCCCTCTCTTGGCTTCCTCTGTTTTTGTATGTTTTCTACCTTTACCACTAGAGACCTTAACATAATAATCATGGTTATTTTAGATTCCATGTATGACAACTCTGAAATTTGTCACATCTGAATGTGTGCCTGATGCTTGGTTTGTCTGACAAGTTTGCTTTTTCTTGCCTTTAGCATGCCTTGTAAGGTTTCTTTGAAAGCCAAACATGATGTATTGGGTAATCAGAACTGAAATAAAGAGACCTTTAATGTGAAGTCTTATGTTAGTCGGGTTAGGTGTTGGGGTATGTTTAATATTTACTGTAACTATGCATATCAGGGGCTGCAATTTCCTTTAGTGTCCTTGTTTTTGTCTCTCCTAGTGTCTTTAGGTTTCCCTAAATTTCCCTAAATAGAAACTATACCTTGCAGCTCTGTTTAGCTCTGATCCTGTTCCTATACCAGAGCCATTAATACTGTAGCAAGGTGTCAAGGGAGGGGATATGATTAATCATTCATCTTTTAATGGGCTTATGTCCCTGGATTATGATGGTCACTAGTGTTTAAAGGTTTTTGGTTTTTTTTTGTTGTTGTTGTTCCACTTTATCAATAAGAAAGGAAGCCTAGAGGGGGCTGCTATTGTTGGGTAATTTACCTTCTTCCATGGGGCATAACGCTCTGGTAGGATTTTCCCAGTGAGTAGGTTTGTGTTATGGAAAACCCTCTGGGAATATTTCATGATGTTTTCAAAATGGGTTACCTTTCTCTTTCTCTCCAACACTACATTCCTCTGCCAGAAACTTGAGCTTTTTTTTTTTTTTTTTTTTTTTTTTTTTTTTGGTAGCTCTACTGTGAGAACTAGTTTGGGTTCCTGGTAATATCACCTATAAATAAATGGGGGTCCCCCAGTAGATTGTGACCCCAGGAGTTTCTCACTCTCATGCTAGCCCATATGCATCCTTCAGCAATTTGTCCAAGTGTCTGTTTAAGTGTTCATACCAGGAGAGCAGTGTTGAGCCTCCAGTGCTTCTGTTTCAGGTAAGTGAATCTTAGGTATGATTTTCTGCACTGACACTCTCAGAAGATTTGAGGTAATGGTTTGCCACTATGGTTCCAAGAAATGTCATTGATTTTTAGTCTGTTCAGCATTTTGCTTCTTTCACAGACTGAAGTGATGACTCCCAGGCTTTTTAAAATGTTAGATCTGGAACCAGAAGTTGCCCTTCAGAGAATGACTCTTTATTTTCCTGTTCCTCTTCCCGCATTTCTAAATGAGTTTGGTAGGGTCAGAGAAACACCTAAAATGAGAAGTCTAAGGAAAGAACAGACATAAACTCCTCTAGGAAAGGAGATCTGACAGGGTGAAGGATTAAGCACGCACTAAGAATTCCACGTGAAACACATGGTCTATTAGGGTATGGTTTTGGCTCTTGGGTAAAATCCCAAACACAATGATTCTGCAGTTCTGGATTGGGTTATTTGGAGAGTATGAGGTCTGTGTAAGAAAACAAATTTTCCCGGGTCTTGATCATAAGTCACATTCCCATGACAAGCAAGCCTGCCTTCACGTTGGGATGATCAGAACAGTGCTGAGCCTCTGAGAAGAGACTTGGGTCTGAGGTATAGCCTACAATACAGGGTCTACCTCAGGGAGCACATATGTGACTGTCAGGCTTCAGTTTTTTATGTCCTCATTGAACAAAGAACTTCTGAGTGAGAATATCAAGTGTGGACCCCCCAGACAAAATCATCCTTTGTTTTTCAAAATAAAGCCTTAAAAATTGAGAAAAGCAAGGAACACAAAGTTCTATAAATTAAAATACAGTCCTTGTGTTCTTGGATAAAGAATGTTTCCATTTCTGAGAGAAGAGTGAATGATGGGTCCCCACTCCTCATTCTTTTCTTTTCGTTCTAGTGTCAGGGCAGAGCCAAGAGGAGGAAAGGTGGGACTCTGAAAGGTAAGATTCTGCCTATTCCACCTGAGCTCTCCAAGGCTGACCCTTCCTGTCCTTTCCATGAGGGCTCAGTCCATGATCTCTGAGGATGCCAGCTCCTAGATACATTCCCTTTCAGAAAACAGAGGCCTCAGAGGAGAGGATCATGGAAACACAGTCAGAATGCAAAACCCTTCTCAGTTTCCATGCTCTGACCATTACTGAGCAAGAAGTAGTGATGGATCTGGGCAATGGGTGCTGTCCAATATGTAGCCTTGTGAGACATTAAGAGTCAGAACTTCTGAGACTTTGTGAAAGACCTGTGATGTCATGGATACTTGAATTCTTCTTTGAGGTAATCATTGACTGATGTCCCACATAGGGCGGTTTTCAGTATCACATAGGATAGATAATACACACAAAAGCCCATTGTGAGTGATAAAATAATGTAAGTCTTATGATCATTGATCATGTGACCTTATATCCTAATACATGGTACTCTCCAAGTCCAGTCTACCAAGGATATCTTTAAAGGACACTCTATTCAGCCTTCTATTAGATCTCTCTCTTCTATCTTCATTATTTTCCTGGTTTCCCAGGGTGGAGAACTTGCCAGAGAGAAGTTGGGGAGGCAAGAAAGGTGCTTCCTCTTCTGTAAAGGTGAGTAAACACTACCTTCTTTCCTGAACCGCTCTTTTAAGCAGAGTCTATGTATTTCTAGAGCCTTAGGGAAGCCTCAAATTGACATAGGATGGAAAATTCTAAGAGTTAGAATTTGAAGGCTTGGGGATGTTGGTGGGTGGGGGGCTACCTTTGCCAGACCAGCCATGGTCACCTATGTTTGTTCTGGTCCTGGTTGCAACTTTGTATGTCCTATCTCCCATAGCCCCCTAGGCTGGCGTCATGATACCATCCACTTTCATCAACTATTATGTCCAGACCCCTTCTGTGAGGAGTCTAACAGCACAACTGCTGGGGTGAATCAGTTGCTGTTCCAGAGGCCCTGGAATATGCTACTCCCTCTGTGATCCCCTTGGTTTCTATAACTTCTGTGACTCACTCATCATTCACTTTGTCTCCTGACTTCTCTGCAGTTGCTCCAGGAGACCTAATACCAGCCTCGTTGCCTGAGCCTTCCCCCCAATACCCTCTATCTTCTCACCTAACCCAGTGACCCCCTTAGCTGACTTTTTCTTACCCTCACCCTTAGGTACTCCCTGCCACTAGAGCCAAACACCTAGGATTCTTAATTCCTAGGGAACCATTCCATACCTCCACCCCCTGCCTTTCCTCCTTTCCTACCATATGATGTTCAGACAACAAGAGGCCACTTTACCTCTGAATACCCTCTCCACTCTTGACCCCACCATTTCACAAGATAACAACCTCTTACCACATCTGTCTCATATAAGGAAACCCACTGATTCATTTGCTTGTTATCAGGCATCTGTTTCACCACTGCCAGACTGCCCTTTAACTGTGACTCAATCTAAATCAATTTCCATCTCATTTAAACATATTCCTGAGAATTCATCTCCAGATGGTCCTCGTGGGATATCTCCTTGTGTCCCAACAATCAGAGGTAGTGAGTGTTCAAACCCATCGAGTTCCAAATTCACTTATTGGCAGGCCTATGGCAAGAACATGTTCCTCCCCGCATTATCACAATCCGATGTTCACCAAGAGCAAGTCTACCTCCGCCAACTGGAAACCTGTTTCAGGAGAGAGACTGCTACTAAACACAAGGAGGCCAGTGGAATTTCTTTCCCTGGTCTTAACTTCCAGGCCCTATTGGAGAGACAAATGGAGAAGAGGATGGCTTTCCAGATTTTAGAGAAGAAAGTAAAAGAGGAGGGGCCATTTTCCAAACAATTGTGGTCAGAGTACCAATGGACATCTTTAGGGAATGTTTTGCATCTGCTTGATGTACAGGTCACCATAGCCTCCAAAAGAGGCTGGAACACTGAAGCAAAACCAGAGCAGCTCTCTATTTATCAACAGCTCCTCTATGTCAAGGCTTTGGCAGAAAACTTGCATCAGATTTATAGCCAGCTCTTCTGGCGTCTTCCTTCTTTGCACAGTTAGTCCTTAGTAGTCACTCTCCTGATTTCTAGTAGTATTTCCCCACTAGAGTCTCACTTTGTCTTATTCAAAGGAATTCATAATACCTCTGCTATCAAAATACAAGCATCTCCTCCACCACTTCCTCATTCCCAACCATTTCCTCTCCCCATTGAACACCCCCAATCCTTGCGTCAAACCCTGTCCCCATCCCAACCTCTACCTTTCACTAAGGTGAACACCCATGCCCATTTTCAATCCTACCTCCCGATCATACCACCTTCTTCATCCCTAATTAGAGACCGTGGAGGGTCTTTCCATAGATCCAAGAATGAATCAGACTCTCCTATCTTGACTGAAAATCAACACCTGGGATGGCATGTGTTGCAGAAGCAATAGGAAAGGTTGTGGGCTTTAGTTCCTGTGTTTCAGAAATCTGAAGAAACCATTTGTCCTCGAGCTCCCAACCTTCCACTGGTTAGCCGGACGTCCCATGCCTATGTACCCATCTCCATCCTTCCTGGCCATTTTCATATCTTCTGTGAACCCCAGGAGACACTGGAGTTACATAGCCCAAGGAAGGTAATCCCACGCTGGTGCCTCCATGACTGCAGAAATCTAGACTCCCTAGCAGTGATGGAGCCTCAGCATACATTATCAGAACTCTCCTAGCAAAAAGGCAGGCATGTTCACTTACAATTCTCTGAGTTTCAGGCCCATAGTAACCAGGATCTAGCAAAGACTGAATTGAGTCTCCCCGGAAGTTTCCACGAGAGGGTCCAAACAGTGTTCCAGCTAAGAAAAGATAGGAGGAGGAATCTTGGGTATATCCTAGAGAAGAGTCCAGAAGACAGCCCACAGAGGATCTTAGAATGCCACCTAGTGAAGGGTCTGAGGGCTGCCTTGGAGACAACAAGGAACTGTGTGTGTCATTCAAGGAATCACTCGGGGAATGAAATATTGAATGTCTCAAGGAAGGACACAGACCAGAATCAAATGAAAAGTATTCTTAGTTTACATATGAGCAAGAAGTTTTGGCAGATCACTGCGGGTAGGATTCCTATAGGTGTGTGTTATTCATGGCTTGCTGATGACAATACATTGCCTTTCTCTGGGAGTTCCCATACTGCTCCAGAAAACACAGATGCTAAAGACAACGGTCGGTAGGGTTTACTGGCAGAGCACCACTCTAGAGCATTCTTTTCTTGGTCCCAGTACTCGACAGGTGCTAGAGGCCCATATTATTAGATTTTGCATGAGTGAGAGGTGGGGTCTACCCCTCAGGGTTCTTGAATCCATAAAATTCTATAAGTTGAGAGAATCCAAAACATGGCCTCTTCCCCAATTTGACTTTCCCTCCTCAGCCATGCATATTTCTGGGGTGGATTCCAAAGCTGAGATTTTTAAACACCTTGAGGGAAGCTCTAAACCTATTTTCAGAAACAGGGTGAGAACAACAAGTCAGTCCCCACTGCGGATCATCCTCTCCTCACTATGTCATCTGTGGGCAATGATGGACGGGGGACCTGAAGGCATCACACTCTGACACTGACCATAAGACTGCAGAGGGTATCCAGATAGCTGAGTCGGGCAGCCAGACTTTTCAGGCCTTTACACACAGCATCAGAGCTCAAGTGCGACCCAGTGAGACTGTACCAGACAACACATGTGGCCCAGAGGTACCTGCAAGTCAAGCTGGTGCTGGACTTGAGCCAACCCATGAGAATGTGAGTTCCAGTAACAGAGTAGAAATGGAACAGGGCAAAGATATGGAGGAGAAGAATTTACAACATTTTGCCATGCCCATCCTGTCCAGGGATATATTCGACACCAAGGAGCTCTATACCCTTCAATCCCCATCTTGGGAAATCTTGATGACCAGTGAGTTGGAAAGCTCCAAAATGATAAATGTCAACATGAATGAAGTAGAAACTGCCATGACCATGGAGCACCCCTCACCAAAAATACTGGTTCCCTAAGATTCTAAACTATCAGACCTGAAAAGACAGATCCTGAGTGAGTTAAAGTTTAAACTGGAGAGTGAGGAGCATAACCAGGCTCAAGGATGTCCCACTGACATGCGCCTTCCCTCAGATAGCTTGAATTCCAAGGCTTCAATGACTTGGTCCCAGGGTGTGCGCAGCGGGGACATGGAAGCATCCCAGGTGCTGCACATCCAACTGAATGTTAGCACAGAGGAGCAGCAGGAATCCTGGGACTCAAAACTGGCCTTCTGTAAGGGCCAACCTACAAATTTCTCACAAAGAAGAAGTGCAAAGAAAGTGAGACCTTAGGATCCCAAAGCAAGAAAATGCAAAAGTGAGGACTCGGGAGTAGGGACATCTGTAGGCAGAGAGGAGAGTCTCCATGCTGAGGACAGAAAATGAGAGAGTGCTTCCCCAACTCTGTCACAGAATGAACAGTTTCCTCTTGAAAGTTACTTCAGAAAAAAGATGAGACAATTTTCTCAGTGGATCAATTCCAAGAAAAAAATCATAGGGCATCAGGAAAGTCCCCAGCAATAAGCCAAGCTCATGTCCACCTTACTGCAGCACCAAGAACCATTTGAAAGTGTGGCTACTTTGGGAGTGATTGGCCTCCTGAAGATCACAAGCTCACTTGGGAAGGTCCTAGAAGAGAAGCTGGAACATATACGTATCTGAGGCCCCAGAGTTAAGCCAGCAGCAGGAGGAACTACAGGCCCAGGTAGGGCACGACAAGAGACCTCCCTCCAACTATTGGGCTCTTTCTGACCCACAACAGGAGAAATGGGCAAGTATCAAGTCCTGCAGCCAAGAATCTGTCTGTGCTGACCAAAACTGTCCTACAAAAATTAGGCAGAACAGAAAGAGGGTCAGACAGCCCCAGAAACCTGAGGCTTTTGAGAATCAGCTATTAGGCCAGAGTCAATGTCCTTCTTCTCTGCCTTCTGGAAAGTCTGTGCCTCATCCAATCCCCACCTTTATGCATCAAGTTTGCCAGGTCCTTTGGGCCACCAGGGGTGACCCTGACAAAAAATACTGTGTTTAGCAATTTGACTCTTCTACTCAGGCAGAACATGCTTCTCCAGCAATTCTTGGGAGAAAAATTTTCTCTAAAGAAATCATTCAGTCCTTGTTGAGAAAACTTCACAATTTTCATGACAATATATCCTCTGATGAGAACAACCTTCAGCACAACCAAGAATATTAATCCTCCTCAATAAGTGTTTTTTTTCTAATAGAGAGTGGTGTTCTCTGAGTACTGCACTGGCTGGGCTTGCAATCAGGGAAAGGAAGCAGTGCATTCAACTCTTAGTAGTTAATGCTTTTGGCTTCTACAAGTACACCAGTCCCTTGTAGAAAGCCAGACAGTGGCCTTCTCAGTTTTATCCTGGAGTCCCTTATTTGATCCTGCTTTGATATCCTGTATTTAAAACCTTTACTTTTTTTTTTTTTTTTTTTAAATAAGAAATATAACGTGCTTACTCTGAAACCTTCAGGCCTTTACAAATAGTGAGAAAAACCCTTAAAGACTAGAACTTGATTTACACTCTCTTTCACCTTCTCCCAAACTATTTGTCAGGTAGGATACTATGTCAGCTAGGCCTCACCTCCTGGAGGTTACTCAGGCCCAATGATACGATTTCAACAGATGAATATACGGGATAGTCTTTGAGCATGAAGACAGTGCCCTCAGGGATGTTGCCAGGGACATTGTCCTCCTATATGATGCACCTTCCCAGACATGCAACATTTTACCCCAAGGTTACAGTAATTGAGGTGTACATTAATTATCTATTGCTGTGTAATGGATATTCCAAAATTTAGTGGGTTAAAAAAATACATACTTATTATCTTATGGCTATTGTGGGTCAGAAATTTGGGTGAGGCCTACCTGGATCCTGGATTCTCTGCTTCAAGGCTGCAATTAAGGTGTCAGCTGAGGCTACTACATTCTCATCTAGAGGCTTGACTGGGGAAGGACCAACTCCTGTACTCATTCACATAGTTGCTGGCAGGATACAGTTCGTCAAAGTCTATTGGAATGAGATCTTTAGTACCTTGCTGGCTCTTGGCTGGGGCTGGCTGGTTCCTTATCAAGTGGGCTTCTCCAGCATGGCAGCTTACTTCATCAAAGCAAGGAGAGAGTTTGCAAACAAGATAGAAGTTACAATGTTTTGGAAACCAGTAATGGAAATGATATCCTATAACCTTTCCTTTATTCTATCACTCAGAGGCAAATCACTAAGTCCAGCCTATGCTTAAGGGGAGGTGTAATTACACAAGTGTGTGAACATCAGAAGTAAGGATGATTGGAGTCTTCTCAGAAGTCTTCCTAATGCAAGGGTTTCTTTTTGGACACTTTCCTCAGTTTGCTGGTGCAAAAGTCTCCAAACATGCCAAGTTGGATCTTTGTCCTCATTCATGTCCAAGTCATCAAGGTCAAAATTGCTTAATGGCTAAATGAAGTGGCACCTGGGAAGTAACCATCAAAGAGACTGGAGCATCCGAAGAAGGAAGGAAAGATGACATAGAGAGGTAAAGGTAGTTTGGGTTTATCCTGAATGGTTAAGTAAAATAAACCCTGAGAACCACCTGACTTACCAGTATTCAAACTGGGGGCAGGGGCAGGCAGGGTGTAATATGACTCATCCAGCTCTACCGCAGTCTCTCTATTTTGACCTAGCTCCAGACCACAGGTGTGTAGAAGTAACCTTCAGCTTCTGTAGACCTAGCTAACGTTATACAGGAAGGAACCTATAGGTTGCAAGGTTTAATTTCTGTTCTTGTTAATATATTTAATATAGTGCTATCATTTCAAATTTAATTCTCGTAGTTTGAACATCAGAGAGAATGTGTCACTCAACTGTTGGAAAAGGCAGTACTAGGGATCTTAGAGCACATACTCCCATTTTGGGATATTTTCCACATACCTATGCCTTGAAGGCTCCGATGCCTGGGAAGTCTGCCACACTCAGGCACCCCTGTTCTTTCTGTGATCCCGGGAATCCTGAGACCCACTGCCCCAGCGAGGATTCTGCCTGCTTTGGCACCTAGGAGTCCTTCAGGCAAGGACATCCCTCACAGGAGCTGCCTTCTAAAAGTTCTGATTCTGTGCTCTGCTACTCTATCACTAGCCTGTAGCCAGCTGATGGAGGCTCCCTCCCCTCCCCCCATGGCTTATCTTCCCATATATCGCCTCGGATTCCCTCCTTTCCATCTCCTACCTGGCAGAACACGGTCACTTTTCTATCTGATGAGTTGCAGGTATTCTTTTCTTTGAACTCCCCTTGATTTCACAGGTGTTCAGAATGATTTTTATAGCTATCTAGCTGAATTCCTGCCACCAGACAAAATTAAGGTCTCTCACTGCTCTGCTTTCTTGGGCTGCAATCTCAATGCAGATTTCTTAATCCCCTCTCATAGAAGGGCAACCTGAAGGACAGAGAACATAATATATATTTAGAGGGCTAGCATGAAAGAGGGAGACAGTGATGGAGAACCCCCTTATACTGCGAGGAATTATTTAGATGTAAAAGACAGGAAATATAACATACCTGACTTAAAAATGAGAATCTATTGACTTAGGTACTTGAAAAAGTCTGGGAATAAAGCTGGCCTAAAGTACAAGGTTTCATGCTGGGGCTCAATTGATGCCTTCAAGATTCACTTTCTATCTACTTCTTGGCATTCTGGACTGACTTTCTGTCCATATTTTGTAGCTTTAAGTGTATCTTCCAAACTTTAAGTGTAGCTACAAGTGGTTGTGTCTCTCAGTAGTCCCTGCAGAAAATCCCACTGTGCCTTACTGGCTCCAGTTTTGTCACATGCCTATCCCTGACCAATCACTGTTGTCAAAAGCATAATATCATCTTTTGGCCAATACTGATTTATAGATGCATTCTCAAAAGAGGAGTGTTAGGGAAAGACAACTCTACCTGCCCATAGACTAAGACTGAGAATGTGGTTAGTTCCCTAGAGATCAATAAAGAGACTGTTTCCAGAAGGTGATTGAATGCTAGGTATCAAAAATAAAACAGATGTCTACTCCAGACCACTTTCTCTGCCTCATTTATGCTTTCTTGTCCAGAGTTATGCCATGACTAAAGCTTGGGGTTGCAGGAAATGCTGATTCCGGAAGGTGGGATGGGCTGGGGTCAAGGAGAAGAACCTGAAGGAGGAGGAATCAGTCAGAGTCCCCCACACCCATGTGGATAGACCGTCCAATAATCTGGTCTCTCACTGTTCACCCCTTCTCATCCTTGAACCCTTTACTTCCATTCCAGTTTAGTTATGGCCATGTCCTAGAACTTATCACCAGGAACACTTCTGCCATCTGAAAAGACAGTCTGACATTCCACCAAGTTCATCCTTTCAGCTTATGCCCTCAGTACGCCAATTCTTCAACTTAGGAACTACAAGGCACTGTACACATCTCCCTATCCATCTAGACTGGTTTGTCTCATTTCCTCACTCTCCAAGGAAAACTTCATTGTTCGTCACTTAATTCCAAACCTAAAGAACTCTATTTTTTCTTTAAATTTTTATTCATTTTTTAAATTTTTCAGTGTTACAAAATTCTTTGTTTATGCACCACACCCAGTGCTCCATGCAATACGTGCCCTCCATAATACCCACCACCAGCCTCACCCAACCTCCCACCGCCTTCCCCTCCAAAACCCTCTGTTAGTTCCTCAGAGTCCACAGTGTCTCATGGTTTGTCTCCCCCTCCAATTCCCCCAGCTCCCTGCTCCTCTCCATCTAAGAGCTCTACTTCTGACAGCTTTTCATTCGCCTTTCATCTGTCAGGCCAGGCAAAAGGCAGTTGTGTCTTTTTTAGACCTGTATTCTAATAAAGGGGTGATTCATGTAGGATAAAATCAACACAAGTAATTGTGTTGATGCCACCATAAATGTTGTATAGTATTAGCTTCAACAATCCGTGAAAACAACCCATTAGTTCCTTCAGTGTTTAATGTACACTAGGCATTCTTCGAAGCATTAGGGGCACACCAGTGAAGGAAACAAAGCTCCCTGTCTTGGCCGACCTCATATGATTGTTCTTTAGTCAATTCTCTTACCTAAGCGTTCAAAATGATTTCACTTTTCTAGAATTTCTCGTCACCTCATTCGTTGAGCGGATGTGCTGGACCACGGCAGGGGAATAAAAGGTCACCAGAACTTTTCATCATCAAAAGACTTCAAAAGAGTAACAATATCAACACGTGAACATCTATCCCTCTTTTCTCTTTCCTTCCTATTATACTGAAAGGTTTTCCTCGGGGATCTGTCCTTGCTTCCCAAATTACAGCACTTTTTTCCACTGCTTGAATATTTGGCTTTATCGTCTACTTTTCTCAAAAACTGAGAACATATTTACCTCAATACAGTCTGGCACGCCAGCAGAGTTCAGAAACTCCCAGACAGAAGAGCCAGTAGCAGAAGGGATTTCTAAGGAGAGGTTCTGACCAGCCTGCTCTGGGGGCGGAGCCACGCACAGGGCAAGTCGCACCTGGGGGTGTGGCTACGTACAGGCTACGTACGCCACACCCTGCGGCGGTTCGCGTCCTGAAGGGGACTGCATCCAGGGGCGGGCTTCCTCTCGGGAAAGCCACACCCAGTGGCGGTATTACCCCAGGGTGAGCCACGCTCAGGGACGGGACACGTCCAGGTAGGCGCAGGGCAATGTGGAGGTCGAGCCACACTTGGCGTGGTGACTATATCCAGGGCAAACCGTGCCAGCGCGGGATAACGTTCAGGGCAACGCATACGCGGGGGCGGACCATGTCCAGAGTGAGCCCATCTAGGTGCGGGGCTGAGGAGGCTGTGGTGTTTGGCTTTTTCATGGCGGCGGTGCTGTACCGTCTGACTGTTAAGCATTTCACCTCGGTCTTCTGGATCCTGTCTCCATCACTTCTGAAAATCGAGTTTTGATTTGCCCCAAAGTCAGATTTTGACGGAGAACTTCTGGGTGTCCGAACGACCTACCCTTCTGCCCAGAAGGACCCTTCCCACAGTTGGCCTTTTCCATCCTGGCTGTTGGCTCTAGAGGCCGCTCCATGCCTAACGGTCTCCGAGAACGTGCCTCAGCGAGCCACGCGAGCGCCCTTTGCGGAGGTCACTGGATGGAACTTGCTGAGGTGATCCTAGTAATGAATAGGGCGGCCGTATGGACCCCTGTTAAGACTTCACCTTGTACCAGCTGCCTGCCCTTGTACAAGAAGCCTGGCTCAGATCTCATCTATTGTTTGCAGAGATAATAATATCTGACAGGGGTGGCCCTGGGACGTGGAATGAAGTGAAACATTTAGAGTCGTGTTAAGGGTTGATGTTACTGAAGGGTTTGGGGCGCCTGTGGTGACCTCGTGGACTTCCGGCCCCCGGAGAGCCTAGTGCCTTGCAAGTGCCTGCACTGGTCGGGACAGTGAGACGTCAAGATGTGAGTTCAGACACTCAATTAACAGTCATCATTTCTGATTCGCTGCAGAACCCGGAACTGGAAGGAGGTTCGCAGTTCGCCAGTTTTCAAACAAGCCAACAAGAGCTTCAACCACGGGGACCTAGCGGTGAGTTCAGTAGGAATGGTTTGTGGGAGCCTCAGGTATAGGTCATCGAGGCATTATGGACAGGCTAGAGGCAGAGCCCTTTGTCACGCCTTGCCTGAACCAGGATAGCAGGACGCACACCTCTCCAGCAGGCGGGACTACGAGTCTTTGATTAGAAACACTCAGGTAATTGTCTTACATTGCGGGCATTGATGCATTCATGCCACTTTGTGTCCTGGTTCTGTGTTAGGAAGTGTCACCATGATTATCATTGTAAGAGGTGGAAGAGAATCCCAATTGTGACTAATTCTACTATTAGAAAGTATTAAATGTGAATTTGAAAGATAGGTGAAGCTAAAATAAACCTCGTAGATTCCCACCTTCAAAACAATTACTGTTAACTTTCTGGTGCATCTTCTTTGAGATTTTATTATGTCTACTTTAAAAAAAATTAATATATTTATTTGACAGAGATCACAAGCAGGCAGAGAGCAGGCAGAGAGAGAGAGGAATGGAAGCAGGCTCCCTGCTAAGCAGAGAGCGGGACGTGGGGCTCCGTCCCAGGACCCTGGGATCATGACCCAAGGGGAAGGCAGAAGCGTTAACCCACTGAGCCATCCAGGTGCCCCACTATGTCTACTTTTAATACTGCTTAAATAATATATATTTTAACTGAAAAACACTATCATTAGCATTTTTAAGTCATTATAAACTTTCATAACGTTTTTATGATAACATTCTTTTAAGTGCTAGAATATTCAACTGCTTTTTGTTGACATTTTGTTAGTTTCTAACTTCTGAAATTTTACTATTTTGGCTTGCCATGTTTGGTCATAATTGTACTTATTTATAAACCCTCCTGTTCCAAACAGCGTCAAGCTTTTCCTATGTCCGAGTAACCCTGGATTCTGCCCTAGGCCAAATGCTTTTTTCTTTCTCCTGCTTCCTTAGATGAGCTGTGTCCTCATGTGGTTAGCTGATTCAGCAGTAGACTGTCCTCTGAGTGTCAAGCCAGTGAAACCAAATGCTTGCTGAACCTCCTTTATCAGATCTTACAGACTGAACCTGTTGTCTTCCTTTATCTCTAACCTTCCCTTCCCCATACAGTTCCAGTTTCAGTAGCACCTGAAAATCCAAGCAAGAAACACAAGAGCCACTTTACATTCTTCTCTATTGTAGCTAGTCAGTTACTTCGTGGAGAAGCTGGAAAAATATGTTGCGCAGAGAAATCCTAGAACTCTCACAGTATAGTACGTTCCCCAAAGAGATTATAAGATCCTTCAGGTCATGAGCTATATTTTGGTAATTAATTTTAGTTATATTAGTAATAGATGTTCCCATTCTCCTGAGTCAAAACTCTCATTAAATACCCCATTAAATACCCCATTCCAAAACAAAGTGTCTCATTCCACATCAATCAATTAATTAATTTCTGTGCTACTTATATCAATACAGACTATTGGTTTCTAGTTGATTCAATTCAGTCTGCTACTGTTCATTTATTTTGGTGCCCAAATTGTCAGTTTTAGCTGATTACCTCAGTCTGACTGTTGTATTCTTTTGATTTATCTCAAGCATTTTTTACTTTCTGACACAAAAGATGTTTCAAGCTGATTGTATACTTTTCCTTGCATAATCCTTCAGTTCTTGATTTCTTTAATGGAAAATGGTATTCAGAAGCCAACGTCAGTTTGCTAGATGTGTTCATTATTATTAGGATGTTGCTGTTTGTTGACTGTCTCAATAAATAGAGTTAAGGAATATGTATATATATGCAGACACACACACTTTCACACATTTAAATACTAATTTATTTTTCTCGTCTCTACATGTGTTGAAAGTTGTGAGTTCACACCAATACTTCTAGTTATAATCTAACACCACAGGGTTCATCCTAGTTTTCTCCCTTTCCAGTTTTGCAACTTCTTTCTCCAGCTATATTGGCTGGAGCTTTATTAAATTTTTAAAAATCTTTTCAGAGAACTAGCTTTTGGTTTAGTTGATTTTTCTCCACTTTTTTTGTTATGTGTTTTCTATTTCGTGGATTTCTTCTCTGGCTTTTATTATTTCTTTCATTCTTTTTTTTTTTTTTTAACCTACTTTGGGTTTTTTTTTTTTTTTTTAAGATTTTATTTATTTATTTGACAGAGAGAAATCACAAGTAGACGGAGAGGCAGGCAGAGAGAGAGAGGGAAGCAGGCTCTCCGCTGAGCTGAGAGCCCGATGCGGGACTCGATCCCAGGACTCTGAGATCATGACCTGAGCCGAAGGCAGCGGCTTAACCCACTGAGCCACCCAGGCGCCCCCCTACTTTGGGTTTAATTTGCACTTCTTTTTTGTAGTTGCTTAAGATAGAACCGCAGGTCACTGGTTTGAGACTTCTCTTATAAAGACATCTAGTGCTATGAATTTTTCTCTTAATACTGCTTTAAGTACATCTTGGAAATTTCAGTGTGTTATGTTTTGTTTTCATTCTGTTCAAAGTATTTTTAATTTCCCTTTTGATTTATTCTTTGGTTCATGGGTTATTTAGAAGTTTTTATTTAATTTCCAAATATTTGGTGGATTTTTCACAGATTTTTCTGATACTGATTTAAAAAAATTCCCTGTGGTAGAAGTACATACTTTTTCCAATTTGAAGAGTTTAAATTTATTTGGTAATGTGTGTGTGTGTGTGTGTGTGTGTGTGTGTGTGTGATTTATTTATGTCTCCATACAGAACGTGTTTTGTCTTGGTTAATCTTGTACATTTTTCTCTTGTGTGGAGTATTGTATGAACGTTAATTATGTCAAATTGATTGACAGTGTGTTCAAGTATTCTATGTCCAAACTGATTTTTTGTTTGTCTTTTCAGTCACTTACTTAGAGAAGGCTATTGAAATCTTTGACTGTAATTGTGGATTTATCTATTTCTCCTTGAAGTGGTGTTTCTTTCTTTATATATTTTGAAACCTTGTTATTAAGTATGTCAGTTTTCAGACTATTCTTTGTTGTGTGTGGGTGAAGTCTGTTTTTTAGCTTAGTGCTCAGGTAGTGGTTTGTCAGAGATTTTCTTAAATGACTGGGGAGAAAAGAAAAAAAGAGGAAAGAAAAGACTCTAGATCTTTGCAGATTGGCTGTGTGCTGGAGCACTCCCTTCTTGTTTTTGCTGAGCCTAAAGATTAGCTACTGGTGAAAGAGTAGTGTTCTCTCAGGTCTTTTCAGTACATTGTCCTATCGTGTATATGTCTGTGGCTTCTAGATTCTCTGGTGTATGGGAGAACTTTTCAAAGCCTCCTGGAGTCCTAGTCTACTGTTTTGCATCACTCTTCTCTTCCCAGCTTTGTTTTGATTAGGATCATTTATCTTTTTGTTTTTTTTTTTTAAACAAATTTAGAGTGTTTCTTAATATTTGAAGTGTGTTAGTTTTGATTTTTTTTTTTTAAAGAGAGGAGGAGAGAGGTGGAGGAAGGGGCAGAGGGAGAGGGAGAGAGAGAATCTTAAGCAGGCTCCCAGCCCAGTGCAGAGCCTGATGCAGGGTTTGATCCTGCAGTCCTGAGACCATGACCCTATCTGAAATTAAGAGTTGGACACCCAACTGACTGATCCCCAGGCACCCCAAGTTTCTGTCTTTTAGTGAATGTTTAAACTGGTGGTAGGTGGAATAGTGGCCCCCAAGAGATGATCATGTCCTAATCCCTGGAACCTATGAATATGTTACCTTATATGATATAAGGTAATTAAGTTTTCAGATGGAATTAAGATTGTTTATCAGCTGTCTTAAAATGGGTATATCTTGGAATGCCATGTGGGTCCAGTGTGAGTCCTTAATATCTGAGAACTTTTCCCAGCAGAAATCAGGTTGATTTGAAGACAGGAGGAGAGGCAAGAGAAATTCAAAATTTGAGAGTCTTTGATCCTCTATTGCCGGCTTTGGAAATGGGGGAAGGCAACCATGAGCTAAAGCTTTCAGGTAATTATTAGAAGCAATAACAGCCCTCAGCTGATAGAAAAGAAATAGTCTTTTTTTTTTTTCCTGCAATTGTAGGAGTCTTAATTCTTTAAACAACTTGAATTAGCAAGGAAACAGTTTCAGAGAGTCTCCAGGAAGGAATAATACATCGTGCAGATCTCGGTTTTAGCCTGATGAGACTTGTACCAGACTTCTGTTGTTCATAACTGTAAGAGAATTAATTTGTATTGTTTCAAGACACTAAGTTTGTGGTAATTTGTTATGGCAGCAATAGAAAACTAATGTAGGCTGTTTATGTATAATGTGATTATTGATTTAGTTGGGTTTGAATCTTTTTTTTTTTTTTTTTGGTATTCATTTGTTCTTTGTTCTTTGTGTCATTTGTAATTCTTTCATATATTTCATTCCTTATTTGTATTGAATATTTTGTTTATCATTTATTATTTGGTCTTATTAGCTCTGTGTTTTTTTGTGGTAAATTTATGGTTCATCATATGTATCTTTAACATATAATAGTCTATCTTAAATAATATGCCACTTCATATAGTGTCTGTCTTTTTTTTATTGTTTCTCTTTTACTTGTTTTATTCTGTTGACTATATTTGTTTAAATGTATGTCTCTCTATATTTGCCAGAAATACTTGGATACAAGTGGGTAGAAATCTAACCCAAAGTAGCTTAAATTAAAAAAAATTAATACTGATATGAATATTTGCTAATTCCTGAACCAAAAATGTGGTCATAGGGATAGAGGTATTGATGGGCCAGACAAGGTTGTGGACCCACCTCTATGATCAGAATGGCATTGGGTTGATTGCTCCATGAGATAACACGAAGTGAGAATATAGTATTTGAAAGATCAAGTGAATGGATGGAAAGGTATGCTTGACAGAAGAGAAGCACTAGACTTATCATTTTTCAATATATTCCCAAAATAGAATGCAAGCTACTTTAGGTCAGTTTTATTTTAAATTATTTCTTTTAATTATTTTTAAAAATGTAAGTAATGTGTGATTAAATTATCTAAATTAAAAAATTGAAACAGTATTTAAAGAAAATAAAAAAAAATTAAAACAGTATCCATAAGCTTAAAGACTCCTACAGATCACCCATTCCTAGGAGGTAAGCACTATCACTGTCATCAGGCTGGTATACATTCTGTGCTATGCATAGACCTAAAATATGAATAGTTGTTTATTTCACTTAAAAAGGTGTCATATTATGGACATTGCTCAGGAGCATTTTTTTTAATTCAACAGATATCTTGTCAATCTACATATAATAGTGCATGTAGATTTACCTCATTCCTTTTAACTGCTGCATAGTATTTCTTTAAATGGATAATCAACGGTTTATTTTTTTGTATTGCTGCACATTTGTTTCCTATTTTTCATTATTATAAACAATGCTCCCATGAACACCTTTGTATATGCTTCCGTGTGAATGTTTTCAAGTTATTCTCTAGAGTATATACCTAGAAATGTAATTTCTGGATCAAACTCTTTAGTTATCAAATTGTATTTGTTTACTTAAAATTTTTAATGGATAAACTTTTGAATAGGAAGTAATGCACATGGTAAAAAAATATTAAAAAGTTTTGTAATGAAAAATAGTCTCTTTTAGTTTGGGAGAGTTCCTCAGCTGATGCTTGATGGCCATAAATTCTTAATATTAGTAACTATTAATTTTATAGCATATCTTTCAGTTTGGATTTGTTTGATGTTCCCATATATTTAGTTTCAGACTTTAAGCCTTTGGTAGGGGTAGCACACAAGTAAGGCTAATTTCTGATTTTGTCCTATCAACATATCAATATTTATCAATATCAATCCTACTACTCATAATGCTCAGTTTAATCACTGATTAAGGTGTTGTGTGCCAGACTTTTATACTTTTTTCTTTGTGATTACTATTTTGTGGTGGGTTCTTTGAAGTTATGTATATGTCTTTTTATTCATCAAACTTTTCATTCTTTATTCATTTCTATTCATATGGGCTCATGGTTTTCTATCTTATTTAGAGGATTATAGTCTGTTATTATCAATATTTATTTTGATGTTCCTATTGTCACAGGATTAGATAGTGGAAACCCCTAAGATTAACTTCTGGGTACTTTTGACATATCTCTATCATTCTTTGAACATTTTTTTATTTTCTTATTTAGCACCATATGTCAAGACCATCTGGTATTTTCCCGGCACCAGTCCTAGAATCAGCCATTTCTCTAAGATATCCTGGTTCTGTTTGCTGGAGTACAGTATTGAGAAGCCAATATATGGGTGCTAAGAGTGCTAAGTGTGTTCATTGTTACTGGAGTATTATTACCCCCATGCCTTCTCGGTGTATACACACACACACACACACATAATATACATCTATATTTATCCTATATCTATATACATTAAAAACTATGAGTTTACACTAATATCTCCACTTCCAGTCAAACCCAAACTTCAGGGTTAATTTTAGTTTTTTCCCTTCCATATCTGTAATCCCCTTCTCCAATAGTGAGAAATCTGTCTGCCATTATTATTATTATTTTAATTACAGGGTAATTGACATTTAACAAGGCTCCTATTATTCTTAAAAGAGGAAACTCTAGTGATATTTGGTAGACCAATATTAGTTTTTCCTGTCTCTGACTTGGGTTGTTCCAAGGGCAGTAATCATGCAACATGAAAGCATATATGATTGAGTTTTATTTGATAGTTTAATCTACATATATCCTTTTGAAAAATGTCAAATGCAGTTAAAACTCTAATTTCATATTTGTAGGTATTTATACTACTGTGTTATCATTGTCAGGAGAAGCAAAATCTTAATTTGACATCTCAGGAGGTAATCATAGTTACACTTCAAATGAGGGAAATGAATTATTTGATATGAAACTGTCTTTTTTTTTTTTAAGATTTCATTTATTTATGTGACAGAGAGAGAGAGATCACAAGCAGAGAGGTAGGCAGAGAGAGAGGGAGAGGCAGACTCCCCGAGGAGCAGAGATCCCCATGCGGGGCTTAATCCCAGGACCCTGAGATCATGACCTGAGCTGAAGGCAGAGGCTTAACCCATTGAGCCACCCAGGTGCCCCAGAAACTATTTATTTGACAGACTGAGATCACAAGTAGGCAGTAAGGCAGGCAGAGAGAGAGAGAGGGAGGAAGCAGACTCCATGTAGAGCAGAAAGCCCGATTCGGGGCTCAATCCCAAGACCCTGGAATCATGACCTGAGCCGAAGGCAGAGGCTTTAACCCACTGAGCCACCCAGACGCCCCCCTGTTTATATCTTTAAATACGATGCATTGTGCTGATCAGACGCCCCCCTGTTTATATCTTTAAATACGATGCATTGTGCTGATCAGGCTAGACTTCTCTGCACTCCAGTGTTGAGTATTGAAAGGTTACTTCTATATTTACATTAGATATCAAAAAGGAAGCTTAAACTTAACATATACAAAATAAAACCCTTGTTTTTGTTACATAACATCTGGTATATATATTTTTTTTCTTTTGAGATTTTTGTTATTTGTCAGAGAGAGGGATAGAGCATATCAGGGGGAATGGCAGACAGAGGTTTGATCAACTGCCACACTGTTTTCCAAAATAGCTGTACCATTTTTCATTCCCACCAACATTTGTATTCTTTTTGATTTTAACCATCATTGTAGGTGTGAAGTTTTAGTAAATATTGATTTTGATTTGCATTTTCCTGATGGTTAATGATATTGAGCAGTTTTCATCTAATTTTTTATTTTTAATGGCATTTTGGGAAAGAGGGGAGTATTTTATCTACTCCATTATAGGGGAAACACAGTAGTTTATTTGAAAAGTAACATGACAAATTTTTCTTCTAAATATTTGAAAACACACAATGTCAAGCCTTCAAAAACATAGACGGTGTTCTTCTATGCTTTTGGAATATTACAGTTACCGAGTGATTAAGGGACAGTGAAATTCTGCCCTGAATTAAGATTACTTCTTCTGTGTGTTTGAGGAATTCACCCAAATTGCTCCTCAGGGTTGACTTTAAGGCAGAGCAAAATTAATTGCCAAAGCCTCAAAGCCCAGTGCCTTTTCATCACAAATGCTGCATACATCTGTTTTGAATAAGTGTGTAGCACAGGTGATAAATACCAAAGAAACGTGAGAGCTTCGACGTGGATACATAGCATATGTCTCAGAGATGGATGGCAAGGTGTTTTAAAGGGGATTTTGCACTTTAATCACAGTGTATCACACCCACCCAATGATAACAGAACAAGTTTGGTAATGGATATGTGGGAAGTTATATTGTTCTATGTGCTCTTGTACATGTTTAAACATTTCTCTAGTAAAAATCATTTTCAAAGAGATGTTGAGTGCCTCATAAGGACAGGGAGGAGTCAGAAGGAGACCTGACAAGGGTAGATTAGTCCATCAAGACAAGAACTTAGCTCTATCTCAATAAAGACATTTCAGAAAATATATTTCCTTTGAGACTGGGAAGGAAACCTCTTTCCATATAACAGGAAGGAAGAGGAAAAGAAGAATGGGGATATTTTTTTGGAAGGATTTCATTTTGTTTTGTTTTGTGAGAAGCTCTATCACTGCTTTCTTGTTCCTCTGTGAGCTGTGTTGGATGTGCTGGATGTGCTGGATGCGAAGATGGCCTAAGTTTGAAGAAAGTAAAGGAAATTTGAAATAGATCTGAGGGCCACCTGGGTGTCTCGGTCAGTTTAGAATCTGCCTTCGGTTCAGGTGATGGCCATGGTGTCCTGGGATTGAGTCCTGCTCCTTGCTTGGCAGAAAACTGCTTCTCCCTCTACTTCTGCCAGTACCCCTGATTGTGCTTCTGCTCTCTCTCTCAAATGAAATTAAAAATAAGGTAAAATAAATTAGGTCTGAGAAACTGGGGAAAGAATGTACTAAGGAAATATTGACCTAACTCCATTTATTTTGCTCACATTAGTAGGTCTTAGATAAGTATTTGTGGAATGAATAATAATTTCCGGGTAGTGCTGGGGCTGAATTTCATGTGGCACCAGTAGACTCAGTTTTGACATGGGAGATTTAATCCAACAGTGATCAGTTACATATAGAAAGGCATTTCTTAAAAAAAAAAAAAAAAAAGGCAGAGAGACAAGATTTTGCCAGACAGTAAGGAGGGCAGGAGTTTAGATGGGGTCCACTTGTACTGGAGCCTGTTTTGTTTTGTTTTTAATTGAAGAATGGCTGATGCGGTATCACATTAGTGTCAGGTATGCAACTCTATGCTGTGCTGTGCTCACCACAACTGCAGCTACCACATGTCACCAGATAACACTATTACAGTACCATCAACTCTATTTCCTATGCTGGACTGGTGGCAATCAGTGAGGAAAGGAATAACAAGGCCTTGCTGGATAGGCAAGAAGAGGAAGGTGAATGATGTGAGTAGAAAAATTAAGAGACATATAAGCTGGAAGGACAGGGCCATGAGGCAAGAGAACAGAATGTCAGACTATAGTATTCTGATGCCAGAAGTATTCCCAGTAATAAGCTCTACAGGGTGGTGGGAAGAACACTGGATTGACCATAATGGACTATAAAATGAGATTATGTAGGAACCACAAGGATGGGTTATTGGCTGGTCTGTCCGCATAGATATAAGATCAGCGTGTACCCCCTCACCACCTCTTCAGGTTCCCTGCCTGGGGCCCCATCCCACCTATTGTCCCCCTCAGGGCCTCCACCACATCAAATCTGCATTCTATCTGTGACCCCCAACATTCAGATAGTGTAGGGTCAATGATAACTTGAATGGGAAGCTATAAGAGTGGTAGTGAGAGAGGTCATGGACATCTGGTTTTTTGTTTTAGCACTGAGCATCCTGAGACTGTCCAGAAGACTACCTCAGGTGTTCTCTAGCACACTCACCCCATTTTGAGTCCCAGTCTGAGGTGGAGTTGCCTTCCGTCCAGAGCCCTGTTTTAAGTGTGGGAATATGTGCCATCATGCCCTCCCCCCAAAGTAAAGCATTCCATGGAGTTCCATGATAAGCCCCCAAACATCTGTATCCTGGTACACAGTCTAGAACTCACCTCTGGTTCATAAGTTGCACGTGTTCTGGGGAAGAGCTACCATGGCTCCACTAAGGCCGTGAATATTGAAGGTGGCAAACCGCCATCCTAGCCATAGTAAAGGCCGTATCTTATATATTGTCATCGAGTGTGGATGGAAGGCAGGCACCAAGATCACCTTCCCCCAAAGGGGATGCCATGCCTGACAGCCTGCAGGTATTGCTTGCATACTCAAGGAACAGAGCCATGCCTTTTTGGTATAAGGCATCGGTAGGCTGCCAGATTCCAGTCTGCCACAAAGTGGTGGTGCCTGGATCAGACTGAGGAAGGAGAGGAGTGGGACAGGTCCTGAGAAGGGGATGAGTAGAAATAAACTTTTGTTCTACCAGCAAGGTTTCTCTTTCACTTTTTCATTTCTTCAAAGGTGTCTTATCCTGGAAGGTGGCAGCTGCCTTGTCAACATTCATATGAATAACAGCTAAGTGATGCTCTTATTCTGCAAAAAACATCCTCAGTCCAGCAGCCTGAAGAAACACCCCCAACCAGCCCAAGAACAACACCCCATCCCCCAAAAACACTCCCATTCAGAGTTCATCCACCTGTGGGATCCTCTGATCACTGACTTCTAAGTCATGATTAAGCTAACACAACAGTGTCTTAATCAATATTTTCTGAAAACTATACCTGTATTTGATCCTCCTCCGATATAGAAGACTTACTGTAAAGGGTGTAAAACATTCAGTGAGGGGAGAGGTGTGAGCTACTGTATATTTTCAGGAAGGCTAAGTCATGGGACAGGAGAGAGAGCCCATCAGAGGGAGAATGGGCTTTGGGGGCTTTCGGGGGCACATGATACATATTTCCCAAGAGGTCCAGGAGATTGGTAACCTTTTAGAAGATGAAGGAAGCAATCAATAATGGCTGAACTGATTTGCCCAAAACCATTGCTCCCAAAACAGTACACAGAACAGACAACATGTTACTAGAGAAATATTTACTCTGTGGGCACACCACCAGGTTATGGCTTCTTCCCCTTTATGCCTGGTTACTGTCCTCTTCCAGCATCGGCCTTTGCACTTTTGACCTTTGGCTCCCATGTGAGCACACCTTGCCTTATAGGCAGCCTTGGAGGCCATCTGAGCGCACCTTGCCTTTTAGGCGGCCTTGGGGGCCATCTGTTGCCTATGGAGTCACGTTTGACAGATGTAGGAGTCTGATGGGTTATATTAGAGGCTAATGGCCTCAAAATTCTTTGTTCCTCCTTGCCCGCAGTTGAGGTGGCAGGGAAAGGATGATTGGGGATGGGGGCTGAATTGGCTGTTCCTGCTTTGTGTCCACAGAGAGATGTCAAGCTTCCATTAAACTCTTTTGATTTAAAGCACTGTATGGATTCAAGGACCCTAGGGGGAAGGCCCCAAGTCACCCTCTTATTAAGCCTTTTAATATGGTCTTCCAGCATCTGTGCTGCCGTAGGTGTAACAAGGGGAAGCTCCTGGAAGTATTCAGGGAGTCTTCCTCAACCTGTGATGGTGGCAAACTTCCCTCTTTTATTTCATTCTGGTATTTCTTAGAAACAAGTGATGTCTGCTCCATGGAATGCCATTAATTATGCACAGTCTTCACAAGTTTATCAAGTTGTCTCTGTCCTGTAGTCTCTACAGACACCATGGAATTTTTCACAGATTGGCTATGTTCTTGGTCAGAACCATATCCCATATCATTTGCTGGGTTGTGTCCCTGATCCTTTTCCAGGTCATCTTTGCAGGAAATGTCCTCTAGCAGAATTTCTGGGAGCTCCACATACACGCTTTTTGACCTACTCCTTCTGATCAGACTCTTATTAGAGATCCCCGAGCGTCCACCATGGCGCTGAGACTCAGTTGCTGTGGAAGAGTCAGTGCTAGAGGCTCATAGATCCTGCGGGTTAGGCCCCTCTGGTGTAGGATGAGCCTCTTTTGAAGATGAGACTCTAGTTTTCTCCGAAGCTCTTCATTCAGAGGAAACTTCCCAGGAGTGACAGAGATTACAACTTGGGCCTTGGTGGCCTTGTGGCTGAAACAAGGGTTAGACGCAGAACAGTAGTCCTCCTGGGATCTTTGGACTATAGTGGGTAAACCCCACACACGTTTCTGTACCTTCTGCAACACGTTCCATTCCAGTTGTTGGATTTCTTTTGATGTGAGATGGTTGGATACATTGTGAGGTCTGTGAAAACACACTCCACAGATGCTGATTAGGCTAGAGGACCAGATGGGCCTGGGGCTGGACATGAGGGATGGGTAGGGGCTGGGTTTGAGGCAGGAGTTGAGGCAGGTTCTCAGGCATGGATGGAGGAAGTAGATGGGGAACTCCTGGGGATTCCTGCTCTGGGGAGGCATTCGAGATGTTATCTGAGGCATCCGCAGCAGGGAAGGACTCATTATGCAGAGTTTGGAAACCTCAAACTGGATGGGGGTTTGCTGTAAATGGCCCTCCTCCAAGGTGGTAGGATATGGACACTGTTCCCACAACTGCGGAAAGGGGCTGACATCTTGGGAAAGGGTATTTAGGGACACTGTCTCTGTTTGGACGCTACGGTCCACTGAATGAGCATGATGGGGTGGGACAGGAGGTGGAAAGGCAGGGGGCTGGGCTGGGAAATGGTCCATTGGGAATTTGGAATCCAAGGAAGGAAAGGGCTCTGGTGGCACAGAATCACCCGGTGGTGAGGGTGGAAAGAAATCAGCCACAGGGATCACTGGGTTAGGTGAGAAGATGGAGGCAGGTGGTGGGGAAGACTCAGGCAGCGAAGCTGGTATTAGCTCTCCTGGAGGGACTGCTGAGAAGTCAGTGGAGAGAGTGAATGATGAAGTCGTCACAGGAGCTGTGGAAGCCAAGGAAGTAGAATCTTCCAGTGCCTGCAGGAACAGCAGCCGTTTGATCTCAGCAAATGTGCTGTTACTTATCTCACAGGAGGGGTCTGGACATAACAGTTGACGAAAGTGGATGGTATCATGATGCCGGCCGAGGGGGCTGCAGGAGACAGGAGGTAAAAAACTGCAGCCAGGACCAGAACAAGGGGAGGCGGCCATGCAGACCTGACAAGGGAGGGGCCACCTGAATCCTGCTATCCCTTCACAATGCCCCACTTTAATGAACTGACAGTGTACTCAGTACCATTCACCCCAATATCTGTTCCTATGGCTACCCCCACCCCATGGCTCTGACAGACTGCAGTGAATCCTGCAATTGCATAAAACCTGCTCTAAGAGGCAATAGGATCAAGGGGGAAAACTGGTCACCTTCTTAAAATAGAGATCAGCTTCCGGGTCTCCTCCACTTCCCGTTGGTACCATCTGCCATCTGGGGAAACAGGAGACTGAGTTATATAGTGAAAGTAGAAACATAGGTATTAATCCAGGAGTCCCCTTATAGGACAGCCTTGGGATGTTGGACTCTGAAAGCCCCAACAATCAATAGATGAGGGCAAATGGCCAGTGATGTGAAGCTGGTTAGTAATCTAGCTTCCTGTATAAAGTACTTTCATGTAAATTATCCATGTGATGATCAGACCACCTCTGTGAAGCAGAGAGGTCAGGGAAGACTCCTGAAGGTCCATGATGTCAGAGAGCTTTCACAAAGTCAGGAGACAGAAGTTCTGACTCTTGTCATCTCACACGGCCACCTAGTGGGAAGCACTCGTTGTCCAGATCCATCACTGCTTCATGCTCAATAATGGTCAGAGCAGGGATCTGAGAAGGGTTTTGCACTCTGGCTACATTTCCATGAGCCTCTCCTCTGAGGGAATGTATCTAGCAGCTCGCATCCTCAGAGTTCATGGACCGGGCCCTCATGGAGAGGGCAGCAAGCATCAGCCTTGGAGAGAGCTCAGGTGGAATAGGCAGAACCTTACCTTCCAGTGTCTCTCCTTTCCTCCTCCTCTTGGCTCTGCCCTGATGCTAGAAGAAAAATGAAAATGAGGGGGGTTGGGAACCATGTCTTACTCTTCTCTCAGAAATGGAAACATCGTTTATGCAAGAATTCTAGGACTTTAGTAGAACTTTGTGTTCCTTGCTTTTTTCAGTTTTAAAGGTGATAAAATGTTGTCAATATTTACTCTTTGGAAAATCCAGGGGACGACTTTGTCTAGGAGGTCCACAATCCGAAGTCCTTTGTTCATTGAGGACATAGAAAAGGAAGCCCAACAGTCACACCTGTGCTGCCTCAGGTAGGACCCTGTAAACTAGGTCATAGCTCCGACCTCACTGTCTTCTCAGAGGTTTAGCAGTGTTCTGATCATCTCAGCATGAAGGAAGGCTTGATCAAGTGATGCTGGACTTGGGAATGTGACTTGATATGGTCGAGTGCTGGGAAACTTTGTTCTCTTACACAGACCCCATCCTCTCAAAATAACCCAATCCAGGACTACAGAATCCCTGAGTTTGGGATTTTATCCAAGAACCACCACCATACCCAGATAGACTGTAGTTTCAAGTAGAAACCTTAGTTCTTTCTTAACACTTACCCCTGCCAGGCCTCTTTTCCTAGAGGAGTGAATGTCTGTTCTCTTAAGACTTCCCATTTTAGGTGCTTCTCCCACTCTACCAAACTCCTTTTAAAACCTGGGATTAGGGCTCCTGGATGGCTCAGTTGGTTAAGTGTCTGCCTTGGGGTCAGGTCAGGGTTCCAGGGTCTTGGGATCTAGCTCCACATTGCACTCCCTGTTTCTCTCTCCCTCTGCCCCTCTACCCCACTTCTGCTTTCTTCCTTTGTCTTAAATAAAGTCTAAAAAAAAAAAAAAGGAATAAGATTTGGGATTAGAAATGGAAACCGTAATAATCTATGTTGAGTTCCTCCCCTCCCCAAGGTTTTCTTACCTTTTGGGTAATTTTGCTTTTCCAATTTGGAAATGGAATCCCCACCAGGTAGCACAGGAACAGAAGGAGCAATCCCAAACCGCACAGGAAGGTGAAGTTGGGATCAATCTCCAAGCATGTTGAGCCAGAGCTCAGACATGGTTTAGTATCGCTATTCAGAAATGAGAGAACATTCCAGTGTTGGAACTTCATCGTCTGAATCACAAGACACCCTATATTGTGCACACGCTGAATATATATCGTCCCCAGGCTTACATCACAGAGCACGGTCACAAAGAGTTTCTGAGGGTGAGGGAGGGGAGAGTTGAACAAGGTGTGTCCAGAGCCCCTCCCCACCTACTAGCTCAGAAGACCCCTCCATCCTCCTGGTCCTTCAGGTCTGCCATCCTATTTTCCTACTCCTTTTCATCACTTATGAAAATTATGAAATTTTCTGTCATTCCATGTATAATTCATATATTACCTGGGTCCCGCTTCACTGTTTGAGAAATTGGCTTTCGTCTTACCAGGTCTGTGCCTTGAAAGTCTGCAAGGCTACCTGGAGTTTTTGCTTGTACCCTGACATTTACACTCAGGATCACATAGGTCCTCAGATCCAGCTTTCATATACAGTGTGTTTGCCTGGGACACCTGGGTGGCTCAGTCGGCTAAGTAATCACCCTCAGCTCAGGCCATGATCTGAGGGTTCTGGGATCAAGCTCCGCATCTGGCTCCTTGCTCCATGTGGAGCCTGATTCCCCCACTCCCTCTGCCTGCAGCTCCCCTGATTGTGTGCTCTCTGTCAAATAAATAAAACCTTTAAAAGAAAATGTGTTTGGCTTCCATGAACGCAGATAGAGACCTTAACGTTCTTTCACACTCACTCAGTTCCGTACATGTTGCACAGCACATTTCAGTTTTTGTTTCATTCGGCCTTTAGTATCTTCCGTCAGAGAGGCTGACTCAATTAAACTCAATAATGCATTATTCAATAATCCCCAAACCAAAGTCAGTGTAAAATGACTGTAAATAATTAAACCTTCAAATGGTCTTGGGGGTAACTGTGCAGCACTCGTATTCCTAAAGTTAGTGAAGCTAAACTGCATAAAAGGTTTGGGGACAAGCTAACACACACACACACATACACACACACACACCCTTTGACAAAACAATCCATTTTCTTATTTATAAACTTAGGTTATTACTTATCTACTATATTACTACTTAGGATTAGTAAGAAGATTAGAGAAAATGCTTATAAAATGCCAAGCACAATCTCTGGCAACTAAGAGACAGTATCAGAGAAAGATCTGTTATTGTTGCCACTGCTGTGGCTCCAAATTAAAGGTCCCAGCTCAGATTTGGGAAGTAAGATAATCAAATATATGATCACTACTTAGGAAAAGCAGAACTAAGGAAAATCATTTTCCAGGGTTCTAGAGTGAGGGAGAAGTGCATAAAGAATAGAGATTTGAGTTGGGAAACAAAAGTGCTGATTTCATGCTTCCTTCCCACCACTTTCTGTATTAAGCAACCATGGTCAAGTCACTAAACTGGCCTCAACTATTACAAATGTAAATTGGGGTAATAGTCCTTATTTTTCTATGTTCTTGGATTCCTCATGTGATATGTTAATAAAATATTATACAAAAAGAGTGGCACTAGTAGCTGTGACTATTTTTTTGTTGTTGTATACTTATAAAGAAATATCACACAATTAAGGCAAGATATTTAAACTTCAAGTGCTTACATAATTTTTGTGTCAAGAGAGAAAAGTTGTTCACATTTCTCCACAAACAGAAGAGGCATCTCACCACATTTTTAAAAAGCATAAAATGTTAATGATATGTCTAATAATGTGTTATGTCAAGGTTTAGAATTCATGACTAAGAAGATAAGACAGATGTCTATAAATGTACATATTTAGCAATAATAATAGCAGAATTAACAAATGCCAATACTGTCAATGAGAATACTGACACTAGCACAATATGATAGAAGGTTATGAACACCATCTTCCAAATACCCAAGCTGCAAGTTCCATGGGAACAGATTTCCCAGGTCACATAAGATATATTGAGTTTTATTATTTTAAGGATAATATGATTTAACAATCATTTTTAGCCTGAGTCAGTCAGCACAATTTCTAAGCTGTGACCAAAGAATAATGTAGGTCCCCTGACAACCTTCCTCATTAATAATAACCATCTTCCCTCTTCCAGCTGAAAATGTCAAAGGACTCGACTGATAAAATTTTCCATACAGTCTGAGCATCACAGTACTTCAGTGAATATTGCTTCAAAAGAAGACTCCTACCCAGGAAGTCTTCAAGCCACCTTTGACTCCTCTGCCCTTCAAGCCCTCACATTCAATGTTATTACATTTCCTGGATATTTCCTTAAGATATCTCTTAAATTTGTTCCTTTACTTCCATTTTCACTGCCACAATTATAGTCCACAGCATGACCTTTTATCAACACTCTCAACTCCAGTTTTTTTCTTCCTTCAATCCAGCCTATAAATCCCTGCCCATTTAGCTCCCTAAAACACTGCTTACATCCTGCCACATGCTTTCTCAGGAGCCTATACTCAAGTCCATCCTTTGATCCCAGGGAGGAGCTTTCAAAAAGCACTGATGCCCAAATCCTACCTAAAGAGGTTCTGATTTAATTTATCTGGGATGGAGCCCAAATATTAATTTTTCTTTAAAGGTTCCTTGGGTGTTTCTAGGGTGTTTCTAATGTGCAGCCAGGTTTGGGAACCACTTCAATGCATCTCTATTGCCTATTAAGTCAAACTAAGACTCCCAGAGCAGATGCTGCAGGTGCTCTCCTGAGATTCCCTCCCATTCCTTTGACCTTTCTATGCACCATCCCATGGCTTCGGTGTGATTTGTTCCTAATGCCCATCAATACATGCTACTCTTCTGATGACTGCCCTTGTGTGACTAGTGCTATTGCATCCTTGTTCCTGCAGAGAAAACAGAAGGGGCCTGGGGATTTATATCCCTGGGGCAGCTCTAAGTCAATGCCTAAGAAATGTAGGAGTACGACTGCCTAGCTCCCTTGGCTGGATCTGGGCATATTCTGTAGTGTAATTTACACTTCAGAGCTCCCTAGCAGACCAGTCTAAGACAAACACTTTACATAAATAAACACACACACACACACACACACACACACACACACACACAAACACGCACTGTGTGTGTGTTTAGATTTTTCCCCTTGCTTTTTTCCCCTTCCCTTTACTCCCTTTCTTGTTTCATCAGGTAGCACCTTCCTTAAGATATCACTTGGATACAAAACCTCATCACAAGGTCTGCTTATGAAGAAGCCAACCTGTCTGACATCTTGCTAAAAACAATTCATAACTTGGTCCCACCATGTTTTCTGCAATTATCCATCATGTACTAGATGTGCTAGTTTTCTCATCAATTATACTTACTCCTTAAGCTATTTCCCAAGTGACCTCTGCGACTATCATAACTTCCTAACTTCCAAAAACAAACTCTATCACTCCCATACCATGCATAGCCCAAAGCCCTATCCATGAAAAGTGCTCAATAAATATGGTTTGAACTGGTGCTGCCTCCTCCATGAAACTTGTTTCAACAATTCTAGCACATATAACCCTAGATGTATTCTCCAAATTCTATATTTAATGTCATCCACATTCATTTGTTGAGTTATTCAACAAATATTTATGTGATTACTATGTCCCAAGACCTGTGCTCACCATGGGGAATGAAACAGTAAGTATGGAGGCACGTGGGTGGCTCAGTGGGTTTAAGCTTCTGCCTAAGCTTGGGTCATGATCTCAGGGTCCTGGAATCAAGCCCCCCATCGGGTGTCTGCTCAGCAGGGAGCCTCCTTCCACCCCCATCCCCCAAGCCTGCCTCTCTGCCTATTTTTGATCTTGGTCTAATTAATTAATTAATTAATTTAAAGAAAAAAAAGACACAGTAAGTATGGATTTTCTTTTGCTCCCATGGAGTTTAGAATCAAGTTAAGGATACATATATTAAGCAAATAATCACACTAATAAATGTTGATTTATAGCCATGAACATCTAAGGTGAGATAAATGGTGCTGTGAGAAAACACAAAAAGTAATAAATGTCCTCAACTAGGACTTCTCTGAGTAAATAATGAAGAAGTGATGACCTAAAATTATTGTCCTTCTCTATTTTAGAGATTCTTGGTCCCACCCCCTGAAATTGCATACAAATTTTGTGTGACTATGTATTATTCTTTTAATAGATTTTTAAGAGGTCCATAACCACAAATGTTGCACAATGGCAATCCTATAGAAAACATGCCACATTTATCAACTGCCTTCTACGTGTACCCTATCTGGAGATCACTATTCATAGAAATGTTAATATTTTCTTTTGTACTTGATATTATTTAGTAAAATATTAGACATATGCTCATCACTTAACAAATATTGTTATCCTCCCCCTGCTCTTAGCCTGAGTGTTTGCACAGAACTCAGATTCTCAAAAAACAAATAAGCAAAATGTCTTTATTTTCTTTATTAAATTAAGGGCCCATTTTGAGCAGTTGTGGGCAGGGTGCAATTGATTATCTTGGTTTTGTTTGGGTACCAGGAAAACAAGAGCAACAAAACAGGATTTGCGTGTTAAAACCTTCCGGGATGCCTGGGTGGCTCAGTCGGTTAAGCGGCTGCCTTCGGCTCAGGTCCTGGGATCCGGTCCCACATCTGGCTTCTTGCTCCACAGGGAGCCTGCTTCTCCCTTGGCCTCTACCTGCCACTCTGCCTGCCTGTACTCTCTCTATCTCCCTGACAAATAAATAAATAAAATCTTAAAAAAAAAAAAAAAACCTGCTTGTACCAGGCTAGTGCCAAACAACTGTCTCTACATAGGCTTCAGTGTTTGCTACTTCAGGGATTTAACACATTCAACCTGGGAACTCCCTGCTGTTTTTCCCATCCTCAAACCTTAGCTACCCTAAATGTATGTTTGTTACCTAAAAGGTAAAAGCAAAAATCATTCATTTCATGCAGAAAAAAAAAAAGGGAAGCTGATTTCTTAATCAAGTATACTGATCAAATTCAAAGAAAAATAGAATGAAAATTAAAATTTAATTTCAAATGCCACTGGAAAAATATCTTTGACTACATACACATTGAAAATAATGTTATAGCATTAAGGAGGGCACATGATCTGATGAGCACTGGGTATTATACACAACTAAGGAATCATTGAACACATCAAAAACTAATGGTGTACTATATGTTGGCTAATTGAATTTAATAATAATAAAAAAGGAATAAGGGCATTTGGGTGGCTCAGTCGTTAGGCATCTGCCTTCAGCTCAGGTCATGATCCCAGGGTCCTGTAACTGAGCCCCACATCGTGCTCCCTTCGTGGCAGGAAGCCTGCTTCTCCCTCTCCCACTCCCCCTGCATGTGTTCTCACTCCCACTGTCTCTCTCTCTCTGTCAAATAAATAAATAATCTTAAAAAAAAGAAATATTATGTATGTACAGACAAAAAGTTAATATACAATTATATAATAGAAACAACAAATACTTTTCATTTGTATACTTCAAAATGCATTTAAACATGTTATAGATGGAAAAATGTATATAGGGTGCCTGGGTGGCTCAGTGGGTTAAAGCCTCTACCATAGGCTCAAGTCATGATCCCAGGGTCCTAGGACCATAGGGAGCCTGCTTCCTTTCCTCTCTCTCTACCTGCCTCTCGATCTACTTGTGATCTGTCTGTCATAAATAAGTAAATAAACCTTAAAAAAAAAAGAAAGAAAGAAAAATGTATATATAAACCACAATGCCTAACTTACATCAATAAACGCAATAACATAAAAAAGAAAATAAGGAAAATTATACCATATTCCAATATATTGCTAAGGTGTTGTTAAAAAATGTAAAAATTTCAACAACTTGTACTTGAATTTCAGGTCCAGCAGCCCTGAGATAATGGTGCAAAATGTGCAAAACACAAAAACACAGCAAAATATTAAGGGAATAATTAAACTGAATAATCAAAAGACAAACAGGCATCAAAGTTCTAAAGAGGAAAAAGACTACTTTAATACCACATTCTCATCTCCTGTTTCTCTTAAACTTGAAGCTCAGAGTCTCAAAGATTGGCTATTACTAGAACATCCTGAACAGATGACACCATATGCACACATCAATATTTTAACAGACTGCCGTTCTTGAACGGTCCAGGGACCAAACACCAAATTTTAAAAATTTATTTCCTTCTCCCACAGGTTGACAACCCCTATGCCCCTGCACTCCTGTTCACTTCCATCCTAGGTATGCTGTTAATAAAGGGAGAAGACATCAGATACAAACAATATTGGCACTTAATAACAACTCAGGTATAAAGTCTGATCAAGTAGCTGAAATCCACAGTTCATTCTGAAAGCAAGATTTGATGTATGGTTTCTTATTTATGGGTTTTCCTCTCTTGTTAACATATATAATTAAATGCATGATAAGTAGTTAAATATTAGAAATCAAGTCTCAAAAACTACTTTAAGAAGGAAGGATGAGGTAGCAAATTACTTTCCATCCAGGGAATGATGACGGAGTATGAAAGAGTATAAGGCCATCTAATTTTGTCATCTCTTGCATCTACTTTTTAGGGCCTTTGAGCCTCTATCTGTTTCCTAACATGTCCTCCCAGGACTGTCACATTCCCATGGACAGAGTCAGCAATTCTCCATGTTAATTCTATCCTCTCTTCTGCTGCTTCGATGCAAGTAAAGGAAAAACAATTTTACTACACATAAGGGCAGCTTTAATTTAACTCCCATTTTTAAGTAATTTATTCTTAAACATTAATATTTAAGTTATTAATGACAAATTATCTGCTACAAATTTTATGAGTGATGAAAATGAACCAATAATATATTGATATCCCAAAGTAGACATTCCCTGGCCTCAATTAAAAACTTGCCTATTCTAACCGTGAGGTATTTTGCATAATATCACAGACCTGAAAGAAATACTAAGTAACCATTTAGTCCTGTACTTTGCAACTCCTCTGTCTGGAGCTCTCACATACACTAAAAGACTATTACAGTTTTTCTTTCCTTCCTTGCTGAGAGTTCTAGCTGGGAGGGGGGTGGGGGGGATGAAGGTCGAAAGGAGATAAGCTGATGGATATGATGGAGGAGGTTTCACATTCATATGTGTGTTGGATATATAATGTGATCATGGAGCAGTGCTATGGATGAAACGATATCTAGAGGCTAAGAAATTGGCAGCTTCACTGTGCCCAAAGAAGGTTCATTGGGCTGTCACTGACCAGTAAAGATTCACTAAAAGCAGTGGAATAGGCCCTAAATGTTTTTAGTTCACTTCATTGTCAGCCCAAGTGCACTACTGTTCAAATAAGATACATACTTGGGTTGCTTTCACTATACAAATAATACAACCCAAGAATTTTTCTATAACAATGGATTTTTAATTGGCATATTAAATCCCTTCCCCCCACCACCTCCAAGCCAAGGCACCCCTCCAATGACGTTGATTAATCCTTTTGTAGAATTATGAACTTGGAGAGCTTTTTAAAGGAGAAAGGGATTGAACGCCAGGTGGGATTTAGCCAAAGCTGTCACAGCTCTGGTTGTTACCCCTCACAATCCATCTTGCTGAATCAAAAAGCAAACTGTGAACAAAGAGCTTAGGCAGTTTGTTTGAAGATACACTCCTGTCTTTCTAGGAGGGATTAAGTCATGGCTACAGTTTGTTTGGAAAATTATCCACATGAAAATTATTAAATTCATGTGGCATCTCTTTGAGCCAAAATGTTTTATAACTTTTCATCTCTATATCACAGTGATAGTAATGCTGTAGTTTTTTACTGAAACACAAACCCTCTCCTCAGTCTTTCAGAATATTGCTTAATATTTTGCATTTACCACAAGAATACACAAGATGTTGACTCTTAGACTTTTAAATAATAAGGATCCAGGCTCTTCCTTTAAACAGGAATCACAGCCATACCAGATGTGGAGAGAAGAGGATTATTTTAGCATTTATTCCCAACACTGGGCTTCCTAAAAGCCTCACTGGTGCCCTGCTGAAACAGGAGAAACAGATTAGATAGTTAAGACCTTGGGCAAAAAGGGAAGAATAAAGCCAACCCTGTGATATATTTCAAAAGTAAAGTGTTTTCCCTCAGAATGGGAATTTTCTTCATGGTAAATGGATCCAAATCTTAGAATATGCTATAATCTTAATTATCTAAACAATAAGCCACCTGTGTATCACCAAATACTCCATTTTTGACACTCAAGGTATTTTTGTTATTCAAATAATCCTTGAATTGAGATGGGGGCAGGGAGATTATTCAACAAATACTAAATGGTTGCTATGTATCAGGCACCAGGGCAGGTCTTAGAGAAACAGGATTAATAAACTGCTAGCCCTTTCTTCTTGAGCTCATAGTCCAGTAAAGGAAGCAAACATGTAAACAAACATTATGATAAAAACCACAAAAGAAGGGTAACCATTGTGTTTAATAAGCAGAACTCCACAGAATATGGGGGTGGTGGGGGGAAGCCCTTCATCTTTTCCCCTCACAGCCTCTTTGTAACCAATCTACAGACTCATTTTTCTCTTGCCCTTTGAAGGAAAAGTTGGGCAAAGAAAGGTCCCATGATTTCCTTAAACACTCTTCTGTAGTGCCAAGAATAACCTAACTAGGTAATTAAAATGCCCAGTCCAGGTTATTATTGATTAATAAACACCAACTTCATTTAAAATTCAAAGTTCCCTCTGCCAAATTGGTCGTACATTCAGGCTGGAAGAGTGGAGAACGATATGGCCTTCTTTTTCTCCATTTCCCCACCTTCCACTTTTCTACCCATTCCATACCCAGCTGCACATACAAATTTGCCTCTGCTCTCATCAGGGATGCAGTCAGAGAAGAGAAGACGGAAGCATCTGAAAATGACTTGACTACTACTATTAGAATCTGAACGAAATTGATTCTCTCAGAAGTTGCTTTTATTTATTTATTTATTCCACAAATATTAACCAAACACCAATTACATTCTAGGTACTGTTCGAAACACTGGGGACACCTAGTGAGAAAAACAAAGTCTTTGAGTTTACGGACGTAATAGCCTAGTGGGGGTATAAGCAGACATAGAAATGCTATAAGTTGACAAGTGGTATGGAAGAAAAAATTAAACAGGATTAAGGAAATAGGGAGCATTAAGAGGTAGATGCTATTTTACTTAGGACAGTCAGGAAAGCTGTTTATGATAAGTGAATATCTGAGAAGAAACACAGTAAGGAAAAAAAGAAAGCTGAAGGATTTAAGCTAAGCAAATGTCAGAGTAAAGCGTATTCCAGCCTGAGATACTAATAATTGCAAAGGCCCTGAGGTAAGCAAATGCTATAGTAATGTTATAAGAACAGCAAGATGTAGCATAGTTAGAATAGCAATGAATAGAATAGCATAGCTAGAACAGAATGACACAAGGAAAGAATATTGGGGATGAGGCCACAAATGTAGAGGAAGTTAGAACATATGAAAGGAACTCAGGTCACTGGGCTTTTTTCTGCATCAAAAAGAGAAGCTTTTGGAAGTTTTGAGCAGAGATGTAAAATGATACATGTTTTGTAAAAATCATCCTGGCTTCAAGGTAGAGAAGAGAATGTAAAGTAAGCATCGAAGTAGGGAGACAACTGGGAGGCTACTATAAGAATTCAGAGCAGAGATGATGATGGCTTAAACCATTATGATAGAGGAGAAGGAAATAGAATTGGGCAGATTCTGGATATACTGTAAAGGATTTAATGATGGGCCAATTATGAGGTATAAAAGTGAGACAGAAATCAAAGCTGACTCTAAATTTTTGACCTGAGGAACCTGAAAAAGGATGTAGCTATTCACTGAGATAAGGAAAAAAAAATGTGAGAAGATAAGGTTTGATTAAGAAGAAACAAAGAGGGACACCTAGCCAGCTCAGTCTGCTAAGCATCTGCCTCTGCTCAGGTCATGATTCCGGGGTCCTAGGATCAAGTCCTGCATTGGGCTCCTTGCTCAATGGGGAGCCTGCTTCTCCCTAAAAGTTAAACATAGGGTGCCTGGGTGGCTCAGTGGGTTAAGCCACTGCCTTTGGCTCAGGTCATGATCTCAGGGTCCTGGGTTCGAGTCCTGTATCCGGCTCTCTGCTCTGCAGGGAGCCTGCTTCCTCCTCTCCCTCTCTCTGCCTGCCTCTCTGCCTACTTGTGATCTCTGTCTGTCAAATAAATAAAATCTTTAAAAAAAATAAAAGTTAAAAACATAGAGTTAACATAAGATCCAGCAGTTCCACTTCTTGGTATATACTCCCCAGAAATGAAAACAAGTCTACACGAAAATGTGTAAACAAATGTTTATAGCTATCTTATTAAAAGATCAAAAGATGAAAACAATTCAAACAACCATCAACTGATAAATGGCTGAATTAAATACACATATTCCTATGATAGAGTATTTTTTGGAATAAAAAAGACCAATCCATTCCACAACAGGGATGAACCTTGAAAACACGTTAAATGAAAGAAGCCAGTCACTAATGGCCACATATGACTCCATTCACATGAAATGTCCAGAATAAGAAAATCTAGAACCAGAAAGTAGTACATCTTAGAGGTGGAGGGAGGAGGGCGGAGGAGAATAATAGCAAAAGGTTGCAGATTTGTTTCTTTTAAGTCATGACAACATTTAAAATTGTAGTGATGTATATACTGAAAATCAAGGAATTATACATGTTAAATAGGTGAATTGTATGGTATGTGAGCTGTATTTCAATAAAGCTGTTAAAACAAGTAAAGTATTTAAAAATAAGTACTTAAGGATGACAAGAAGGGGAGCATAAAGAACAAAAGCTGTCAACACATTTTTGAAAAATGGAAATCTGGTGGAGGAGTGGAAACTGACTCACAGAGCTAACAAAGTGCTGGCAAATCGTTCACAGTGCAAAACCTAGAAGACACGCAACCTGGTGGCACTAGAGAAAGAAAGAGATTAGGGATTCCATGTTAGTAAAGATGTTGAATTATTGTTCTTTGTTGTTTGTTTTATATTGCATATAATTTCTAAAATAATTTTTTTTGAGTGGGGGTGCCCTTTGCCAGTTTTGTAAAACCTTTTTGAAATGTTAGCATGTTTCAAATGTGTAGAGAGGATCCCAGGTTTCTTGCATTGGACAGAACTTGAGACAACTGTTTTAAAGTTAGCATTGCACACACCTGATGGTCTGAAAACATACTGTGTGTGATTTCTATTTTATATTTGTTAAGGTGTGTTTTGTGTCCTTGAATATGGTCCATCTTAGTGAACGTTCCATGTGAGCTTTAGAAGTATGTGTATTCTGCGGTTGGATGAGGTATTCTATAAATGTCAATTAGAGCAAGTTGATTGAGGATGTTGTTTGGGGCAACTATATCTTTACTGGTTTTCTGCCTTCTGAATCTGCCCATTTCTGATAAGGACTGTTGAAATTTCCAAGAATAACAGTGGATTCATCCATTTTTTCTTGCAATTATAGTGGTTTTTGCCTCACAGATTTTGACACTATGTTTTACATGTGTAACTGTTAAAGAGTGTTCTGTATTCTTGGAGATTTGACCCCTTTGTTGTTATGTAATGCTCTTCTTTACCTATGATAATTTTCCTGTTGTGAAGTTTGCTTTGTCCAAAATAATAGAGTTACTTCTATTTTCTTTTCATTAGTGTTAGCATGGTACATTTTTCTCTGTCTCTCTTTTTTTAATCTATCTGTATCTTTATATTTAAAGTGAGTATTTCATAGGTCTTCAATTGGGTCTTGTTTTCTTATGTGCTGTGATAGTCTCCTCTTTTAATTGGTGAATTTAGACCACTTCCATTTAGTGATTTTTAAATATAGTTAGATTAATATCTCTACCTTGTCCGTTCTATTTGTTATTCATTATGCCTATCCTTCCCCTCTTTTTCTGTTTTCTTTTCTGGTTTTAAAAAAAGCATTATATATAATTCTATTTTCTTACTTTGTTAGTCTATCAATTATTCTGTTTAAAAATATTTTAGTGTTTGTTCTAGAGTTCATAATATATATTAACAAGTACTCTAAATTCCCTTTCATGTAATGTTATAACACTTCATAGATAGTGCAGGAGTGTCCAATTCCTCCTGTCCCTTGTACCACTGATGTCATTCATTTCACTTATCCATGTACTATAATCACTGAACACATTATCATTATTGTTATTATTAGGTCAACTGAGAATAAGATGAATGAATGTTTTATTTGACCCTCATTCATTCCTTCTCTTCCTTTACTTTATGTATATCTGAGTTATTTTCCTTCTCACCAAAGAACTACTTTTAACATTTACATAGGGCAGGACTGTTGCTGATGAATTCCCTGTTTTTATTTGTCTAAGTTATTATTTCTGTTTTACTTTTGCAGGATAATATCACTAGATATGAAATTTTGGATTGGTGGTTTTTTCTTTCAACAGTAAACATTCTAATCTCTTACTTTCATGGCTTATGATAATAGGTCATAATTCTTGGTTTTTTCCTCTAAGGTAGGGCTTCTATTTCCCTCTGGATTCCTTTGAAATTTTACCTTTTGTTTTCCTATCACTTGAATATGATATGTCCAGGTATAGACTTTTAAAATATTTCCCTACTTGATGTACTCTGAACTTCCACAATGTATCGCTAACCTTTTATTAATTTTGGAAACTCCTTGGCCATTATTACTTCAAGCATTTTTTTCTGTTCTTTCTTCTTCTGGTATTCTAATTATATATCTGTTGTACATTTTGAAACACAGTTCTTGGATATTCTAGATTTTAGCACTAAGAAAATTCTTTTTCTCTTTGTATTTCAGTTTGGAATGTTTCTACTGACATATATGCAAACTCACATATTCTTTCCTTGCTTGTATGGACCTACCGATGAGTCAATCAAAGTCATTTTTCATTTGCCATACTGCTTTTGTTTTCTAACATTTCCTTTTGATTCTTTCATAGAATTCCCTCTCTTGGCTTCCTCTGTTTTTGTATGTTTTCTACCTTTACCACTAGAGACCTTAACATAATAATCATGGTTATTTTAGATTCCATGTATGACAACTCTGAAATTTGTCACATCTGAATGTGTGCCTGATGCTTGGTTTGTCTGACAAGTTTGCTTTTTCTTGCCTTTAGCATGCCTTGTAAGGTTTCTTTGAAAGCCAAACATGATGTATTGGGTAATCAGAACTGAAATAAAGAGACCTTTAATGTGAAGTCTTATGTTAGTCGGGTTAGGTGTTGGGGTATGTTTAATATTTACTGTAACTATGCATATCAGGGGCTGCAATTTCCTTTAGTGTCCTTGTTTTTGTCTCTCCTAGTGTCTTTAGGTTTCCCTAAATTTCCCTAAATAGAAACTATACCTTGCAGCTCTGTTTAGCTCTGATCCTGTTCCTATACCAGAGCCATTAATACTGTAGCAAGGTGTCAAGGGAGGGGATATGATTAATCATTCATCTTTTAATGGGCTTATGTCCCTGGATTATGATGGTCACTAGTGTTTAAAGGTTTTTGGTTTTTTTTTGTTGTTGTTGTTCCACTTTATCAATAAGAAAGGAAGCCTAGAGGGGGCTGCTATTGTTGGGTAATTTACCTTCTTCCATGGGGCATAACGCTCTGGTAGGATTTTCCCAGTGAGTAGGTTTGTGTTATGGAAAACCCTCTGGGAATATTTCATGATGTTTTCAAAATGGGTTACCTTTCTCTTTCTCTCCAACACTACATTCCTCTGCCAGAAACTTGAGCTTTTTTTTTTTTTTTTTTTTTTTTTTTTTTTTGGTAGCTCTACTGTGAGAACTAGTTTGGGTTCCTGGTAATATCACCTATAAATAAATGGGGGTCCCCCAGTAGATTGTGACCCCAGGAGTTTCTCACTCTCATGCTAGCCCATATGCATCCTTCAGCAATTTGTCCAAGTGTCTGTTTAAGTGTTCATACCAGGAGAGCAGTGTTGAGCCTCCAGTGCTTCTGTTTCAGGTAAGTGAATCTTAGGTATGATTTTCTGCACTGACACTCTCAGAAGATTTGAGGTAATGGTTTGCCACTATGGTTCCAAGAAATGTCATTGATTTTTAGTCTGTTCAGCATTTTGCTTCTTTCACAGACTGAAGTGATGACTCCCAGGCTTTTTAAAATGTTAGATCTGGAACCAGAAGTTGCCCTTCAGAGAATGACTCTTTATTTTCCTGTTCCTCTTCCCGCATTTCTAAATGAGTTTGGTAGGGTCAGAGAAACACCTAAAATGAGAAGTCTAAGGAAAGAACAGACATAAACTCCTCTAGGAAAGGAGATCTGACAGGGTGAAGGATTAAGCACGCACTAAGAATTCCACGTGAAACACATGGTCTATTAGGGTATGGTTTTGGCTCTTGGGTAAAATCCCAAACACAATGATTCTGCAGTTCTGGATTGGGTTATTTGGAGAGTATGAGGTCTGTGTAAGAAAACAAATTTTCCCGGGTCTTGATCATAAGTCACATTCCCATGACAAGCAAGCCTGCCTTCACGTTGGGATGATCAGAACAGTGCTGAGCCTCTGAGAAGAGACTTGGGTCTGAGGTATAGCCTACAATACAGGGTCTACCTCAGGGAGCACATATGTGACTGTCAGGCTTCAGTTTTTTATGTCCTCATTGAACAAAGAACTTCTGAGTGAGAATATCAAGTGTGGACCCCCCAGACAAAATCATCCTTTGTTTTTCAAAATAAAGCCTTAAAAATTGAGAAAAGCAAGGAACACAAAGTTCTATAAATTAAAATACAGTCCTTGTGTTCTTGGATAAAGAATGTTTCCATTTCTGAGAGAAGAGTGAATGATGGGTCCCCACTCCTCATTCTTTTCTTTTCGTTCTAGTGTCAGGGCAGAGCCAAGAGGAGGAAAGGTGGGACTCTGAAAGGTAAGATTCTGCCTATTCCACCTGAGCTCTCCAAGGCTGACCCTTCCTGTCCTTTCCATGAGGGCTCAGTCCATGATCTCTGAGGATGCCAGCTCCTAGATACATTCCCTTTCAGAAAACAGAGGCCTCAGAGGAGAGGATCATGGAAACACAGTCAGAATGCAAAACCCTTCTCAGTTTCCATGCTCTGACCATTACTGAGCAAGAAGTAGTGATGGATCTGGGCAATGGGTGCTGTCCAATATGTAGCCTTGTGAGACATTAAGAGTCAGAACTTCTGAGACTTTGTGAAAGACCTGTGATGTCATGGATACTTGAATTCTTCTTTGAGGTAATCATTGACTGATGTCCCACATAGGGCGGTTTTCAGTATCACATAGGATAGATAATACACACAAAAGCCCATTGTGAGTGATAAAATAATGTAAGTCTTATGATCATTGATCATGTGACCTTATATCCTAATACATGGTACTCTCCAAGTCCAGTCTACCAAGGATATCTTTAAAGGACACTCTATTCAGCCTTCTATTAGATCTCTCTCTTCTATCTTCATTATTTTCCTGGTTTCCCAGGGTGGAGAACTTGCCAGAGAGAAGTTGGGGAGGCAAGAAAGGTGCTTCCTCTTCTGTAAAGGTGAGTAAACACTACCTTCTTTCCTGAACCGCTCTTTTAAGCAGAGTCTATGTATTTCTAGAGCCTTAGGGAAGCCTCAAATTGACATAGGATGGAAAATTCTAAGAGTTAGAATTTGAAGGCTTGGGGATGTTGGTGGGTGGGGGGCTACCTTTGCCAGACCAGCCATGGTCACCTATGTTTGTTCTGGTCCTGGTTGCAACTTTGTATGTCCTATCTCCCATAGCCCCCTAGGCTGGCGTCATGATACCATCCACTTTCATCAACTATTATGTCCAGACCCCTTCTGTGAGGAGTCTAACAGCACAACTGCTGGGGTGAATCAGTTGCTGTTCCAGAGGCCCTGGAATATGCTACTCCCTCTGTGATCCCCTTGGTTTCTATAACTTCTGTGACTCACTCATCATTCACTTTGTCTCCTGACTTCTCTGCAGTTGCTCCAGGAGACCTAATACCAGCCTCGTTGCCTGAGCCTTCCCCCCAATACCCTCTATCTTCTCACCTAACCCAGTGACCCCCTTAGCTGACTTTTTCTTACCCTCACCCTTAGGTACTCCCTGCCACTAGAGCCAAACACCTAGGATTCTTAATTCCTAGGGAACCATTCCATACCTCCACCCCCTGCCTTTCCTCCTTTCCTACCATATGATGTTCAGACAACAAGAGGCCACTTTACCTCTGAATACCCTCTCCACTCTTGACCCCACCATTTCACAAGATAACAACCTCTTACCACATCTGTCTCATATAAGGAAACCCACTGATTCATTTGCTTGTTATCAGGCATCTGTTTCACCACTGCCAGACTGCCCTTTAACTGTGACTCAATCTAAATCAATTTCCATCTCATTTAAACATATTCCTGAGAATTCATCTCCAGATGGTCCTCGTGGGATATCTCCTTGTGTCCCAACAATCAGAGGTAGTGAGTGTTCAAACCCATCGAGTTCCAAATTCACTTATTGGCAGGCCTATGGCAAGAACATGTTCCTCCCCGCATTATCACAATCCGATGTTCACCAAGAGCAAGTCTACCTCCGCCAACTGGAAACCTGTTTCAGGAGAGAGACTGCTACTAAACACAAGGAGGCCAGTGGAATTTCTTTCCCTGGTCTTAACTTCCAGGCCCTATTGGAGAGACAAATGGAGAAGAGGATGGCTTTCCAGATTTTAGAGAAGAAAGTAAAAGAGGAGGGGCCATTTTCCAAACAATTGTGGTCAGAGTACCAATGGACATCTTTAGGGAATGTTTTGCATCTGCTTGATGTACAGGTCACCATAGCCTCCAAAAGAGGCTGGAACACTGAAGCAAAACCAGAGCAGCTCTCTATTTATCAACAGCTCCTCTATGTCAAGGCTTTGGCAGAAAACTTGCATCAGATTTATAGCCAGCTCTTCTGGCGTCTTCCTTCTTTGCACAGTTAGTCCTTAGTAGTCACTCTCCTGATTTCTAGTAGTATTTCCCCACTAGAGTCTCACTTTGTCTTATTCAAAGGAATTCATAATACCTCTGCTATCAAAATACAAGCATCTCCTCCACCACTTCCTCATTCCCAACCATTTCCTCTCCCCATTGAACACCCCCAATCCTTGCGTCAAACCCTGTCCCCATCCCAACCTCTACCTTTCACTAAGGTGAACACCCATGCCCATTTTCAATCCTACCTCCCGATCATACCACCTTCTTCATCCCTAATTAGAGACCGTGGAGGGTCTTTCCATAGATCCAAGAATGAATCAGACTCTCCTATCTTGACTGAAAATCAACACCTGGGATGGCATGTGTTGCAGAAGCAATAGGAAAGGTTGTGGGCTTTAGTTCCTGTGTTTCAGAAATCTGAAGAAACCATTTGTCCTCGAGCTCCCAACCTTCCACTGGTTAGCCGGACGTCCCATGCCTATGTACCCATCTCCATCCTTCCTGGCCATTTTCATATCTTCTGTGAACCCCAGGAGACACTGGAGTTACATAGCCCAAGGAAGGTAATCCCACGCTGGTGCCTCCATGACTGCAGAAATCTAGACTCCCTAGCAGTGATGGAGCCTCAGCATACATTATCAGAACTCTCCTAGCAAAAAGGCAGGCATGTTCACTTACAATTCTCTGAGTTTCAGGCCCATAGTAACCAGGATCTAGCAAAGACTGAATTGAGTCTCCCCGGAAGTTTCCACGAGAGGGTCCAAACAGTGTTCCAGCTAAGAAAAGATAGGAGGAGGAATCTTGGGTATATCCTAGAGAAGAGTCCAGAAGACAGCCCACAGAGGATCTTAGAATGCCACCTAGTGAAGGGTCTGAGGGCTGCCTTGGAGACAACAAGGAACTGTGTGTGTCATTCAAGGAATCACTCGGGGAATGAAATATTGAATGTCTCAAGGAAGGACACAGACCAGAATCAAATGAAAAGTATTCTTAGTTTACATATGAGCAAGAAGTTTTGGCAGATCACTGCGGGTAGGATTCCTATAGGTGTGTGTTATTCATGGCTTGCTGATGACAATACATTGCCTTTCTCTGGGAGTTCCCATACTGCTCCAGAAAACACAGATGCTAAAGACAACGGTCGGTAGGGTTTACTGGCAGAGCACCACTCTAGAGCATTCTTTTCTTGGTCCCAGTACTCGACAGGTGCTAGAGGCCCATATTATTAGATTTTGCATGAGTGAGAGGTGGGGTCTACCCCTCAGGGTTCTTGAATCCATAAAATTCTATAAGTTGAGAGAATCCAAAACATGGCCTCTTCCCCAATTTGACTTTCCCTCCTCAGCCATGCATATTTCTGGGGTGGATTCCAAAGCTGAGATTTTTAAACACCTTGAGGGAAGCTCTAAACCTATTTTCAGAAACAGGGTGAGAACAACAAGTCAGTCCCCACTGCGGATCATCCTCTCCTCACTATGTCATCTGTGGGCAATGATGGACGGGGGACCTGAAGGCATCACACTCTGACACTGACCATAAGACTGCAGAGGGTATCCAGATAGCTGAGTCGGGCAGCCAGACTTTTCAGGCCTTTACACACAGCATCAGAGCTCAAGTGCGACCCAGTGAGACTGTACCAGACAACACATGTGGCCCAGAGGTACCTGCAAGTCAAGCTGGTGCTGGACTTGAGCCAACCCATGAGAATGTGAGTTCCAGTAACAGAGTAGAAATGGAACAGGGCAAAGATATGGAGGAGAAGAATTTACAACATTTTGCCATGCCCATCCTGTCCAGGGATATATTCGACACCAAGGAGCTCTATACCCTTCAATCCCCATCTTGGGAAATCTTGATGACCAGTGAGTTGGAAAGCTCCAAAATGATAAATGTCAACATGAATGAAGTAGAAACTGCCATGACCATGGAGCACCCCTCACCAAAAATACTGGTTCCCTAAGATTCTAAACTATCAGACCTGAAAAGACAGATCCTGAGTGAGTTAAAGTTTAAACTGGAGAGTGAGGAGCATAACCAGGCTCAAGGATGTCCCACTGACATGCGCCTTCCCTCAGATAGCTTGAATTCCAAGGCTTCAATGACTTGGTCCCAGGGTGTGCGCAGCGGGGACATGGAAGCATCCCAGGTGCTGCACATCCAACTGAATGTTAGCACAGAGGAGCAGCAGGAATCCTGGGACTCAAAACTGGCCTTCTGTAAGGGCCAACCTACAAATTTCTCACAAAGAAGAAGTGCAAAGAAAGTGAGACCTTAGGATCCCAAAGCAAGAAAATGCAAAAGTGAGGACTCGGGAGTAGGGACATCTGTAGGCAGAGAGGAGAGTCTCCATGCTGAGGACAGAAAATGAGAGAGTGCTTCCCCAACTCTGTCACAGAATGAACAGTTTCCTCTTGAAAGTTACTTCAGAAAAAAGATGAGACAATTTTCTCAGTGGATCAATTCCAAGAAAAAAATCATAGGGCATCAGGAAAGTCCCCAGCAATAAGCCAAGCTCATGTCCACCTTACTGCAGCACCAAGAACCATTTGAAAGTGTGGCTACTTTGGGAGTGATTGGCCTCCTGAAGATCACAAGCTCACTTGGGAAGGTCCTAGAAGAGAAGCTGGAACATATACGTATCTGAGGCCCCAGAGTTAAGCCAGCAGCAGGAGGAACTACAGGCCCAGGTAGGGCACGACAAGAGACCTCCCTCCAACTATTGGGCTCTTTCTGACCCACAACAGGAGAAATGGGCAAGTATCAAGTCCTGCAGCCAAGAATCTGTCTGTGCTGACCAAAACTGTCCTACAAAAATTAGGCAGAACAGAAAGAGGGTCAGACAGCCCCAGAAACCTGAGGCTTTTGAGAATCAGCTATTAGGCCAGAGTCAATGTCCTTCTTCTCTGCCTTCTGGAAAGTCTGTGCCTCATCCAATCCCCACCTTTATGCATCAAGTTTGCCAGGTCCTTTGGGCCACCAGGGGTGACCCTGACAAAAAATACTGTGTTTAGCAATTTGACTCTTCTACTCAGGCAGAACATGCTTCTCCAGCAATTCTTGGGAGAAAAATTTTCTCTAAAGAAATCATTCAGTCCTTGTTGAGAAAACTTCACAATTTTCATGACAATATATCCTCTGATGAGAACAACCTTCAGCACAACCAAGAATATTAATCCTCCTCAATAAGTGTTTTTTTTCTAATAGAGAGTGGTGTTCTCTGAGTACTGCACTGGCTGGGCTTGCAATCAGGGAAAGGAAGCAGTGCATTCAACTCTTAGTAGTTAATGCTTTTGGCTTCTACAAGTACACCAGTCCCTTGTAGAAAGCCAGACAGTGGCCTTCTCAGTTTTATCCTGGAGTCCCTTATTTGATCCTGCTTTGATATCCTGTATTTAAAACCTTTACTTTTTTTTTTTTTTTTTTAAATAAGAAATATAACGTGCTTACTCTGAAACCTTCAGGCCTTTACAAATAGTGAGAAAAACCCTTAAAGACTAGAACTTGATTTACACTCTCTTTCACCTTCTCCCAAACTATTTGTCAGGTAGGATACTATGTCAGCTAGGCCTCACCTCCTGGAGGTTACTCAGGCCCAATGATACGATTTCAACAGATGAATATACGGGATAGTCTTTGAGCATGAAGACAGTGCCCTCAGGGATGTTGCCAGGGACATTGTCCTCCTATATGATGCACCTTCCCAGACATGCAACATTTTACCCCAAGGTTACAGTAATTGAGGTGTACATTAATTATCTATTGCTGTGTAATGGATATTCCAAAATTTAGTGGGTTAAAAAAATACATACTTATTATCTTATGGCTATTGTGGGTCAGAAATTTGGGTGAGGCCTACCTGGATCCTGGATTCTCTGCTTCAAGGCTGCAATTAAGGTGTCAGCTGAGGCTACTACATTCTCATCTAGAGGCTTGACTGGGGAAGGACCAACTCCTGTACTCATTCACATAGTTGCTGGCAGGATACAGTTCGTCAAAGTCTATTGGAATGAGATCTTTAGTACCTTGCTGGCTCTTGGCTGGGGCTGGCTGGTTCCTTATCAAGTGGGCTTCTCCAGCATGGCAGCTTACTTCATCAAAGCAAGGAGAGAGTTTGCAAACAAGATAGAAGTTACAATGTTTTGGAAACCAGTAATGGAAATGATATCCTATAACCTTTCCTTTATTCTATCACTCAGAGGCAAATCACTAAGTCCAGCCTATGCTTAAGGGGAGGTGTAATTACACAAGTGTGTGAACATCAGAAGTAAGGATGATTGGAGTCTTCTCAGAAGTCTTCCTAATGCAAGGGTTTCTTTTTGGACACTTTCCTCAGTTTGCTGGTGCAAAAGTCTCCAAACATGCCAAGTTGGATCTTTGTCCTCATTCATGTCCAAGTCATCAAGGTCAAAATTGCTTAATGGCTAAATGAAGTGGCACCTGGGAAGTAACCATCAAAGAGACTGGAGCATCCGAAGAAGGAAGGAAAGATGACATAGAGAGGTAAAGGTAGTTTGGGTTTATCCTGAATGGTTAAGTAAAATAAACCCTGAGAACCACCTGACTTACCAGTATTCAAACTGGGGGCAGGGGCAGGCAGGGTGTAATATGACTCATCCAGCTCTACCGCAGTCTCTCTATTTTGACCTAGCTCCAGACCACAGGTGTGTAGAAGTAACCTTCAGCTTCTGTAGACCTAGCTAACGTTATACAGGAAGGAACCTATAGGTTGCAAGGTTTAATTTCTGTTCTTGTTAATATATTTAATATAGTGCTATCATTTCAAATTTAATTCTCGTAGTTTGAACATCAGAGAGAATGTGTCACTCAACTGTTGGAAAAGGCAGTACTAGGGATCTTAGAGCACATACTCCCATTTTGGGATATTTTCCACATACCTATGCCTTGAAGGCTCCGATGCCTGGGAAGTCTGCCACACTCAGGCACCCCTGTTCTTTCTGTGATCCCGGGAATCCTGAGACCCACTGCCCCAGCGAGGATTCTGCCTGCTTTGGCACCTAGGAGTCCTTCAGGCAAGGACATCCCTCACAGGAGCTGCCTTCTAAAAGTTCTGATTCTGTGCTCTGCTACTCTATCACTAGCCTGTAGCCAGCTGATGGAGGCTCCCTCCCCTCCCCCCATGGCTTATCTTCCCATATATCGCCTCGGATTCCCTCCTTTCCATCTCCTACCTGGCAGAACACGGTCACTTTTCTATCTGATGAGTTGCAGGTATTCTTTTCTTTGAACTCCCCTTGATTTCACAGGTGTTCAGAATGATTTTTATAGCTATCTAGCTGAATTCCTGCCACCAGACAAAATTAAGGTCTCTCACTGCTCTGCTTTCTTGGGCTGCAATCTCAATGCAGATTTCTTAATCCCCTCTCATAGAAGGGCAACCTGAAGGACAGAGAACATAATATATATTTAGAGGGCTAGCATGAAAGAGGGAGACAGTGATGGAGAACCCCCTTATACTGCGAGGAATTATTTAGATGTAAAAGACAGGAAATATAACTTACCTGACTTAAAAATGAGAATCTATTGACTTAGGTACTTGAAAAAGTCTGGGAATAAAGCTGGCCTAAAGTACAAGGTTTCATGCTGGGGCTCAATTGATGCCTTCAAGATTCACTTTCTATCTACTTCTTGGCATTCTGGACTGACTTTCTGTCCATATTTTGTAGCTTTAAGTGTATCTTCCAAACTTTAAGTGTAGCTACAAGTGGTTGTGTCTCTCAGTAGTCCCTGCAGAAAATCCCACTGTGCCTTACTGGCTCCAGTTTTGTCACATGCCTATCCCTGACCAATCACTGTTGTCAAAAGCATAATATCATCTTTTGGCCAATACTGATTTATAGATGCATTCTCAAAAGAGGAGTGTTAGGGAAAGACAACTCTACCTGCCCATAGACTAAGACTGAGAATGTGGTTAGTTCCCTAGAGATCAATAAAGAGACTGTTTCCAGAAGGTGATTGAATGCTAGGTATCAAAAATAAAACAGATGTCTACTCCAGACCACTTTCTCTGCCTCATTTATGCTTTCTTGTCCAGAGTTATGCCATGACTAAAGCTTGGGGTTGCAGGAAATGCTGATTCCGGAAGGTGGGATGGGCTGGGGTCAAGGAGAAGAACCTGAAGGAGGAGGAATCAGTCAGAGTCCCCCACACCCATGTGGATAGACCGTCCAATAATCTGGTCTCTCACTGTTCACCCCTTCTCATCCTTGAACCCTTTACTTCCATTCCAGTTTAGTTATGGCCATGTCCTAGAACTTATCACCAGGAACACTTCTGCCATCTGAAAAGACAGTCTGACATTCCACCAAGTTCATCCTTTCAGCTTATGCCCTCAGTACGCCAATTCTTCAACTTAGGAACTACAAGGCACTGTACACATCTCCCTATCCATCTAGACTGGTTTGTCTCATTTCCTCACTCTCCAAGGAAAACTTCATTGTTCGTCACTTAATTCCAAACCTAAAGAACTCTATTTTTTCTTTAAATTTTTATTCATTTTTTAAATTTTTCAGTGTTACAAAATTCTTTGTTTATGCACCACACCCAGTGCTCCATGCAATACGTGCCCTCCATAATACCCACCACCAGCCTCACCCAACCTCCCACCGCCTTCCCCTCCAAAACCCTCTGTTAGTTCCTCAGAGTCCACAGTGTCTCATGGTTTGTCTCCCCCTCCAATTCCCCCAGCTCCCTGCTCCTCTCCATCTAAGAGCTCTACTTCTGACAGCTTTTCATTCGCCTTTCATCTGTCAGGCCAGGCAAAAGGCAGTTGTGTCTTTTTTAGACCTGTATTCTAATAAAGGGGTGATTCATGTAGGATAAAATCAACACAAGTAATTGTGTTGATGCCACCATAAATGTTGTATAGTATTAGCTTCAACAATCCGTGAAAACAACCCATTAGTTCCTTCAGTGTTTAATGTACACTAGGCATTCTTCGAAGCATTAGGGGCACACCAGTGAAGGAAACAAAGCTCCCTGTCTTGGCCGACCTCATATGATTGTTCTTTAGTCAATTCTCTTACCTAAGCGTTCAAAATGATTTCACTTTTCTAGAATTTCTCGTCACCTCATTCGTTGAGCGGATGTGCTGGACCACGGCAGGGGAATAAAAGGTCACCAGAACTTTTCATCATCAAAAGACTTCAAAAGAGTAACAATATCAACACGTGAACATCTATCCCTCTTTTCTCTTTCCTTCCTATTATACTGAAAGGTTTTCCTCGGGGATCTGTCCTTGCTTCCCAAATTACAGCACTTTTTTCCACTGCTTGAATATTTGGCTTTATCGTCTACTTTTCTCAAAAACTGAGAACATATTTACCTCAATACAGTCTGGCACGCCAGCAGAGTTCAGAAACTCCCAGACAGAAGAGCCAGTAGCAGAAGGGATTTCTAAGGAGAGGTTCTGACCAGCCTGCTCTGGGGGCGGAGCCACGCACAGGGCAAGTCGCACCTGGGGGTGTGGCTACGTACAGGCTACGTACGCCACACCCTGCGGCGGTTCGCGTCCTGAAGGGGACTGCATCCAGGGGCGGGCTTCCTCTCGGGAAAGCCACACCCAGTGGCGGTATTACCCCAGGGTGAGCCACGCTCAGGGACGGGACACGTCCAGGTAGGCGCAGGGCAATGTGGAGGTCGAGCCACACTTGGCGTGGTGACTATATCCAGGGCAAACCGTGCCAGCGCGGGATAACGTTCAGGGCAACGCATACGCGGGGGCGGACCATGTCCAGAGTGAGCCCATCTAGGTGCGGGGCTGAGGAGGCTGTGGTGTTTGGCTTTTTCATGGCGGCGGTGCTGTACCGTCTGACTGTTAAGCATTTCACCTCGGTCTTCTGGATCCTGTCTCCATCACTTCTGAAAATCGAGTTTTGATTTGCCCCAAAGTCAGATTTTGACGGAGAACTTCTGGGTGTCCGAACGACCTACCCTTCTGCCCAGAAGGACCCTTCCCACAGTTGGCCTTTTCCATCCTGGCTGTTGGCTCTAGAGGCCGCTCCATGCCTAACGGTCTCCGAGAACGTGCCTCAGCGAGCCACGCGAGCGCCCTTTGCGGAGGTCACTGGATGGAACTTGCTGAGGTGATCCTAGTAATGAATAGGGCGGCCGTATGGACCCCTGTTAAGACTTCACCTTGTACCAGCTGCCTGCCCTTGTACAAGAAGCCTGGCTCAGATCTCATCTATTGTTTGCAGAGATAATAATATCTGACAGGGGTGGCCCTGGGACGTGGAATGAAGTGAAACATTTAGAGTCGTGTTAAGGGTTGATGTTACTGAAGGGTTTGGGGCGCCTGTGGTGACCTCGTGGACTTCCGGCCCCCGGAGAGCCTAGTGCCTTGCAAGTGCCTGCACTGGTCGGGACAGTGAGACGTCAAGATGTGAGTTCAGACACTCAATTAACAGTCATCATTTCTGATTCGCTGCAGAACCCGGAACTGGAAGGAGGTTCGCAGTTCGCCAGTTTTCAAACAAGCCAACAAGAGCTTCAACCACGGGGACCTAGCGGTGAGTTCAGTAGGAATGGTTTGTGGGAGCCTCAGGTATAGGTCATCGAGGCATTATGGACAGGCTAGAGGCAGAGCCCTTTGTCACGCCTTGCCTGAACCAGGATAGCAGGACGCACACCTCTCCAGCAGGCGGGACTACGAGTCTTTGATTAGAAACACTCAGGTAATTGTCTTACATTGCGGGCATTGATGCATTCATGCCACTTTGTGTCCTGGTTCTGTGTTAGGAAGTGTCACCATGATTATCATTGTAAGAGGTGGAAGAGAATCCCAATTGTGACTAATTCTACTATTAGAAAGTATTAAATGTGAATTTGAAAGATAGGTGAAGCTAAAATAAACCTCGTAGATTCCCACCTTCAAAACAATTACTGTTAACTTTCTGGTGCATCTTCTTTGAGATTTTATTATGTCTACTTTAAAAAAAATTAATATATTTATTTGACAGAGATCACAAGCAGGCAGAGAGCAGGCAGAGAGAGAGAGGAATGGAAGCAGGCTCCCTGCTAAGCAGAGAGCGGGACGTGGGGCTCCGTCCCAGGACCCTGGGATCATGACCCAAGGGGAAGGCAGAAGCGTTAACCCACTGAGCCATCCAGGTGCCCCACTATGTCTACTTTTAATACTGCTTAAATAATATATATTTTAACTGAAAAACACTATCATTAGCATTTTTAAGTCATTATAAACTTTCATAACGTTTTTATGATAACATTCTTTTAAGTGCTAGAATATTCAACTGCTTTTTGTTGACATTTTGTTAGTTTCTAACTTCTGAAATTTTACTATTTTGGCTTGCCATGTTTGGTCATAATTGTACTTATTTATAAACCCTCCTGTTCCAAACAGCGTCAAGCTTTTCCTATGTCCGAGTAACCCTGGATTCTGCCCTAGGCCAAATGCTTTTTTCTTTCTCCTGCTTCCTTAGATGAGCTGTGTCCTCATGTGGTTAGCTGATTCAGCAGTAGACTGTCCTCTGAGTGTCAAGCCAGTGAAACCAAATGCTTGCTGAACCTCCTTTATCAGATCTTACAGACTGAACCTGTTGTCTTCCTTTATCTCTAACCTTCCCTTCCCCATACAGTTCCAGTTTCAGTAGCACCTGAAAATCCAAGCAAGAAACACAAGAGCCACTTTACATTCTTCTCTATTGTAGCTAGTCAGTTACTTCGTGGAGAAGCTGGAAAAATATGTTGCGCAGAGAAATCCTAGAACTCTCACAGTATAGTACGTTCCCCAAAGAGATTATAAGATCCTTCAGGTCATGAGCTATATTTTGGTAATTAATTTTAGTTATATTAGTAATAGATGTTCCCATTCTCCTGAGTCAAAACTCTCATTAAATACCCCATTAAATACCCCATTCCAAAACAAAGTGTCTCATTCCACATCAATCAATTAATTAATTTCTGTGCTACTTATATCAATACAGACTATTGGTTTCTAGTTGATTCAATTCAGTCTGCTACTGTTCATTTATTTTGGTGCCCAAATTGTCAGTTTTAGCTGATTACCTCAGTCTGACTGTTGTATTCTTTTGATTTATCTCAAGCATTTTTTACTTTCTGACACAAAAGATGTTTCAAGCTGATTGTATACTTTTCCTTGCATAATCCTTCAGTTCTTGATTTCTTTAATGGAAAATGGTATTCAGAAGCCAACGTCAGTTTGCTAGATGTGTTCATTATTATTAGGATGTTGCTGTTTGTTGACTGTCTCAATAAATAGAGTTAAGGAATATGTATATATATGCAGACACACACACTTTCACACATTTAAATACTAATTTATTTTTCTCGTCTCTACATGTGTTGAAAGTTGTGAGTTCACACCAATACTTCTAGTTATAATCTAACACCACAGGGTTCATCCTAGTTTTCTCCCTTTCCAGTTTTGCAACTTCTTTCTCCAGCTATATTGGCTGGAGCTTTATTAAATTTTTAAAAATCTTTTCAGAGAACTAGCTTTTGGTTTAGTTGATTTTTCTCCACTTTTTTTGTTATGTGTTTTCTATTTCGTGGATTTCTTCTCTGGCTTTTATTATTTCTTTCATTCTTTTTTTTTTTTTTTAACCTACTTTGGGTTTTTTTTTTTTTTTTTAAGATTTTATTTATTTATTTGACAGAGAGAAATCACAAGTAGATGGAGAGGCAGGCAGAGAGAGAGAGGGAAGCAGGCTCTCCGCTGAGCTGAGAGCCCGATGCGGGACTCGATCCCAGGACTCTGAGATCATGACCTGAGCCGAAGGCAGCGGCTTAACCCACTGAGCCACCCAGGCGCCCCCCTACTTTGGGTTTAATTTGCACTTCTTTTTTGTAGTTGCTTAAGATAGAACCGCAGGTCACTGGTTTGAGACTTCTCTTATAAAGACATCTAGTGCTATGAATTTTTCTCTTAATACTGCTTTAAGTACATCTTGGAAATTTCAGTGTGTTATGTTTTGTTTTCATTCTGTTCAAAGTATTTTTAATTTCCCTTTTGATTTATTCTTTGGTTCATGGGTTATTTAGAAGTTTTTATTTAATTTCCAAATATTTGGTGGATTTTTCACAGATTTTTCTGATACTGATTTAAAAAAATTCCCTGTGGTAGAAGTACATACTTTTTCCAATTTGAAGAGTTTAAATTTATTTGGTAATGTGTGTGTGTGTGTGTGTGTGTGTGTGTGTGATTTATTTATGTCTCCATACAGAACGTGTTTTGTCTTGGTTAATCTTGTACATTTTTCTCTTGTGTGGAGTATTGTATGAACGTTAATTATGTCAAATTGATTGACAGTGTGTTCAAGTATTCTATGTCCAAACTGATTTTTTGTTTGTCTTTTCAGTCACTTACTTAGAGAAGGCTATTGAAATCTTTGACTGTAATTGTGGATTTATCTATTTCTCCTTGAAGTGGTGTTTCTTTCTTTATATATTTTGAAACCTTGTTATTAAGTATGTCAGTTTTCAGACTATTCTTTGTTGTGTGTGGGTGAAGTCTGTTTTTTAGCTTAGTGCTCAGGTAGTGGTTTGTCAGAGATTTTCTTAAATGACTGGGGAGAAAAGAAAAAAAGAGGAAAGAAAAGACTCTAGATCTTTGCAGATTGGCTGTGTGCTGGAGCACTCCCTTCTTGTTTTTGCTGAGCCTAAAGATTAGCTACTGGTGAAAGAGTAGTGTTCTCTCAGGTCTTTTCAGTACATTGTCCTATCGTGTATATGTCTGTGGCTTCTAGATTCTCTGGTGTATGGGAGAACTTTTCAAAGCCTCCTGGAGTCCTAGTCTACTGTTTTGCATCACTCTTCTCTTCCCAGCTTTGTTTTGATTAGGATCATTTATCTTTTTGTTTTTTTTTTTTAAACAAATTTAGAGTGTTTCTTAATATTTGAAGTGTGTTAGTTTTGATTTTTTTTTTTTAAAGAGAGGAGGAGAGAGGTGGAGGAAGGGGCAGAGGGAGAGGGAGAGAGAGAATCTTAAGCAGGCTCCCAGCCCAGTGCAGAGCCTGATGCAGGGTTTGATCCTGCAGTCCTGAGACCATGACCCTATCTGAAATTAAGAGTTGGACACCCAACTGACTGATCCCCAGGCACCCCAAGTTTCTGTCTTTTAGTGAATGTTTAAACTGGTGGTAGGTGGAATAGTGGCCCCCAAGAGATGATCATGTCCTAATCCCTGGAACCTATGAATATGTTACCTTATATGATATAAGGTAATTAAGTTTTCAGATGGAATTAAGATTGTTTATCAGCTGTCTTAAAATGGGTATATCTTGGAATGCCATGTGGGTCCAGTGTGAGTCCTTAATATCTGAGAACTTTTCCCAGCAGAAATCAGGTTGATTTGAAGACAGGAGGAGAGGCAAGAGAAATTCAAAATTTGAGAGTCTTTGATCCTCTATTGCCGGCTTTGGAAATGGGGGAAGGCAACCATGAGCTAAAGCTTTCAGGTAATTATTAGAAGCAATAACAGCCCTCAGCTGATAGAAAAGAAATAGTCTTTTTTTTTTTTCCTGCAATTGTAGGAGTCTTAATTCTTTAAACAACTTGAATTAGCAAGGAAACAGTTTCAGAGAGTCTCCAGGAAGGAATAATACATCGTGCAGATCTCGGTTTTAGCCTGATGAGACTTGTACCAGACTTCTGTTGTTCATAACTGTAAGAGAATTAATTTGTATTGTTTCAAGACACTAAGTTTGTGGTAATTTGTTATGGCAGCAATAGAAAACTAATGTAGGCTGTTTATGTATAATGTGATTATTGATTTAGTTGGGTTTGAATCTTTTTTTTTTTTTTTTTGGTATTCATTTGTTCTTTGTTCTTTGTGTCATTTGTAATTCTTTCATATATTTCATTCCTTATTTGTATTGAATATTTTGTTTATCATTTATTATTTGGTCTTATTAGCTCTGTGTTTTTTTGTGGTAAATTTATGGTTCATCATATGTATCTTTAACATATAATAGTCTATCTTAAATAATATGCCACTTCATATAGTGTCTGTCTTTTTTTTATTGTTTCTCTTTTACTTGTTTTATTCTGTTGACTATATTTGTTTAAATGTATGTCTCTCTATATTTGCCAGAAATACTTGGATACAAGTGGGTAGAAATCTAACCCAAAGTAGCTTAAATTAAAAAAAATTAATACTGATATGAATATTTGCTAATTCCTGAACCAAAAATGTGGTCATAGGGATAGAGGTATTGATGGGCCAGACAAGGTTGTGGACCCACCTCTATGATCAGAATGGCATTGGGTTGATTGCTCCATGAGATAACACGAAGTGAGAATATAGTATTTGAAAGATCAAGTGAATGGATGGAAAGGTATGCTTGACAGAAGAGAAGCACTAGACTTATCATTTTTCAATATATTCCCAAAATAGAATGCAAGCTACTTTAGGTCAGTTTTATTTTAAATTATTTCTTTTAATTATTTTTAAAAATGTAAGTAATGTGTGATTAAATTATCTAAATTAAAAAATTGAAACAGTATTTAAAGAAAATAAAAAAAAATTAAAACAGTATCCATAAGCTTAAAGACTCCTACAGATCACCCATTCCTAGGAGGTAAGCACTATCACTGTCATCAGGCTGGTATACATTCTGTGCTATGCATAGACCTAAAATATGAATAGTTGTTTATTTCACTTAAAAAGGTGTCATATTATGGACATTGCTCAGGAGCATTTTTTTTAATTCAACAGATATCTTGTCAATCTACATATAATAGTGCATGTAGATTTACCTCATTCCTTTTAACTGCTGCATAGTATTTCTTTAAATGGATAATCAACGGTTTATTTTTTTGTATTGCTGCACATTTGTTTCCTATTTTTCATTATTATAAACAATGCTCCCATGAACACCTTTGTATATGCTTCCGTGTGAATGTTTTCAAGTTATTCTCTAGAGTATATACCTAGAAATGTAATTTCTGGGTCAAACTCTTTAGTTATCAAATTGTATTTGTTTACTTAAAATTTTTAATGGATAAACTTTTGAATAGGAAGTAATGCACATGGTAAAAAAATATTAAAAAGTTTTGTAATGAAAAATAGTCTCTTTTAGTTTGGGAGAGTTCCTCAGCTGATGCTTGATGGCCATAAATTCTTAATATTAGTAACTATTAATTTTATAGCATATCTTTCAGTTTGGATTTGTTTGATGTTCCCATATATTTAGTTTCAGACTTTAAGCCTTTGGTAGGGGTAGCACACAAGTAAGGCTAATTTCTGATTTTGTCCTATCAACATATCAATATTTATCAATATCAATCCTACTACTCATAATGCTCAGTTTAATCACTGATTAAGGTGTTGTGTGCCAGACTTTTATACTTTTTTCTTTGTGATTACTATTTTGTGGTGGGTTCTTTGAAGTTATGTATATGTCTTTTTATTCATCAAACTTTTCATTCTTTATTCATTTCTATTCATATGGGCTCATGGTTTTCTATCTTATTTAGAGGATTATAGTCTGTTATTATCAATATTTATTTTGATGTTCCTATTGTCACAGGATTAGATAGTGGAAACCCCTAAGATTAACTTCTGGGTACTTTTGACATATCTCTATCATTCTTTGAACATTTTTTTATTTTCTTATTTAGCACCATATGTCAAGACCATCTGGTATTTTCCCGGCACCAGTCCTAGAATCAGCCATTTCTCTAAGATATCCTGGTTCTGTTTGCTGGAGTACAGTATTGAGAAGCCAATATATGGGTGCTAAGAGTGCTAAGTGTGTTCATTGTTACTGGAGTATTATTACCCCCATGCCTTCTCGGTGTATACACACACACACACACACATAATATACATCTATATTTATCCTATATCTATATACATTAAAAACTATGAGTTTACACTAATATCTCCACTTCCAGTCAAACCCAAACTTCAGGGTTAATTTTAGTTTTTTCCCTTCCATATCTGTAATCCCCTTCTCCAATAGTGAGAAATCTGTCTGCCATTATTATTATTATTTTAATTACAGGGTAATTGACATTTAACAAGGCTCCTATTATTCTTAAAATAGGAAACTCTAGTGATATTTGGTAGACCAATATTAACTTTTCCTGTCTCTGACTTGGGTTGTTCCAAGGGCAGTAATCATGCAACATGAAAGCATATATGATTGAGTTTTATTTGATAGTTTAATCTACATATATCCTTTTGAAAAATGTCAAATGCAGTTAAAACTCTAATTTCATATTTGTAGGTATTTATACTACTGTGTTATCATTGTCAGGAGAAGCAAAATCTTAATTTGACATCTCAGGAGGTAATCATAGTTACACTTCAAATGAGGGAAATGAATTATTTGATATGAAACTGTCTTTTTTTTTTTTTTAAGATTTCATTTATTTATGTGACAGAGAGAGAGATCACAAGCAGAGAGGTAGGCAGAGAGAGAGGGAGAGGCAGACTCCCCGAGGAGCAGAGAGCCCCATGCGGGGCTTGATCCCAGGACCCTGAGATCATGACCTGAGCTGAAGGCAGAGGCTTAACCCATTGAGCCACCCAGGTGCCCCAGAAACTATTTATTTGACAGACTGAGATCACAAGTAGGCAGTAAGGCAGGCAGAGAGAGAGAGGGGGAGGAAGCAGACTCCATGTAGAGCAGAAAGCCCAATTCGGGGCTCGATCCCAAGACCCTGGAATCATGACCTGAGCCGAAGGCAGAGGCTTTAACCCACTGAGCCACCCAGACGCCCCCCTGTTTATATCTTTAAATACGATGCATTGTGCTGATCAGACGCCCCCCTGTTTATATCTTTAAATACGATGCATTGTGCTGATCAGGCTAGACTTCTCTGCACTCCAGTGTTGAGTATTGAAAGGTTACTTCTATATTTACATTAGATATCAAAAAGGAAGCTTAAACTTAACATATACAAAATAAAACCCTTGTTTTTGTTACATAACATCTGGTATATATATTTTTTTTCTTTTGAGATTTTTGTTATTTGTCAGAGAGAGGGATAGAGCATATGAGGGGGAATGGCAGACAGAGGGAGAAGCAGGCTCCCCATTGAGCAAGGAGCCCAATGCAGGACTTGATCCTAGGACCCCGGAATCATGACCTGAGCAGAGGCAGATGCTTAGCAGACTGAGCTGGCTAGGTGTCCCTCTTTGTTTCTTCTTAATCAAACTATCTTCTCACATTTTTTTTTCCTTATCTCAGTGAATAGCTACATCCTTTTTCAGGTTCCTCAGGTCAAAAATTTAGAGTCAGCTTTGATTTCTGTCTCACTTTTATACCTCATAATTGGCCCATCATTAAATCCTTTACAGTATATCCAGAATCTGCCCAATTCTATTTCCTTCTCCTCTATCATAATGGTTTAAGCCATCATCATCTCTGCTCTGAATTCTTATAGTAGCCTCCCAGTTGTCTCCCTACTTCGATGCTTACTTTACATTCTCTTCTCTACCTTGAAGCCAGGATGATTTTTACAAAACATGTATCATTTTACATCTCTGCTCAAAACTTCCAAAAGCTTCTCTTTTTGATGCAGAAAAAAGCCCAGTGACCTGAGTTCCTTTCATATGTTCTAACTTCCTCTACATTTGTGGCCTCATCCCCAATATTCTTTCCTTGTGTCATTCTGTTCTAGCTATGCTATTCTATTCATTGCTATTCTAACTATGCTACATCTTGCTGTTCTTATAACATTACTATAGCATTTGCTTACCTCAGGGCCTTTGCAATTATTAGTATCTCAGGCTGGAATACGCTTTACTCTGACATTTGCTTAGCTTAAATCCTTCAGCTTTCTTTTTTTCCTTACTGTGTTTCTTCTCAGATATTCACTTATCATAAACAGCTTTCCTGACTGTCCTAAGTAAAATAGCATCTACCTCTTAATGCTCCCTATTTCCTTAATCCTGTTTAATTTTTTCTTCCATACCACTTGTCAACTTATAGCATTTCTATGTCTGCTTATACCCCCACTAGGCTATTACGTCCGTAAACTCAAAGACTTTGTTTTTCTCACTAGGTGTCCCCAGTGTTTCGAACAGTACCTAGAATGTAATTGGTGTTTGGTTAATATTTGTGGAATAAATAAATAAATAAAAGCAACTTCTGAGAGAATCAATTTCGTTCAGATTCTAATAGTAGTAGTCAAGTCATTTTCAGATGCTTCCGTCTTCTCTTCTCTGACTGCATCCCTGATGAGAGCAGAGGCAAATTTGTATGTGCAGCTGGGTATGGAATGGGTAGAAAAGTGGAAGGTGGGGAAATGGAGAAAAAGAAGGCCATATCGTTCTCCACTCTTCCAGCCTGAATGTACGACCAATTTGGCAGAGGGAACTTTGAATTTTAAATGAAGTTGGTGTTTATTAATCAATAATAACCTGGACTGGGCATTTTAATTACCTAGTTAGGTTATTCTTGGCACTACAGAAGAGTGTTTAAGGAAATCATGGGACCTTTCTTTGCCCAACTTTTCCTTCAAAGGGCAAGAGAAAAATGAGTCTGTAGATTGGTTACAAAGAGGCTGTGAGGGGAAAAGATGAAGGGCTTCCCCCCACCACCCCCATATTCTGTGGAGTTCTGCTTATTAAACACAATGGTTACCCTTCTTTTGTGGTTTTTATCATAATGTTTGTTTACATGTTTGCTTCCTTTACTGGACTATGAGCTCAAGAAGAAAGGGCTAGCAGTTTATTAATCCTGTTTCTCTAAGACCTGCCCTGGTGCCTGATACATAGCAACCATTTAGTATTTGTTGAATAATCTCCCTGCCCCCATCTCAATTCAAGGATTATTTGAATAACAAAAATACCTTGAGTGTCAAAAATGGAGTATTTGGTGATACACAGGTGGCTTATTGTTTAGATAATTAAGATTATAGCATATTCTAAGATTTGGATCCATTTACCATGAAGAAAATTCCCATTCTGAGGGAAAACACTTTACTTTTGAAATATATCACAGGGTTGGCTTTATTCTTCCCTTTTTGCCCAAGGTCTTAACTATCTAATCTGTTTCTCCTGTTTCAGCAGGGCACCAGTGAGGCTTTTAGGAAGCCCAGTGTTGGGAATAAATGCTAAAATAATCCTCTTCTCTCCACATCTGGTATGGCTGTGATTCCTGTTTAAAGGAAGAGCCTGGATCCTTATTATTTAAAAGTCTAAGAGTCAACATCTTGTGTATTCTTGTGGTAAATGCAAAATATTAAGCAATATTCTGAAAGACTGAGGAGAGGGTTTGTGTTTCAGTATAAAAATTACGGCATTACTATCACTGTGATATAGAAATGAAAAGATATAAAACATTTTGGCTCAAAGAGATGCCACATGAATTTAATAATTTTCATGTGGATAATTTTCCAAACAAACTGTAGCCATGACTTAATCCCTCCTAGAAAGACAGGAGTGTATCTTCAAACAAACTGCCGAAGCTCTTTGTTCACAGTTTGCTTTTTGATTCAGCAAGATGGATTATGAGGGGTAACAACCAGAGCTGTGACAGCTTTGGCTAAATCCCACCTGGCGTTCAATCCCTTTCTCCTTTAAAAAGCTCTCCAAGTTCATAATTCTACAAAAGGTTAATCAAAGTCATTGGAGGGGTGCCTTGGCTTGGAGGTGGTGGGGGGAAGGGATTTAATATGCCAATTAAAAATCCATTGTTATAGAAAAATTCTTGGGTTGTTTTATTTGTATAGTGAAAGCAACCCAAGTATGTATCTTATTTGAACAGTAGTGCACTTGGGCTGACAATGAAGTGAACTAAAAACATTTAGGGCCTATTCCACTGCTTTTAGTGAATCTTTACTGGTCAGTGACAGCCCAGTGAACCTTCTTTGGGCACAGTGAAGCTGCCAATTTCTTAGCCTCTAGATATCGTTTCATCCATAGCACTGCTCCATGATCACATTATATATCCAACACACATATGAATGTGAAACCTCCTCCATCATATCCATCAGCTTATCTCCTTTCGACCTTCATCCCCCCCACCCCCCTCCCAGCTAGAACTCTCAGCAAGGAAGGAAAGAAAAACTGTAATAGTCTTTTAGTGTATGTGAGAGCTCCAGACAGAGGAGTTGCAAAGTACAGGACTAAATGGTTACTTAGTATTTCTTTCAGGTCTGTGATATTATGCAAAATACCTCACGGTTAGAATAGGCAAGTTTTTAATTGAGGCCAGGGAATGTCTACTTTGGGATATCAATATATTATTGGTTCATTTTCATCACTCATAAAATTTGTAGCAGATAATTTGTCATTAATAACTTAAATATTAATGTTTAAGAATAAATTACTTAAAAATGGGAGTTAAATTAAAGCTGCCCTTATGTGTAGTAAAATTGTTTTTCCTTTACTTGCATCGAAGCAGCAGAAGAGAGGATAGAATTAACATGGAGAATTGCTGACTCTGTCCATGGGAATGTGACAGTCCTGGGAGGACATGTTAGGAAACAGATAGAGGCTCAAAGGCCCTAAAAAGTAGATGCAAGAGATGACAAAATTAGATGGCCTTATACTCTTTCATACTCTGTCATCATTCCCTGGATGGAAAGTAATTTGCTACCTCATCCTTCCTTCTTAAAGTAGTTTTTGAGACTTGATTTCTAATATTTAACTACTTATCATGCATTTAATTATATATGTTAACAAGAGAGGAAAACCCATAAATAAGAAACCATACATCAAATCTTGCTTTCAGAATGAACTGTGGATTTCAGCTACTTGATCAGACTTTATACCTGAGTTGTTATTAAGTGCCAATATTGTTTGTATCTGATGTCTTCTCCCTTTATTAACAGCATACCTAGGATGGAAGTGAACAGGAGTGCAGGGGCATAGGGGTTGTCAACCTGTGGGAGAAGGAAATAAATTTTTAAAATTTGGTGTTTGGTCCCTGGACCGTTCAAGAACGGCAGTCTGTTAAAATATTGATGTGTGCATATGGTGTCATCTGTTCAGGATGTTCTAGTAATAGCCAATCTTTGAGACTCTGAGCTTCAAGTTTAAGAGAAACAGGAGATGAGAATGTGGTATTAAAGTAGTCTTTTTCCTCTTTAGAACTTTGATGCCTGTTTGTCTTTTGATTATTCAGTTTAATTATTCCCTTAATATTTTGCTGTGTTTTTGTGTTTTGCACATTTTGCACCATTATCTCAGGGCTGCTGGACCTGAAATTCAAGTACAAGTTGTTGAAATTTTTACATTTTTTAACAACACCTTAGCAATATATTGGAATATGGTATAATTTTCCTTATTTTCTTTTTTATGTTATTGCGTTTATTGATGTAAGTTAGGCATTGTGGTTTATATATACATTTTTCTTTCTTTCTTTTTTTTTAAGGTTTATTTACTTATTTATTTGACAGACAGATCACAAGTAGATCGAGAGGCAGGTAGAGAGAGAGGAAAGGAAGCAGGCTCCCTATGGTCCTAGGACCCTGGGATCATGACTTGAGCCTATGGTAGAGGCTTTAACCCACTGAGCCACCCAGGCACCCTATATACATTTTTCCATCTATAACATGTTTAAATGCATTTTGAAGTATACAAATGAAAAGTATTTGTTGTTTCTATTATATAATTGTATATTAACTTTTTGTCTGTACATACATAATATTTCTTTTTTTTAAGATTATTTATTTATTTGACAGAGAGAGAGAGACAGTGGGAGTGAGAACACATGCAGGGGGAGTGGGAGAGGGAGAAGCAGGCTTCCTGCCACGAAGGGAGCACGATGTGGGGCTCAGTTACAGGACCCTGGGATCATGACCTGAGCTGAAGGCAGATGCCTAACGACTGAGCCACCCAAATGCCCTTATTCCTTTTTTATTATTATTAAATTCAATTAGCCAACATATAGTACACCATTAGTTTTTGATGTGTTCAATGATTCCTTAGTTGTGTATAATACCCAGTGCTCATCAGATCATGTGCCCTCCTTAATGCTATAACATTATTTTCAATGTGTATGTAGTCAAAGATATTTTTCCAGTGGCATTTGAAAATAAATTTTAATTTTCATTCTATTTTTCTTTGAATTTGATCAGTATACTTGATTAAGAAATCAGCTTCCCTTTTTTTTTTTCTGCATGAAATGAATGATTTTTGCTTTTACCTTTTAGGTAACAAACATACATTTAGGGTAGCTAAGGTTTGAGGATGGGAAAAACAGCAGGGAGTTCCCAGGTTGAATGTGTTAAATCCCTGAAGTAGCAAACACTGAAGCCTATGTAGAGACAGTTGTTTGGCACTAGCCTGGTACAAGCAGGTTTTTTTTTTTTTTTTTTAAGATTTTATTTATTTATTTGTCAGGGAGATAGAGAGAGTACAGGCAGGCAGAGTGGCAGGTAGAGGCCAAGGGAGAAGCAGGCTCCCTGTGGAGCAAGAAGCCAGATGTGGGACCGGATCCCAGGACCTGAGCCGAAGGCAGCCGCTTAACCGACTGAGCCACCCAGGCATCCCGGAAGGTTTTAACACGCAAATCCTGTTTTGTTGCTCTTGTTTTCCTGGTACCCAAACAAAACCAAGATAATCAATTGCACCCTGCCCACAACTGCTCAAAATGGGCCCTTAATTTAATAAAGAAAATAAAGACATTTTGCTTATTTGTTTTTTGAGAATCTGAGTTCTGTGCAAACACTCAGGCTAAGAGCAGGGGGAGGATAACAATATTTGTTAAGTGATGAGCATATGTCTAATATTTTACTAAATAATATCAAGTACAAAAGAAAATATTAACATTTCTATGAATAGTGATCTCCAGATAGGGTACACGTAGAAGGCAGTTGATAAATGTGGCATGTTTTCTATAGGATTGCCATTGTGCAACATTTGTGGTTATGGACCTCTTAAAAATCTATAATACATAGTCACACAAAATTTGTATGCAATTTCAGGGGGTGGGACCAAGAATCTCTAAAATAGAGAAGGACAATAATTTTAGGTCATCACTTCTTCATTATTTACTCAGAGAAGTCCTAGTTGAGGACATTTATTACTTTTTGTGTTTTCTCACAGCACCATTTATCTCACCTTAGATGTTCATGGCTATAAATCAACATTTATTAGTGTGATTATTTGCTTAATATATGTATCCTTAACTTGATTCTAAACTCCATGGGAGCAAAAGAAAATCCATACTTACTGTGTCTTTTTTTTCTTTAAATTAATTAATTAATTAATTAGACCAAGATCAAAAATAGGCAGAGAGGCAGGCTTGGGGGATGGGGGTGGAAGGAGGCTCCCTGCTGAGCAGACACCCGATGGGGGGCTTGATTCCAGGACCCTGAGATCATGACCCAAGCTTAGGCAGAAGCTTAAACCCACTGAGCCACCCACGTGCCTCCATACTTACTGTTTCATTCCCCATGGTGAGCACAGGTCTTGGGACATAGTAATCACATAAATATTTGTTGAATAACTCAACAAATGAATGTGGATGACATTAAATATAGAATTTGGAGAATACATCTAGGGTTATATGTGCTAGAATTGTTGAAACAAGTTTCATGGAGGAGGCAGCACCAGTTCAAACCATATTTATTGAGCACTTTTCATGGATAGGGCTTTGGGCTATGCATGGTATGGGAGTGATAGAGTTTGTTTTTGGAAGTTAGGAAGTTATGATAGTCGCAGAGGTCACTTGGGAAATAGCTTAAGGAGTAAGTATAATTGATGAGAAAACTAGCACATCTAGTACATGATGGATAATTGCAGAAAACATGGTGGGACCAAGTTATGAATTGTTTTTAGCAAGATGTCAGACAGGTTGGCTTCTTCATAAGCAGACCTTGTGATGAGGTTTTGTATCCAAGTGATATCTTAAGGAAGGTGCTACCTGATGAAACAAGAAAGGGAGTAAAGGGAAGGGGAAAAAAGCAAGGGGAAAAATCTAAACACACACACAGTGCGTGTTTGTGTGTGTGTGTGTGTGTGTGTGTGTTTATTTATGTAAAGTGTTTGTCTTAGACTGGTCTGCTAGGGAGCTCTGAAGTGTAAATTACACTACAGAATATGCCCAGATCCAGCCAAGGGAGCTAGGCAGTCGTACTCCTACATTTCTTAGGCATTGACTTAGAGCTGCCCCAGGGATATAAATCCCCAGGCCCCTTCTGTTTTCTCTGCAGGAACAAGGATGCAATAGCACTAGTCACACAAGGGCAGTCATCAGAAGAGTAGCATGTATTGATGGGCATTAGGAACAAATCACACCGAAGCCATGGGATGGTGCATAGAAAGGTCAAAGGAATGGGAGGGAATCTCAGGAGAGCACCTGCAGCATCTGCTCTGGGAGTCTTAGTTTGACTTAATAGGCAATAGAGATGCATTGAAGTGGTTCCCAAACCTGGCTGCACATTAGAAACACCCTAGAAACACCCAAGGAACCTTTAAAGAAAAATTAATATTTGGGCTCCATCCCAGATAAATTAAATCAGAACCTCTTTAGGTAGGATTTGGGCATCAGTGCTTTTTGAAAGCTCCTCCCTGGGATCAAAGGATGGACTTGAGTATAGGCTCCTGAGAAAGCATGTGGCAGGATGTAAGCAGTGTTTTAGGGAGCTAAATGGGCAGGGATTTATAGGCTGGATTGAAGGAAGAAAAAAACTGGAGTTGAGAGTGTTGACAAAAGGTCATGCTGTGGACTATAATTGTGGCAGTGAAAATGGAAGTAAAGGAACAAATTTAAGAGATATCTTAAGGAAATATCCAGGAAATGTAATAACATTGAATGTGAGGGCTTGAAGGGACAGAGGAGTCAAAGGTGGCTTGAAGACTTCCTGGGTAGGAGTCTTCTTTTGAAGCAATATTCACTGAAGTACTGTGATGCTCAGACTGTATGGAAAATTTTATCAGTCGAGTCCTTTGACATTTTCAGCTGGAAGAGGGAAGATGGTTATTATTAATGAGGAAGGTTGTCAGGGGACCTACATTATTCTTTGGTCACAGCTTAGAAATTGTGCTGACTGACTCAGGCTAAAAATGATTGTTAAATCATAGCGTCCTTAAAATAATAAAACTCAATATATCTTATGTGACCTGGGAAATCTGTTCCCATGGAACTTGCAGCTTGGGTATTTGGAAGATGGTGTTCATAACCTTCTATCATATTGTGCTAGTGTCAGTATTCTCATTGACAGTATTGGCATTTGTTAATTCTGCTATTATTATTGCTAAATATGTACATTTATAGACATCTGTCTTATCTTCTTAGTCATGAATTCTAAACCTTGTCATAACACATTATTAGACATATCATTAACATTTTATGCTTTTTAAAAATGTGGTGAGATGCCTCTTCTGTTTGTGGAGTAATGTGAACAACTTTTCTCTCTTGACACAATAATTATGCAAGCACTTGAAGTTTAAATATCTTGCCTTAATTGTGTGATATTTCTTTATAAGTATACAACAACAAAAAAATAGTCACAGCTACTAGTGCCACACTTTTTGTATAATATTTTATTAACATATCACATGAGGAATCCAAGAAGATAAAAAAATAAGGACTATTATCCCCAATTTACATTTGTAATAGTTGAGGCCAGTTTAGTGACTTGACCGTGGTTGCTTAATACAGAAAGTGGTGGGAAGGAAGCATGAAATCAGCACTTTTGTTTCCCAACTCAAATCTCTATTCTTTATGCACTTCTCCCTCACTCTAGAACCCTGGAAAATGATTTTCCTTAGTTCTGCTTTTCCTAAGTAGTGATCATATATTTGATTATCTTACTTCCCAAATCTGAGCTGGGACCTTTAATTTGGAGCCACAGCAGTGGCAACAATAACAGATCTTTCTCTGATACTGTCTCTTAGTTGCCAGAGATTGTGCTTGGCATTTTATAAGCATTTTCTCTAATCTTCTTACTAATCCTAAGTAGTAGGATAGTAATATAGTAGATAAGTAATAACCTAAGTTTATAAATAAGAAAATGGATTGTTTTGTCAAAGGGTGTGTGTGTGTGTATGTGTGTGTGTGTGTTAGCTTGTCCCCAAACCTTTTATGCAGTTTAGCTTCACTAACTTTAGGAATACGAGTGCTGCACAGTTACCCCCAAGACCATTTGAAGGTTTAATTATTTACAGTCATTTTACACTGACTTTGGTTTGGGGATTATTGAATAATGCATTATTGAGTTTAATTGAGTCAGCCTCTCTGACGGAAGATACTAAAGGCCGAATGAAACAAAAACTGAAATGTGCTGTGCAACATGTACGGAACTGAGTGAGTGTGAAAGAACGTTAAGGTCTCTATCTGCGTTCATGGAAGCCAAACACATTTTCTTTTAAAGGTTTTATTTATTTGACAGAGAGCACACAATCAGGGGAGCTGCAGGCAGAGGGAGTGGGGGAATCAGGCTCCACATGGAGCAAGGAGCCAGATGCGGAGCTTGATCCCAGAACCCTCAGATCATGGCCTGAGCTGAGGGTGATTACTTAGCCGACTGAGACACCCAGGTGTCCCAGGCAAACACACTGTATATGAAAGCTGGATCTGAGGACCTATGTGATCCAGGGTACAAGCAAAAACTCCAGGTAGCCTTGCAGACTTTCAAGGCACAGACCTGGTAAGACGAAAGCCAAGTTCTCAAAGAGTGAAGAGGGACTCAGGTAATATATGAATTATACATGGAATGACAGAAAATTTCATAATTTTCATAAGTGATGAAAAGGAGTAGGAAAATAGGATGGCAGACCTGAAGGACCAGGAGGATGGAGGGGTCTTCTGAGCTAGTAGGTGGGGAGGGGCTCTGGATACACCTTGTTCAACTGTCCCCTCCCTCACCCTCAGAAACTCTTTGTGACCGTGCTCTGTGATGTAAGCCTGGGGACGATATATATTCAGCGTGTGCACAATATAGGCTGTCTTGTGACTCAGACGATGAAGTTCCAACACTGGAATGTTCTCTCATTTCTGAATAGCGATACTAAACCATGTCTGAGCTCTGGCTCAACATGCTTGGAGATTGACCCCAACTTCACCTTCCTGTGTGGTTTGGGATTGCTCCTTCTGTTCCTGTGCTACCTGGTGGGGATTCCATTTCCAAATTGGAAAAGCATAACTACCCAAAAGGTAAGAAAACCTTGGGGAGGGGAGGAACTCAACATAGATTATTACGGTTTCCATTTCTAATCCCAAATCTTATTCCTTTTTTTTTTTTTTAGACTTTATTTAAGATAAAGGAAGAGAGCAGAAGTGGGGTAGAGGGGCAGAGGGAGAGAGAAACAGGGAGTGCAATGTGGAGCTAGATCCCAAGACCCTGGAACCCTGACCTGACCCCAAGGCAGACACTTAACCAACTGAGTCATCCAGGAGCCCTAATCCCAGGTTTTAAAAGGAGTTTGGTAGAGTGGGAGAAGCACCTAAAATGGGAAGTCTTAAGAGAACAGACATTCACTCCTTTAGGAAAAGAGGCCTGGCAGGGGTAAGTGTTAAGAAAGAACTAAGGTTTCTACTTGAAACTACAGTCTATCTGGGTATGGTGGTGTTTCTTGGATAAAATCCCAAACTCAGGGATTCTGTAGTCCTGGATTGGGTTATTTTGAGAGGATGGGGTCTGTGTAAGAGAACAAAGTTTCCCAGCACTGGACCATATCAAATTACATTCCCAAGTCCAGCATCACTTGATCAAGCCTTCCTTCATGCTGAGCTGATCAGGAGAACACTGCTAAGCCTCTGAGAAGACAGTGAGGTCGGAGCTATGACCTAGTTTACAGGGTCCTACCTGAGGCAGCACAGGTGTGACTGTTGGGCTTCCTTTTCTATGTCCTCAATGAACAAAGGACTTCGGATTGTGGACCTCCTAGACAAAGTCGTCCCCTGGATTTTCCAAAGAGTAAATATTGACAACATTTTATCACCTTTAAAACTGAAAAAAGCAAGGAACACAAAGTTCTACTAAAGTCCTAGAATTCTTGCATAAACGATGTTTCCATTTCTGAGAGAAGAGTAAGACATGGTTCCCAACCCCCCTCATTTTCATTTTTCTTCTAGCATCAGGGCAGAGCCAAGAGGAGGAGGAAAGGAGAGACACTGGAAGGTAAGGTTCTGCCTATTCCACCTGAGCTCTCTCCAAGGCTGATGCTTGCTGCCCTCTCCATGAGGGCCCGGTCCATGAACTCTGAGGATGCGAGCTGCTAGATACATTCCCTCAGAGGAGAGGCTCATGGAAATGTAGCCAGAGTGCAAAACCCTTCTCAGATCCCTGCTCTGACCATTATTGAGCATGAAGCAGTGATGGATCTGGACAACGAGTGCTTCCCACTAGGTGGCCGTGTGAGATGACAAGAGTCAGAACTTCTGTCTCCTGACTTTGTGAAAGCTCTCTGACATCATGGACCTTCAGGAGTCTTCCCTGACCTCTCTGCTTCACAGAGGTGGTCTGATCATCACATGGATAATTTACATGAAAGTACTTTATACAGGAAGCTAGATTACTAACCAGCTTCACATCACTGGCCATTTGCCCTCATCTATTGATTGTTGGGGCTTTCAGAGTCCAACATCCCAAGGCTGTCCTATAAGGGGACTCCTGGATTAATACCTATGTTTCTACTTTCACTATATAACTCAGTCTCCTGTTTCCCCAGATGGCAGATGGTACCAACGGGAAGTGGAGGAGACCCGGAAGCTGATCTCTATTTTAAGAAGGTGACCAGTTTTCCCCCTTGATCCTATTGCCTCTTAGAGCAGGTTTTATGCAATTGCAGGATTCACTGCAGTCTGTCAGAGCCATGGGGTGGGGGTAGCCATAGGAACAGATATTGGGGTGAATGGTACTGAGTACACTGTCAGTTCATTAAAGTGGGGCATTGTGAAGGGATAGCAGGATTCAGGTGGCCCCTCCCTTGTCAGGTCTGCAAGGCCGCCTCCCCTTGTTCTGGTCCTGGCTGCAGTTTTTTACCTCCTGTCTCCTGCAGCCCCCTCGGCCGGCATCATGATACCAAGGCCGCCTAAAAGGCAAGGTGCGCTCAGATGGCCTCCAAGCCTGCCTCCAAGGCAAGGTGTGCTCACATGGGAGCCAAAGGTCAAAAGTGCAAAGGCCGATGCTGGAAGAGGACAGTAACCAGGCATAAAGGGGAAGAAGCCATAACCTGGTGGTGTGCCCACAGAGTAAATATTTCTCTAGTAACATGTTGTCTGTTCTGTGTACTGTCTTGGGAGCAATGGTTTTGGGCAAATCAGTTCAGCCGTTACTGATTGCTTCCTTCATCTTCTAAAAGGTGACCAATCTCCTGGACCTCTTGGGAAATATGTATCATGTGCCCCCGAAAGCCCCCAAAGCCCATTCTCCCTCTGATGGGCTCTCTCTCCTGTCCCATGGCTTAGCCTTCCTGAAAATATACAGTAGCTCACACCTCTCCCCTCACTGAATTTTTACACCCTTTACAGTAAGTCTTCGGAGGAGAATCAAAGACAGGTATAGTTTTCAGAAAATAATGATTAAGACACTGTTGTTTCTTCACTGTTATTGTGTTAGCTTAATCATGACTTAGAAGTCAGTGATCAGAGGATCTCACAGGTGGATGAACTCGATTGGGAGTGTTTTCATGGGATGGGGTGTTGTTCTTGGGCTGGTTGGGGTAGTGTCAAAGAATACCCTAGATGCTGCTGATGAATCTGTCCTTTAAGTCACGTTAAACTTGACATTGAGCTTTCCTACTGGAAGTGCTTCCCATCCCTGGGTGTTTCTTCATGCTGCTAGACTGAAGATCTTTTTTGCAGAACCAAAGCATCACTTAGCTGTTAGTTGTAGGAATGTTGACAAGGCAGCAACCACCTTCCAGTATAAGACACCTTTGATGAAATGAAAGGGTGAAATAGAAACCTTGCTGGTAGAACAGAAGTTTATGTTTAATCATCCCCTTCTCAGGACCCTGTCCCACTCCCCTCCTTCCTCAGTCTGATCCAGGCACCACCACTTTGAGGCAGACTGGAATCTGGCACAGCCTACCGATGCCTTATACCAAAAAGGCATGGCTCTGTTCCTTGAGTATGCAAGCAATACCTACAGACTGTCAGGCATGGCATCCCCTTTGGGGGAAGGTGATCTTGGTGCCTGCCTTCCATCCACACTCGATGACAATATATAAGATACGGCCTTTACTATTGCTAGGATGGCGGTTTGCCACCTTCAATATTCACGGCCTTAGTGGAGCCATGGTAGCTCTTCCCCAGAACACGTGCAACTTACGAACCAGAGGTGAGTTCTAGATTGTGTGCCAGGATACAGATGTTTGGGGGCTTATCATGGAACTCCATGGGTTGCTTTTTTGGGGGGGGGGGCCATGACAGCACACATTCCCACACTTAAATCAGGGCTCTGTAGGGAGGGCAACTCCACCTCAGACTGGGACTCAAAATGGGGTGAGTGTGCTAGAGAACACCTGAGGTAGTCTTCTGGACAGTCTCAGGACTGCTCAGTGCTAAAACAAAAAACCAGTTGTCTGAGAATTTTGAAGGGACAGGGTGTGGGAGGTTTGGGGGGACCAGGTGGTGGGTATTAGAGAGGGCATGGATTGCATGAAGCACTGGGTGTGGTGCAAAAATAATGAATACTGTTATACTGAAAATAAAAAGTAAGTAAAAAAAAAAAAAAAAAAAACAACAGTTGTCCATGACCTCTCTTACTACCACACTTGTACACTTGTAGCTTCTTGTCCAGGTTATCATTGACCCTACACTATCTGAATGTTGGGGTCAGAGAAAGAATGCAGATTTGATGTTGTGGAGGCCCTGAGTGGGACAATAGGTGGGAAGGGGCCCCGGGAAGGGAGCCTGAAGAGGTGAGGAGGGGGTACAGGAGGCTCTAACATCTATGTGGACAGACCAGCCAGTAATCCAGCCTGCTGGTTCCTACATAATCTCATTTTAGAGTCCATTATGGCCAATCCAGTGCACTTCTTGCCACGCTGTAGAGCTCATTACCAGGAATCCTTCTGGCATCAGAATCCTATAGTTTGACATTCTGTCCCTCTGCCTCATGCCCCTGTCCTTCCAGCTTGTATGTCCCTGTTAATTTTTCTACTTACATCATTCACCTTCCACTTCTTGCCTATCCAGCAAGGCCTTGTTCTTCCTTTCCTCACTCTCCAAGGTACAACTGATGGCTTGTCGGGTAACCAACATATAAAAAGCACCAGCCCAGCATAGGAAATAGAGTCCATGGTACTGGAACAGCGTTATCTGTTGACATGTGGTAGCTGAAGTTGTGGTGAGCACAGCACAGCATAGAGTTGCATACCTGACATTAATGTGATATTGCATCAGCCAATCTTCAGACAAAACAAATATGCTCTAGTACAAATGGACGACCCCATCTAATCCCCTTTAGTCCTTCTTATCTGGCAAAATCTTGTTTCTCTGCCTTTTTAGAAATGGCTTTCTGTATGTAACTGATTATTGTTGGATTAAATCTCCCATATCAAAACTGAGTCTACTCACAACTGAGTCTACTGTGTCTACATGAAATTCAGCCCCAGCACTACCTGGAAATCATTCACTCACTCCACAAATACTTATCCAAGACTTACTAACTTGAACAAAATACATGGAGTTAGGCCACTATTTCCTCAGTACATTCTCTCCTCAGTGTACCCAGATCTAATTTAATTTATTTCAAATTTTATTTGACAGCAGAAACACAATCAGAGTGAATGACAGTGGTAGAGGGAGAAGCAGGCTTCCTACCAAGCAGGGAGCAGGACTCAATCCCAGGGCACCAGGGTCCTCACCTGAACCGAAGCAGATTCTTAACTAAATGAGGCACCCAGGTGGACCTCAGATCTATTTCAAATTTCCTTTACTTTCCTCAAAGTTAGGCCATCTCACTTGCCCAGCAGATGTGCTGTACCACAGCTCACAGAGGAGCAAGAAAGCAGTGATCGAGCCTCTCACAAAACAAAAAACAAAACAAAACAAAACAAACCCAAATCCTTCCCAAAAAAAATCTCCCCATTCTCCTTTTTCCTCTTCCTTCCTGTTATACAGAAAGAGGTTTCCTTCCCAATCTCAAAGGAAATATACTTTCTGAAATGTCTTCATTGAGAGAGAGCTAACCTCTGGTCTTGATAGACTGATCCAACGATGCCAGGTCTCCTTCTGACCCCTCCTCCCACTCCTTATGAGGCACCCAACATCTTTGTTTGTTTTTTAATGGTTTTACTACATCTTATTTATTTATTTATTTATTTATTAACTACAGAAACATGTCCAAGAGCACATACAACAATATAACTACACACATATCCGCCACCCAACTTGCACTGTTATCATTGGGCCGATGTGATACACTGTGACTAAAGCGCAAAAGCCCTTTCATTAATTAATTTATTTATTTAATAAATTATTTATTTTCAGAAAAACAGTATTCATTATTTTTTCACCACACCCAGTGCTCCATGCAATCTGTGCCCTACATAATACCCACCACCCGGTACCCCAAACTCCCACTCCCCTGCCACTTCAAACCCCTCAGATTGTTTTTCGGAGTCCATAGTCTCTCATGGTTCACCTCCCCTTCCAATTTCTCCCAACTTCATTCTCCTCCCTAACACCCCTTGTCCTCTATGCTATTTGTTATGCTCCACAAATAAGTGAGACCATATGATAATTGACTCTCTCTGCTTGACTTATTTCACTCAGGATAATGTCTTCCAGTCCCATCCATGTTGCTACAAAAGTTGGGTATTCATCCTTTCTGATGGAGGCATAATACTCCATAGTGTATGTGGACCACATCTTCCTTATCCATTCGTCCGTTGAAGGGCATCTTGGTTCTTTCATAGTTTGGCGACTGTGGCCATTGCTGCTAGAAACATTGGGGTACAGATGGCCCTTCTTTTCACAACATCTGTATCTTTGGGGTAAATACCCAGGAGTGCAATGGCAGGGTCATAGGGAAGTTCTATTTTTAATTTCTTGAGGAATCTCCACACTGTTCTCCAAAGAGGCTGCACCAACTTGCATTCCCACCAACAGTGGAAGAGGGTTCCCCTTTCTCCACATATTCTCCAACACATGTTGTTTCCTGTTTTGTTAATTTTGGCCATTCTAACTGGTGTAAGGTGATATCTCAATGTGGTTTTAATTTACATCTCCCTGAGGGCTAGTGATGATGAACATTTTTTCATGTGTCTGATAGCCATTTGTATGTCTTCACTGGAGCAGTGTCTATTCATATCTTCTGCCCATTTTTTGATATGCTTGCCTGTTTCGTGTGTGTTGAGTTTGAGGAGTTCATTATAGATCCTGGATATCAACCTTTTGTCTATACTGTCATTTGCAAATATCTTCTCCATTCTGTGGGTTGCCTCTTTGTTTTTTTGACTGTTTACTTTGCTGTGCAGAAGCTTTTGATTTTGATGAAGTCCCAAAAGTTTATTGTCGCTTTTGTTTCCTTTGCCTTTGGAGACATATCTTGAATGAAGTTGCTGTGGCTGATATCGAAGAGATTATTACCTATGTTTCCTCTAGGATTCTGATGGATTCCTGTTTCACGTTGAGGTCTTTTATCCATTTTGAGTTTATCTTTTTGTACAGTTTAAGAGAATGGTTGAGTTTTATTCTTCTACTTATAGCTGTCCAGTTTTCCCAGCACCATTTATTGAAGAGACTGTCTTTTTTCCACTGTGTATTTTTTCCTGTTTTGTCAAAGATTAATTGGCCATAGAGTTAAGGGTCCATATCTGGGCTCTCTACTCTGTTCCACTGGTCTATGTGTCTGTTTTTATGCCAGTACCATGCTGTCTTGGTGATCACAGCTTTGTAATAAAGCTTGAAATCAGGTAACATGATGCCCCCAGCTTTATTTTTGTTTTTTAACATTTCCTTAGTGATTCAGGGTCTCTTCTGATTCCATACAAAGTTTTGGATTATTTGCTCCAGCTCTTTGAAGAATACTGATGGAATTTTGATTGGAATGGCATTAAAAGTATAGATTGCTCTAGGCAGTATAGACATTTTGAGAATGTTTATTCTTCTGATCCAAGAGCATGGAATGGTCTTCCATCTTTGTGTCTTCTTCAATTTCTTTCATGAGTGTTCTGTAATTCCCCAAGAACAGATCCTTTACTTCTTTGGTTAGGTTTATTCCCGGGTATTTTATGGTTCTTGGTGCTATAGTAAATGGAATAGATTCTCCAATTTCCCTTTCTGTATTTTCATTGTTAGTGTATAAGAAAGCCACTGATTTCTCTACATTGACTTTGTATCCTGTGACATTGCTGGATTGCTGTATGAGTTCTAGTAGTTTGGGGATGGAGTCTTTTGGGTTTTCCATATAAAGAATCATGTCATCTGCGAATAGAGAGAGTTTGACTTCTTCATTGCCAATTTGGATACCTTTTATTTCTCTTTGTTGTCTGATTGCTTTTGCTAGGACTTCTAATACTATTTTGAACAAGAGTGGTCAAAGTGGGCATCCTTTTCTTGTTCCTGATCTCAACGGGAAGGCTGCAAGCTTTTTCCCATTGAGGATGATATTTGCTTGGGTCTTTCATAGATAGATTTGATGAGGTTCAGGAATGGTCCCTCTATCCCTATACTTTGAAACGTTTTAATCAGGAACGAGTGCTGGATTTTGTCAAATGCTTTTTCTGCATCAGTTGAGAGGACCTGGAGCTCATTCACAAGGAAAAGTTCAGAAGGAACTCAAACACCTGGAAGCTAAAGACCACCTTGCTTAAGAATGCTTGGATCAACCAGGAGATCAAAGAAGAACTTAAACAATTCATGGAAACCAATGAGAATGAAGACACTTTGGTCCAAAACCTATGGGATACAGCAAAGGCGGTCCTAGGGGGAAATACATAGCCATCCAAGCCTCCCTCAAAAAAATTGAAAAATCCAGAACACACCAGCTGTCTCTACACCTTAAATAACTGGAGAATCAACAACAAATCAAATCAACTCCACACATAAGAAGGGAAATCATCAAGATTAGAGCTGAGATCAATGAGGTAGAAACCAGAGATACAGTAGATCATATCAATGAAACTAGAAGCTGGTTTTTTGAAAGAATTAATAAGATTGATAAACCGTTGGCCACACTAATCCAAAAGAAAAGAGAGAAAGCCCAAATTCATAGAATTATGAATGAAAGCCCAAATTCATAGAATTATGAATGAAAAGGAAGAGATCACAACTAACACCAAGGAAGTAGAAACAATCATCAGAAGTTATTATCAACAGTTATATGTCAATAAGTTTAGCTACCTAGATGAAATGAATGCATTCCTGGAAAACTATAATATGCCAAAATTGAACCAGGTAGAAATCAACAACCTGAATAGATGGATATCTAATAACGAGATTGAAGCAGTGATCAAAAACCTCCCAAAAATTCTACCAAACTTTCAAAGAAGAAATAACACCTATTTTCCTGAAGCTGTTTCAAAAAATTGAAGCAGAAGGAAAACTTCCAGACTCTTTCTATGAAGCCAGCATTACCCTGATCCCCAAACCAGGCAAAGACCACACCAAAAAGAATTTCAGACCAATATCACTGATGAATATGGATGCTATGATTCTCAACAAGATCCTAGCCAACAGGATCCAACAGCACATTAAAAAGATTATCCACCATGATCAGGTGGGATTCATCCCTGGGCTACAAGGATGGTTCAACATTCGTAAATCAATCAATGTGATACAACAAATTAATATGGGAAGAGAGAAGAACCACATGGTCCTCTCAATTGATGCAAAATCCCTTTAAAACACCTTGCCAGTCATCTCTGAGACATATGCTATGCGTCCACGTTGAAGCCCTCAAATTTCTTTGATATTTATCACCTGTGCTACACACTTATACACAACAGGTGTATGCACCATTGGTGTCAAAAAGGCACTGTGCTTGGGGCGCCTGGGTGGCTCAGTGGGTTAAAGCCTCTGCCTTTGGCTCAGGTCGTGATCCCAGGGTCCTGGGATGAAGCCCCACATTGGGCTCTCTGCTCTGCAGGGAGCCTGCTTCCTCCTCTCTCTCTGCCTACCTCTCTGCCTACCTGTGATCTCTGTCTGTCAAATAAATAAATAAAATCTTTTTTAAAAAAAGGCACTGGGCTTTAGAGGCTTTGGCAATCAGTTCTGCTCTGCCTTATAGTCAATGCTGGCTTATAGCATTTTAATGAGGAAGGGATGCTGGATTTTGTCAAATGCTTTTTCTGAATCAATTGAGAGGACCATGTGGTTATTCTCTCATTTCTTATTGATTTCTTCTATCACATTGATTTATTTGTGAATGTTGAACCATCCTTGTAGCCCAGGAATGAATCCCACCTGAACATGGTGGATAATCATTTTAATATGCTGTTGGATCCTGTTGGCTAGGGTCTTGTTGAGAATCTTAGCATCCATATTCATCAGTGATATTGGTCTGAAATTCTCCTTTTTGGTGTGGTCTTTGCCTGGTTTGGGAATCAGTGTAATGCTGGCTTCATAGAAAGAGTCTGGAATTTTCATTCTGCTCCAAATTTTTGAAACAGCTTCAGGAGAATAGGTGTTATTTCTTCTTTGAAAGTTTGGTAGAATCCCCCAGGGAATCCATCAGGTCCTCAGCTCTTGTTTTTTGGGAGGTTTTTGATCACTGCTTCAATCTTGTTACTAGATATCGGTCTATTCAGGTTGTCAATTTCTTCCTGGTTCAATTTTGGGAGTTTATAGTTTTACAGGAATGCATCCATTTCATTTAGGTTGTTAGCTTATTGACAGATAACTGTTGATAATAACTTCTGATGATTGTTTCTACTTCCTTGGTGTTAGTTGTAATCTCTCCCTTTTCATTCATAATTTTATGAATTTGGGCTTTCTCTCTTTTCTTTTGGATTAGTGTGGCCAATGGTTTATCGATCTTTTTTTTTTTTTAAGATTTATTTATTTATTTATTTAACAGAGAGAGAGATCACAAGTAGGCAGAGAGGCAGGCAGAGAGAGAGGAGGAAGCAGGCTCCCTGCTGAGCAGAGAGCCCGATGTGGGACTCGATCCCAGGACTCTGAGATCATGAACTGAGCCGAAGGCAGCGGCTTAACCCACTGAGCCACCCAGGCGCCCCTTTATCGATCTTATTCTTTCAAAAAATCAGCTTCTAGTTTCATTGATACGTTCTACTGTATCTCTGATTTCTACCTCATTGACCTCAGCGCTAATTTTGATTATTTCCCTTCTTAAGTGTGGAGTTGGTGTGATTTGTTGTTGATTCTCCAGTTATTTAAGGTGTAGAGACAGCTGGTGTGTTCTGGATTTTTCAATTTTTTGAGGGAGGCTTAGATGGCTATGTATTTCCACCTTAGGACCGCCTTTGCTGTATCCCATAGGTTTTGGACCAAAGTGTCTTCATTCTCATTGGTTTCCATGAATTCTTTAAGTTCTTCTTTGATCTCCTGGTTGATCCAAGCATTCTTAAGCAAGGTGGTCTTTAGCTTCCAGGTGTTTGAGTTCCTTCTGAACTTTTCCTTGTGATTGAGCTCCAGTTTCAAAGTATTGTGATCTGAGAATATGCAAGGAATAATCTCAGTCTTTTGGTATCGGTTGAGTCCTGATTTGTGACCCAGTATGTGGTCTATTATTGAGAAAGTACCATGTGCTCTTGAGAAGAATGAGTATTCTGTTGTTTTAGGGTGGAATGTTGTGTACATATCTATCAGGTCCATCTGGGCCAATGTGTCATTCCCTCCTCTTATTCATTGATTTTCTGCTTTGATGATCTGACTATTTCTGAGAGAGGTGTGTTAAGATCTCCTACTATTAATGTATTCATATCAATATGACTATCCTGATATACAGTTTTCTTATGTAATTGGCTGCTCCCATATTGGGGGCATAGATATTTATAATTGTTAGATTATCTTGGTGGATAGTCCCTTTAAGAATGATGTAGTGTCCTTCTGTATTTTTGACTAAAGTCTTTAGTTTAAAATCTAATTTATCTGATATGAGAATCGCTACCCAGGCCTTCTTTTGAGGCCCATTGGCATGAAAGATGCTTCTCCATCCATTCACTTTCAGTCTGGGTGTATCCTTAGTTTCAAAATGGGTCTCTTGTAGACAACATATGGATGGGTCCTGTCGTTTTATCTAATCTGCAACCCTAAATGGCATTTAGGCCATTCACATTGAAAGTGATTATTGATAGATACATTTTTTCTCATCGTGTTACCTCTGAAGTCTTTCTTTCTGTAGATTGTCTCTATATTTCTCTTCCATGATATTCTTAGGATTTTTCATCTTTTATAGAACCCCCCCCCCCTTAATATTTCCTGCAGTGTCAGCTTGGTGGTCGCATACTCTTTTAAGCCTTGTCGGTCCTGGAAACTCTTTATCTCTCCATCCATTTTGAATGTCAGTGTTCTGGGTAAAGTATTCTTGGCTGCATGTTCTTCTCATTTAGTGCCCTGAATATATCTTGCCAGCCCTTTCTGGCTTGACAGGTCTGATGTTATTCTGATGGGCTTTCCTCTGTACATAAGGAGCTTCCTTGTTCTAGCTGCCTTCAAGAGGGCCTGCCTACAATTATAATTCTTTATTCTTGCTATTAGGTGTCTCGAGAATTTTGAGAATCTATAATCTTGGGGGGAGACCGTTCTGCCTCTAGTACATGAATGCTGGTTCCATTCGCAAGATTGGGAAAATTTTCATGGAGAACTTGTTCATATATACATATATACATATATACATATACAATTTTATTTTTGCTTTTCAGAACATATATATATATATATATTCTGAAAAGCAAAAATAAAATTGGGGCATCCCATTACCTGATTTCAAGCTTTTCTACAAAGCTGTGATCACCAAGACAGCATGGTATTGGCATAAAAACAGACACATAGACCAGTGGAACAGAGTAGAGAGCCCAGATATGAATTCTCAACTCTATGTAATCTTTGACAAAGCAGGAAAAAATACACAGTGGAAAAAAGACAGTCTCTTCAATAAATGGTGCTGGGAAAACTGGACAGCTGTATTTAGAAGAATGAAACTCGACCATTCTCTTACACCATACACAAAAATAAACTCAAAATGGATAAAAGACCTCAACGTGAGACAGGAATCCATCAGAATCCTAGAGGAGAACATAGGTAGTAATCTCATTGATATCAGCCACAGCAACTTCATTCAAGATATGTCTCCAAAGGCAAAGGAAACAAAAGCAAAAATGAACTCATGGGACTTCATCAAAATCAAAAGCTTCTGCACAGCCAAGGAAACAGTCAACAAAACAAAGAGGCAACCCACGGAATGGGAGAAGATATTTGCAAATGACAGTATAGACAAAAGGTTGATATCCAGGATCTATAAAGAACTCCTCAAACTCAACACAAACAGAACAGATAATCATATTAAAAAATGGGCAGAAGATATGAACAGACACTTCTCCAATCAAGACATACAAATGGCTATCATGTTCATCATCACTAGCCATCAAGGAGATTCAAATTAAAACCACATTGAGATACCACCTTACACCAGTGAGAATGGCCAAAATTAGCAGGACAGGAAACAATGTGTGTTGGAGAGTATGTGGAGAAAGGGGGACCCTCTTCCACTGTTGGTGGGAATGCAAGTTGGTGCAGCCTCTTTGGAGAACAGTGTGAAGATTCCTCAAGAAATTAAAAATGAAACGTCCCTATGACCCTGCAATTGCACTCCTGGGTATTTACCCCAAAGATACAGATGTTGTGAAAAGAAGGGCCATCTGTACCCCAATATTTATAGCAGCAATGACCATGGTCGCCAAACTGTGTAGAGAACCAAGATGCCCTTCAACAGACGAATGGATAAGGAAGATGTGGCCCATATACACTATTTATTATTATGCCTCCATCAGAAAGGATGAATACCCAACTTTTGTAGCAACATGGATGGGACTGGATGAGATTATGCTGAGTGAAATAAGTCAAGGAGAGAAAGTCAATTATCATATGGTTTCACTTATTTGTGGAGCATAAGAAATAGCATGGAGGACAAGGGGAGTTAGGAGAAGGGAGTTGAGGGAAATTAGAAGGGGAGGCATACCATGAGAGACTATGGACTCTGAAAAACAATCTGAGGGGATTGAAGGGGCGGGGGGTGGGAGGTTGGGGGAACCAGGTGGTGGGTATTAGAGAGGGCACGGATTGCATGGAGCACTGGGTCTGTTGCAAAAACAATGAATACTGTTACGCTGAAAATAAAACAAAAAAATGGTCAAAAGATGGAAACAATTCAAACATCTGTCAACTGAGAAATTGGTAAGTAAATTTTAACATATCCCTATGATATAATATTTTTTGGAATAAGAAAGTCAATCCATGCCACAACAGGGATGAACCTTGAAAACATGTTAAATGAAAGAAGCCAGTCAGTAATAACCACATATGACTCCATTCCCACGAAATATCCAGAATAGGGAAATGTAGAAGCAGAAAGGAGTTCATCTTACAGCTGGAGGGAAGAGGGGAGAGGAAAATAATAGCAAAAGGTTGCAGATGTGTTTCTGTTAAGTTATGACAACGTTTTAAAATTGACTGTGGTAAATCATATTACAGAAAATCAAGGAATTATACATGTTAAATGGGTGAATTTTATGATATGTGAGCTGTATTTCAATAAAGCTGTTAAAACAAAGGATTTATAAATAAATGCTTAAAGATGACAAGAAGGGGAACATAAAGGCCAAAGGATGTGAACACATTTTTGGAAGATGGAAATCCGGTGGAGGACTGGTAACTGAGTAGCAGAGCATACAAAGTGCTCGCAAATCAATTCACACTGCGAAACCTAGGAGAGGAGCAGCAACCTGGTGGCACTAGAGAAAGAGGAAATTAGCTGTTCTTGTTAGTAAGCAATGTTGATGTTGAATTTTTGTTCTTTGTTGTTTGTTTTATATTGCATATAATTTCTAATTTTTTTTTGAGTGGGGGTGCTTTTTGCCAAAGTTGTAAAACCTTGTTGAAATGTTAGCATGTTTCAAATGTGCAGAGACGATTCCATGTTTCTCACATTGGACAGAACCTGGGACAACTGTTTTAAAGTTGGCATTGCACACATCTGGGGTTGGAGTATGGTGGAGGCACTAGCTTCTGGAATCAAAGCCAGAATTCTCAAAGGTTGGGTTAAATCTATTTTTAAGATGTATTTGTAAATAAAGTTGTGGAAAAGTTGCAAAGATGGTAAAGCCATAGATGATAAAGCTATATACCCTTTATCCAGATGTACCTATTAAGATTTTGACCTGTTTACAATCTCTCTCTCCTTTTCTCCTTCCCCTTCTCTACATAAGAAGACACATATATGCATATGAAAACTATGCATACATTCTTGAATATTTGAGAATACATTTCATGCATCATGCACTTTCTCCCTGAATATTTCATAGTGTATTTCTTATTAAAAAGAATATTCTCTGACAGCAGTTATCTCCTTCAGTAAATTTCATGTTGATGTAAAACTTTTAACTAATCTCCCACTCAAATTCCATTTTTATCAATTCATCAAGTAATGTCGTGTGTGTGTGTGTGTGTGTGTGTAAACCTGCTTACAGGATTTAGTCTAGAATCACCTAGATTCTATGTATATGGATGTATATGGAATACATTCTTTGAAATACACTTTTGGTTTCTGGGTACCTTTTAATGTGGTTGCAGATGTGGTATCCTTAAAATAAATCACCTAAAATATGAAGAAAAAAATCCAGTTGCTGTGAATCTTTAGTTTCCTTTAATTGGGTTCAGTTTCTCAGCCTTTTTTAGAACAAGGCCAGGTTTCAAAAATGATTTTGCTGTGCCATATTTATAATGCCTTCATACCTGGAAATTTTTTTGGATGGGACTTATCTTGCTCAGACTTTAAAGGATGTTTTTATAGTTGTGAGTCCTAGGGGCCTATTTAAAAACAATTCCAGAAATTCAAAGATATGTGGAGGGATTTATCTTAACAGACATACATCCTACAGTCAAGGGAGGGTATGTGAAGTGGGGCGGGTTAGAAGTGTACTTTCCTTTGGGAGAGACAATGGTGAAGCTGTGGACTCAGGTTAAGAGAGGAAAAGAAGGCTGTCATTACTGGCAAACCCTCCTCATATGGGAGGGAAAAGATTGGGTGTCTAGGGCCAAGACACCCATTCCCTCAGGGAGGGAATGTAGGCAAGTCAAGTAAGGAAACAATACAGGGCTTAATTTCAACAGTTTATAATCTAACCAATGAAGCTGTAATGGTTTCAACTATTAAATGATTAGGTAACATGGGGAGAAGAAATAAATACATATAACCATCAACAAAAATGACATTATCATGTAAAATTGGTAGAGATGACAATAAGGCATTTTGGTGAAAAGGTAAGGTAGAAGGTATGTGGGAAAAACACGTTTCATGGAAGAAATAAACAAGGTTGTCATTCAAAAATCCAAAAGGTATTGCTAGGTATAGTTACAGTTGTGCTCATTAGACCTTATGATAGAGGAGCTCACTTCCTAAATCAAGGTGAGTTTGGTCTGCTGTGATGCAGCACACTTGCTCTGTAAAATAAAGGAACCTTTAAAAATGTTGGGGGGAGAAGGGGGACTGGACAGAGAGGAAAGAGGGAGCAGCAGGGAGAGACACTATACATGTGGAAGAGAATCTATAGGGTGTGAATAGCCCAAGAGGGATTTGGTGAAATTATAGAATTACTAAAAATTTTTAAATTGTTTGCCTCAGTTCCATGGATATGTCATGCCCTTGTCTCCCTCTTTGTCATGCTTTCTGTTCCTTGGTACAGGCTATTCTGCTTTCTCATGCTTTTTGGTGAACCTTTTGAATACTTTTAAGGAGCTGTGGGGGTGGGGCTGCGGCTGAGTCTATTTCTGACTTCATTTAGGGAAAAATGCTTGAGGGAGAGCTGCAGCTGAAGGCAGAGTAGATCTTGAGAATGTAAATCCCGGGGTACACCAAACCTTCAGAGATGAATTGAGGTCCAAAGTGAGATCAACAAGTAGAGAGAAGGGTCTCAGGTAATATCAGGATAACAGGGGACCAAGAACATTTCACCAAGGTAAATATATGATATGTGACTAGGTGGAGCAGGAAGGTAGGCTGGAGGCATCTAACATACCAGGAAGGATGGACACATTTGCTGGGCTGCATAGTGGGAAAAGGGTTGCATGTGAGTTTCTCTATCCTGTGTTGTCCCCTCCCCAGCACTCAGGAACCTTTGGTGTCTATACTAAAGCCCTGTGATGTGGGCCTGGAACTCTAGTCTAGCACATGCATTCTCCATGCCCAGCTGCCTGAGGCAGGAGTGCACTTGCAATGATGTGAATCATCTATGTCTGAGAAACCGTACTACACCATGGCTGAACTCCAATTACACTTGCTCAGTTTTCCCATCCTTGCCTTCCTGGGTTGGGTGGGGTTCCTCCTCCTGGTGCTGTGCTACCAAAAGAGGAAACTGTTTTTACCAGTATTTGGAAACAAATTCAATCAGGTAAATAAAGACCCTCAGAGATACTAAATCTTTCTTTTCAAACAGATGAATTCAAAACAACTTCCAAATGATACTTTTGCTGAATCTTACAAATACTAAGTAGTTTTTTTAATTCTATTCTATTTTATTTTATGAGTCTCTATGCTCAGTGTAGAGCCCAAAACAGGGCTTGAACTCATGACCCTGAGATCATAACCTGAGCTGAGACCAAAAGCCAGATGCTTAACCGATTGAGCCACCGATGTGCCCCTTCAATTGTATTTTAATTTTCATTTGGTTTAAAATAGTTTTTTTTTTTTCTTTTGAGTCTCCTTTCTTGGCCTGTGTATTAGCAGTGTGTCATTTAATCTAATCTAAACATGTTGGGATTTCCAGCTATCTTTCTGTAGTTGATTCCTAGTTTAAGTCTATTATGGTCTGAAAACATACTGTGTGTGATTTCTATTTTATATTTGTTAAGGTGTGTTTTGTGTCCTTGAATATGGTCCATCTTAGTGAACGTTCCATGTGAGCTTGAGAAGTATGTGTATTCTGTGGTTGGATGAGGTATTCTATAAATGTCAATTAGAGCAAGTTGATTGAGGATTATGTTTGGGGAAACTATATCTTTACTGGTTTTCTGCCTGCTGAGTCTTCCCATTTCTGATAAGGGCTGTTGAAATCTCCAGCAATAACAGTGGATTCATCCATTTTTTCTTGCAATTGTACCAGTTTTTGCCTCACTTATTTTGACACTATGTTGTTACATGTGTACCTGTTAAAGAGTGTTCTGTCTTCTTGGAGAATTGACCTCTTTGTTGTTGTGTAATGCTCTTCTTTACCCCTGGTAATTTTCCTTGTTGTGAAGTTTGTTTTGTCCAAAAGTAATAGAGTGACTCCTGTTTTTTTTTTTTTTTTCATTAGTGTTAGCATGGTACATTTTTCTCTGTCCCTTTGCTTTTAATCTATCTGTATCTTTGTATTTAATGTGGGTATTTTATAGACAACATATAACTATGTCTTGTTTTTTGTTTTGTTCTGTTTTGTTTTAATCTGCTCTGACAGTCTACTCTTTTTTTTTTTTTTAATTTTATTTATTTATTTGACAGAGAGAGATCACAAGCAGGCAGAGAGGCAGGCAGAGAGAAAGGAGGAAGCAGGCTCCCTGCTGAGCAGAGAGCCTGATGCGGGCCTTGATCCCAGGACCCTGAGATCATGACCTGAGCCGAAGGCAGAGGCTTAACCCACTGAGCCACCCAGGTGCCCAGTCTACTCTTTTAATTGGTGAATTTAGACCACTTCCATTGAGTGATTTTTAAATATAGTTGGATTAAAATCTCTCCCTTGTCCATACTATGTGCTATTCATTATACCTATACTTCCCCTCTTTCCCTGTTTTTTTTTTTTTTTTCTTTCTGGTTTTAAACAAGCATTATATATAATTCTACTTTCTCACTTTTGTTAGTCTATCAATTATTGTGTTTAAAAATATTTTAGTGGTTGTCCTAGAGTTTGTAATATACATTTACAACTACTCTAAGCCCACTTTCATATAATGTTATATCACTTCATAGATAGTACAGGAGTGTCCAATTCCTCCTGTCCCTTGTAACATTGATGCCATTCATTTCACTTATCCATATACTATGATCACCCAACACATTATCATTATTATTATTAGGTCAAATGAGAATAAGATGAATGAAAGTTTTATTTGAGCTTCATTCATTCCTTCTCTTCTTTCCTTTTTGTAGGTCTGAGTTATTTCCCTTCTTGCCAAAGAACTTCTTTTAACATTTATGCAGGGCAGGTCTGTTGGTGATGAGTTCCCTGTTTTTATTTGTCTAAATTTTTATTTCTCATTTACTTTTGCAGAATAATATCAATAGATATAAAATTTTGGTTGTTGTTTCTTTCAACACTAAACATTTCACTCCAATCTCTTACTTTCATGGTTTATGATAATAAGTCATGATTTTTATGTTTTTTTCCTCTAGAGGTAGTGTTTCTATTTCCTTCTGGATTCTTTCAAAGTTTATCTTTTGTTTGCCTACAGTTTGAATATGATATGTCCAGGTATAGACTTTTTTAGTATTTCCCTGCTTGGTGTACTCTGAACTTTCACAATGTATCATTAATCTGTTTTTAATCTTGGAAAGTATTTGGCCATTATTACTTCAAACATTTTTTCTGTTCTGCTTTCTTCTGGTATTCCAATTACATATATATTACACAGTTTGAAACTCAGTTCTTGGATATTCTAGATTTTAGGATTAAGAAAATTCTTTTTCTCTTTGTATTTCAGTTTGGCAAGTTTCTAATGACATTTATGCAGACTCACATATCTTTCGTTAACTGTATGCAACCTACAGATGATTCAATCAAAGGCATTTTTCATTTGTCATACTGCTTTTGTTTTCTAACATTTCCTTTGATTCTTTTGTAGAATTTCCTTCTCTTGGCTTACATGCATCATCTGCTTTCCTATGTCATTTACCTATTCCATTAGAGCCTTTAACATAATAATCATGTTTACTTTAGCTTCTGCATATGAGAATTCTGAAATGTGTAATTTCTGAACCTGATGCTTGGTTTGTCTTAACAGTTTGCTTTTTCCTGTCTTTTAGCATGTCTTGTAATTTTTCTTTGAAAGCCAAACATGATGTATTGGGTAATCAGAACTGAAATAAAGAGACCATTAATGTGAAGTCTTATGTTAATCTGGTTAGGTGTTGGGGTGTGTTTAATATTTACTGTAGCTATACATATCAGAGGTTGCCATTTCCTCTAGTATCCTTGTTTTTGTCTCCCGTACTGTTTTTAGGTTTCCCTAAATCTCCCTAAATAAAACCCATACCTTGCAGCTCTTTTTAGCTGTGATCCTGTTCCTACACTGGAGCCGTCAATACTGTAGTAAGGTGTGAGGGGAGGGGATATGATTAATCATTTGTCTTTTAATGATGGCCTTATGTTCCTGGATTGTGATGTTCACTAGTGTTTCAGAGATTTTTATTTTGTTTTGTTCCACTCTTTGGATGAGAGAGGAAATCTAGAGGCGGCTGCCATAGTTGGGTAATTTACCTTCTCCCATGGGGCATAATGCTCTGGTAGGCTTTTCCCCTCTGAGTAGGCTTTTGTTATGGAAAACACTCTGGGAATATTTCAAAATATTTTCAAAATGGTTACCTATCTCCCTAACCCTACTCTTCCTGGCCAGAAAATGCCAGAGAGCATTGGGGGGGGGGGGGCGTAGCTATTTATTATGAGAACCAGGTTGGGTTCCTGGTAATAAAACCCATATAAGTGGGGGGGAGGGGGTCCCATCAGATTGTGAGTCCAGGAATTTCTCACTCTCATGCTAGGCCATAGGCCTCCTCCAGCAATTTGTCGAAGTGTCTGTTTAAGTGTTCCTACCGGGAGAGCAGTGTTGAGCCTCCAGTGCCCTCTGTTTCAGGTAAGCTAATCTTAGGTATGATTTTTCTGCATTGATACTCTCTGGAGATTTGAGGTAGTTGTTTGTCACTATTATTCCAAGAAAAGTCATTGATTTTTAGTCTGTTCAGTTTTTTAGTCTTTTCAATCCAGAGGTTGCCCTTCAGAGAATGGATTCTTTGTTTTCCTGTTCCTTTTCCCAGATTTATAAATGCTTTTGATAGGGTTAGAGAAATACCTAAAATGGGAAGTCTTAAAAGAACAGATATTTGTTCTTCCAGGAAAAGAGGCCTGGCAGGGGTAAGGGTTAAGGAAGGACTAAGGTTTCTACTTGAAACTCACAGTCTATCTGGGTATGGTGGTAGGTCTTGGGTAAAATCCCAAATACAGGGATTCTATAGTCCTGAATTAGGTTATTTTGAGAGTATGAGGTCTGTGTAAGAGAATAGTTTCCCAGAAGCTGATCATGAGTCACATTCCCATGTCCAGCATCACTTGATCAAGCCTGGACTGATCAGGAGAAGAGTGCTTAGCCTCTGATAAGACAGTGAATTTGGAGCTATGACCTAGGATACAGGGTCCTACCTGAGGCAGCATATATGTGACTGTTGGACTTCATTTTCTATGTCCTCATTGAACAGTGGAATTCTGACTGAGAATATCAAGTGTGGACCTCCCAGACAAAATCCTCCTCTGAGTTTTTCAAAGAAGTAAATATTGACAATACTTTACCACCTTAAAAACTGAAAAAAGCAAGGAACACAAAGTTCTATTAATTAAAGTCCTACTATACTTGGATAAAGAATGTCTCCATTTCTGAAAGAAGATTTAGACATGGTCCCAAGCCCCCTCATTCTTTTATTTTTGTTCTAACATCAAGGCAGAGCCAAGAGGAGGAGGAAAGGTGGGGCTCTGAAAGGTAAGCGTCTGCCTATTCCACCTGAGGTCTCTAAGGTGACCCTTGCTGTTTTCTCCATAAGGGCTCAGGTCCATGATCTCTGAGGAAGCCAGCTGCTAGATATGTTCCCTCTCAGAAAATAGAGGCCTCAGAAGAGAGGCTCATGGCAAGGTAGTCAGAGTACAAAACCCTTCTCAGATTTCCTGCTCTGACCATTACTGAGCATGAAGCAGTGATGGATCTGGACAATAGGTGTTGCCCATTAGGTGGCCATGTGAGGTGTCAAGAGTCAGAATCTCTGTCTCCTGACTTTGTGAAAGACCTGTGACATCATGGATACTCAATTTCCTCTTTGAGATGACCATTGACTTATGATCCACATAGGATGTTTTCAGAATGACATAGCATAGATAATATGTAGAAAAGCCCATTGTGAATGATAGAAAAATATAGGTCTTATTATTATAAGCATTGATCGTGTGACCTTATATCCTAATTCTTGGAGCTCTCCAAGTCCAATCTACCTACGGTATCATGTAAAGGACATTCTACTTAGCTTTTTCTGAGCTCTTTTGCTTCTATCTTCATCATTCTCCTGGTTTCCTGGGTTGGAGAACTTGCCAGAGTCAAGTAGAGGAGGCAAGAAATGTGCTTTCTCTTCTAGAAAGGTAACTAAACATTACCTTTTTTCCTGTACCCCACTTTTAAGCAGAGTCTTTGAACTTCTAGAGCCTCAGGAAAGCCTGGAATTGACATGGGATGGAAAATCCTCAGAGTTAGAATTTGAAAGTCCTGGGGATGTGAATGGGGAACCTACCTTTGCCAGGGTCACTTATGTTCATTCTGGTCCCAGCTGCAGCTTTGTACCTCCTGTCTCCCACAGCCTTCTAGGCGGCATCATGACACCATTCACTTTTGTCAACAGTTATGTTGAGACCCCCTCTGTGATGTGTGTAATACCCCAACTGCTGAGATGGATCAGCTGCTATTCCCTGAGGCTCTGGAAGATACTACTCCCTCTGTTATCCCCTTGGCTTCCACCCCTCCTGTGACTGATTTGTCATTCACTTTATCCCCTGACTTCTCAGCAGTCTGTCCAGGAGACCTAATACCAGCCCCTTTGCCTGAGCCTTCTTTACCACCCCCCACCATCTTCTCACCTAACCCCTTTAGCTGATTTTTTCTTACCCTCATCCTCTGGTCACACTCTGCTACTAGAGTCAAAAGCCTTGGATTCTCAGTTTCCAGTGAGACATTCCATATCCCATCCCCTTGCCATTCCCCCTTCCAAACTACATGACATTTAGAAAGGGGATACTGTTCTCCAACCAGAGGCTACTTAACTTCTAAATACCATCTCTGCTCTTAACCCCACCATTTCACAAGATATCAACCTCTTACCAAATCTGTCTCAGACAAGGAATCCTACTGATTCATTTGCTTGTCATCATGCTCCACCAACTGTTTCACCACTGCCAGACTGCCCATTAACTGTGACTCAATCCAAATTGATTTCCATCTCATTGAACCCTGTTCCTGAGAAGTCAGTGGATAGCCCACCAGGGCTATGTCTGATGTCCCAATAATCAGACGTAGTGATTCTTCAAGTCTGTCAAGTTCAGATTTCTCCTCCTGGCAGGCTCATGCCAAGAACATGTTCCTCCCCACATTATCACACTCCAGTTCTCAGCAAAAGCAAGTCTACCTCCATCAACCAGAAACCTCTCTCTGGAGAGACTCTGCTACTAAGCACAAGGAGGCCAGTGGAATTTCTTTCCCTGGTCTTAACTCTCAGCCCCTCTTGGAGAGACAATGGCTTTCTGATTTTAGAGAAGAAAGCAGAAGGGGCCATTTCCCAAACAAATGTGGTCAGAATGCCAATGGACATCTTTGGGGAATTTGTTACAGCCATTTGATGTACAGCTCACTACAGCCCACAAAACTGGCTGGAACACTGAAGGCAAACCAGAGCAGCTCTCTATCAACAGTTCATCTATATCAAGGCTTTGGCAGGAAACTTGCATCAGAAATATACCCAGTACTTCTGAGGTATTCTTTCTTTTCACAATGAGTCCTTCATAGCCACTGTCCTATTTTCTAGTAGTATTTCCCCACTAGATTCTCACACTGTCTTATTCAATGGAATTCATAATATCTCTGCTATCAAAATGCAAGCATCTCCACCACTTCCTTTTTCCCAATCCCTTGCTCTCCCTGGTGTACATCCCCAGCCCTTGCCTCAAACCCTGCCCCAATCCCAGCTCCCATATTTCACTCAGGTGAAAATCCAGGTCTATTTCCAGTCCTGCCTCCCATCTTTTTCTTCATCCCAGATTAGGGACTATGCAGTGTTTTTTCATATATCCAAGAATGAGTCAGACCCTCATATCTTGACAGAAAATCAACACCTGAAATGGCACGTATTGCAGAAGTAACAGGAATTTTGTAGGGTTTAGTCCCTGTGTTCCAGAAATCTCAAGAAACCACTTGTCTTCAAACTCCCAACCTTCCATTTGTTATCTGGTCATCCTATGCTTATGTACCAGTCTCCATCATTCCTGGCCATTTTCATATCACCTGTGAACCCCAGGAGACACTGGAGTTACATAGTCCAAGGAAGGTAATCCCACGGTGGTGTCTCCATGACTGTAGAAGTCTAGAGCCCCTAGCATTGATGGAGCCTCAGCATAAATGAACAGAAATCTCTCAGCAAAAAGGCAGACATGTTCACTCATAATTCTCTGAGCTTGAGGGCCATAGTAGCAGGGATCTAGCAAAGACTGAGTTGCATCTCCCTGAAAGGTTCCATGAGAGGGTCCAAACAAAGCTCCAGCTAGGAAGGATATGAGGAGTAATCTTGGATATATCCTGGGGAAGAGTCCAGAAAACAGCCCACAAAGGGTCTCAGAAAGGTCTGAGGGCTGCCTTGGTGACAACTAACTGTGTGTGTCATTCAAGGAATCACTCAGGGAATGAATTATTAAATGTCTCAAGGAAGGGCACAGACTAGAATCAAATGAAGAGCATTCTTAGATTACATATAAGCAAGAAGTTTTGCAGATCACTGGGGGTAGGATTCTTATAGGTGTGTGTTATTCGTGGGTGGCTGATGACAATACACTGCCTTTCTCTGGGAGTCCCCAGATTGCTACAGAAAACACAGATTCTAAAAATAATGGTGGGTAGGATTTACTGCCAGAGCACCACTCTAGAGCATTCTTTTCTTGATCCCAGTACATGACAGGTGCTAGAGGCCCATATGATAAGATTTTACATAAGGCAAATGTGGGGTCTACCCCTCAGGGTTCTTGAATCCATAAAATTCTATATGAGAGAAGAGAATTCAAGAGAAGTCAAAACATGAGAGAAGTCAAAACATGGTCTTTTCCCCAATTTAACTTTCCCTCCTCAGCCATGCATATTTCTGGGGTGGATTCCAAAGCTGAGTTTCTTTAAACTTTGTGAGGAAAGCTCTAAATCTTTTTTGGGAAACAGGGTGAGAACAACAAAGTCAGTCCCCACTGTGGATCATCCTCTCCTCACTATGTCATCTGTGGGCAATGAAGGATGGGGGACCTGAAGCCCTGACACTGACCATAAAACTGCAGAGTGCATCCAGATAGCTGAGTGGGGCACCCAGACTTCCTTTCACACAGCATAATAGCTCAAGTGTGACCCAGTGAGACTGTACAAGACAACACATGTGGCCCAGAGGTGCTCACAAGGAAAGCTGGGGCTGGACATGAGCCAATGAATGAGAATGTGAGTTCCAGTAACAAAGTAGAAATGTAGCAGGGCAAAGTGATGGTAGAGAAGAATTTAGAACATTTTGTCATGCCCAACTTGTCCAGGGATATATTTGACACTGAGGAGCTCTGTACCTTCAACCCCAATCTTGGGACACCTTGAAAAACAATGAGAACAATGAGCTGGGAAGCTACAAAATGATAAATGTCAACATGAGTAAAGTAGATCCTGGTCACAGAAGTAGATTCCCTGATCACAGAACACCCCTCACCAAAAATACTGGTTCCCCAAGATTCTAAACTATCAGACCTGAAAGGACAGATCCTGAGTAAGTTAATTTTTAGACTACAGACTGAGGAGTATAACCAGGCTCAAGGATGTCCAACTGACATACTCCTTCCTTCAGATAGCTTGACTTCCAAGGTTTCACTGACTCAATCCCAAAGTGTGTGCAGTGGGGACATGGAAGCATCCCAAGTGCTGCACATCCAACTGAAGGACAGCAGAATTAGCACAGAGCATCAGCAGGAATCCTGGGACTCGAAGCTGGCTGTCTGTAAGGTACAGCCTATGAACTTCTCACAAAGAAGAAGTGAGACCTCAGGATCCCAAAGCAAGAAAATGCAGAAGTGAGGACTTAGGAGTAGGGACATCTGTAGGCAGAGAGAAGAGTCACTGCATTGAGGACAGAAAATGAGAGAGTGCTTCCCCAACTCTGTTCACAGAATGAACAGTTTCCTCTTGAAGTTACTTCAGAAAAAAGATGAGGCAATTTTTTTTTTCAGTGGATCAATTCCAAGAAAAATTCACAGGGCATCAAGAAAGTCCCCAGCAAAAATCCATGTTCATGTCCACCTTAGCGCAGCACCAAGACCCAATTGAAAATGTGGCTACTTTTGGGAGTGATCAGCTTTCTGAAGCTCACAAGCTCACTTGGGAAGGTACTAGAAGAGAAGCTGGCACATATATATGGATCTGAGGCCTCAGAGTTAAGCCAGCAGCAGGAGGATGTACAGGCCCAAATAGGGCCTGACAAGTGACATCCCTCCAACTGTCAGACTCTCTCTGACCCACAGCAAGAGAAATGGGCAAGTATCAACTCCTGCAGCCAAGAAGCTGTCTGTGCTAACCAGAACCGTCTTACAAATGTCAGAAAGAACAGGGTCAGACATCCCCAGAAAGCTGAGGCCTTCAAAGATCAGCTATTATGACAGTCATCCCCCTTCTTCTATGGCCTCTGGGGAGTCTGTGCCTCATCCAAGCCCCACTTGTGTGCATCAAGTATGCCAGGTCCTTTGGGCCACCAGGAGAGACCCTAACAAAAGTACTGTGTTTTGTGATTTGACTCTTCTACTCAAGCAGAAAATGTTTCTCCAGAACTTCCAGGGAGAAAAATTTTCCTAAAGAAATCATTCAGTTCTTGTTGAGAAAGCCTCACAGTTTTCATGACAGTATATTCTCTGATGAGAACAACCTTCAGTACAACCAAGAATATTAATCCTCCTCAATAAATATTTCTTCTAATAGAGAGTGGTTTTACTCTGTGTGCGCACTGAGACTAGGGCTGGGGCTTGCACTCAGGTAAAGGAAGCAGTGCATTCAACTCCTAATTATTAACTCTTTTGGCTTCCTCAAGTACACCAGTTCCTTGTAAGAAGCCAGACAGTAGTCTTCTCAGTTTTATCCGGGGGTTGTTTATTTGATCCTGCTCTGATGCCCTATATTTAAAATATTTATATATTTTTTTTTCATAAAAAGTACAAAGAGCTTACTCTGAAAACCTTCAGACCTTTACAAATAGTGAGAAAAACTTTTACAGTGTAGAAGTTGACTCAAATTCTTTTCATCTGCTCCCAAATTATTTGTCGGGTGGGATGATTTACTGTCATCTACGCCTCACCTCCTGGAGGATACTCAGGCTTATTACAGCCCAATGATACCATTTCAACATATGAGCATATGGGATAGTCTTTGAGCATGTAGAGAGTACTTCCAGGGATGTTGCCAGGGAAACTGTCATCCTATATGGTGCTGCCTTCCCAGACATGCAACATTTTATACCAAGGTTACAGTAATGGAGGGGTGCATTAATTATCTATTGCTGTGTAATGGATATTCCAAAATTTAGTGGCTTAAAAAATACATACTTATTATGTCATGGCTTTTGTGGGTCATAAATTCAGGCAAGGCCTACCTGGATTCTCTGCTTCAAGGCTGTAATTAAGATGTCAGCTGAGGCTACATTCTCATCTGAAGGCTTGACTGGGGAAGGACCAACTCCTGTACTCATACTCATTGACACATTTGTTGGCAGGATGCAGTTTCTCAAAGTCTGTTGGAATGAGATCATCAGTACCTTGCTGGCTCTTGGCTAGAGCTTGATGTCATATGGGCTTCTCCAGCATGGCAGCTTACTTCATCAAAGCAAGGAGAGAGTCTGCAAACAAGACAGAAGTTATGATCTTTTGTAAACTAATGGAAATGATATCCCATTACCTTTCCTTTTTTCTATTAGTCAGAGGCAAATCACTAAATCCAGCTTATGCTCAAGGGGAGGAGTAATTACATGAGAGTGTGAACATCCGGAAGTGGGGATGATTGGAATCTTCTTAGAAGTCTTCCTAATGCAAGGGTTTCTTCTTGGACACCCTATTAAGTTTGCTGAAGCAAAAGTGGCCAAAGGTGCCATATGGATCTTTGTCCTCATTCATATCCAAGTCATCAAGGTCAAAACTGTTTAATGGCTAAATGGAGTGGCAGCTGGCAAGTAAACAACACAGAGCCTATAGCATGCAAAGAAGGAAGAAAAGGTGGTGCAGAGAGGTAAAGTTAGTATGGGTTTATCCTGAATGGTAAAATAAAATAAGCCCTCAGAACCATTTGACTTACCAGTATTCAGACTTATAGGGGAGGAAAAGCTAGGTGTCATATGGCTCATCCTGGCTCTATCAGTCTCTCCACTTTGCCCTAGGTCACAGACCATAGGTCTAAATAAATAACCTTCAGTTTCTGTAGACCTAGCCACACTTAAAGAGGAAGGAAACCCTACAGTTTCAAGGTTTAAGTTCTGTTCTTATTAATATATTTAATATAGTACATCCATCATTTCAAATTAAATTCTCATAGCTTGAACATCAGAGAGAATGGGTCACCCAATTGACAGAAAAGCAAGTACTAGGGATCTCAAAGTATGTAACTCCGATTTTGAGATATTTTCCTTGTTTTTATGGCTTGAAGACTTCTAACCAAGGGAGATGTGAAGGCTCAAATGGGTTGAGTTAATGGCCTTGGGTCACATAACAAGTCATATCTAATGTCTATTGTTTCCATTCAGAGAAACATTGGATGATGTACTGAGACAGACTTTGCACACTCAGAATGTATAGGAAGTCATCTGTCCAAATTACATGGTAATACCATCCACAAGTGATCTCATACTTTTGTTCTGCTTCTAGGATTGTTTTCCTTTCTTTCATATTCCTGCTTCAATGAGAAAGCATCATGATCATAAAAAGTAAGAACTATATTAGCTGAAAAATGATTGGAGAGATGAGGATCAATTTCTCTAGAAAAAGATGTGCTTTGTGCCCACACTCAGGATCCCAGTGTTATGAAATTTCAGGAGACTGTCATTTATACATTAGTGATATAGTCTGGTGCCCAGAGAATTGTCCCTGACATATAATGCAATGGGAATGGGTTACCTGAATTTTTCAACCTCAAGCTTAATCTCTAAACCTAATGTCAGGATGGACAAAAATGCATGGATTGGTACCTTGTTGTTGACTGGGCATGGGGACCCCAGATCCCAGCTTCAGGCATTGTGAATTTCTCTGGAGCCTGGTGGTGCCTAAGGCAATCAGGTTCCTTGGGGCAGCCATCAGAAGGATTAACACAGATTTGTGCCCCAATCGGCAGTTGCAGTGAAGGAGCCCAGGCTATCTGAAGGGGCTCTTCTCTTGAGGCTTTTCGCCTAGAACTTCCACTGGCCCTGGATCAGAGCCTAAACTAGGCTATTTTACTGGGGTCACAAGGCCACATTTGGTTTTTATTAGGAAGGCCAAGTGGCAGGTTCAGAGACTTGTAGAGGCTGCCTCCTTATTTCTCCCAGGGGACTTTTCTTTCCTTCATTGGTGGGGATGGGGAAGCAGGGAAAGAACTGATTTTTTTTTCTTAAGATTTATTTGACATAGAGAGATAGAGAAAGCACACAGAAGCAGGGAAGCAGCAGAGGGAGAGGGAGAAGAAGGCCCTCGGAGCAGGGAACCTGACGTGGGGTTCAATCCAGGACCTTAGGGTCATGACCTGAGCTCAAGGCAGATGACTAACTAGCTGAGCTACCCAGGCACCCCAGAACTGATTCTTATAGAAGTGTAGGAGTGCTTCCTTATGAAGAGGAGGTTTGGTAGGCAATGACAAGAGTGGGTAATTTTCCTCTGTAGGGATTCTTTCCCAGCTTTAAGCAGCCTTCATTTGAGGTAGGATAATTTACCAAGCTATTGACAGCTTCTTCTATTCCCTGCCAGAGGGGACTCCAGAAGGAATAAAAGTTAATGTTCCCTTTTGTCTTAGAGGAAGTTCTGACCTTCTGTTCTCATGGGTTATTAATGGTTTTCATGTTTCCTGACCCCAAAGAGAAATTGTGAGGCTCCTGTTGTATAGTCCTGTCCAGACTCTTACATGAGAGGAAAATTTTTACTAGGTGTTCCCAGGAGAGAGGAGACAGGGGTTGACATAGGTGCTGGGTTGAAAGGAGAGTTACCTAAAGGTACCAGGGGTTCTAGTGACTTGATACTAATGGTGTAAAGATGAGTTTCTAAGTGTGTTCTGTGTGAAAGTCTCTAGGAGATAGCACAATTTTTCTTTCTCTCTCTCTTTTATTTTTTATTTTTTTGTGTGTGAGCTTTTTCTAAATTTTTTTATTGTTATATTCGTGACTATACATCATTAGTTTTTGATATAGTATTCCAAGATTCATTGTTTACATATAACATTGCTGTTATATGTAATATTGTTGCTCTGCTACTCCACGCAATACAAGCTCTCCTTAATACCCACCATGAGTCTCACCCATTCCTCCACCTCCCTCCCCCCTAAAACCCTCAGTCTCTTTCTCAGAGTCCCTAGTCTTTCATGGTTCGCCTTCCCCTCCTATTCCCCGCCCCTCACTTTTCCTTTCCTTCTCCTAATGTCCTCCATGTTATTTCTTATGTTCCAAAAGTAAGTGAAACCATACGATAACTGACTTTCTCTGTTTGACTTATTTCACTCAGCATAATCTTCTCCAGTCCCATCCATGTTGATGCAAAAGTTGGGTATTCATCTTTTCTGATGGCTGAGTGATACTCCATTGTATATATGGACCACATCTTCTTTATCCATTTGTCTGTGGAAGGGCATCTTGGCTCTTTTTACAGTTTGGCTATTGTTGACATTGCCACTATGAACATTGGAGTGCATATGACCCATCCTTTCACTACATCTGTATCTTTAGGGTAAATACTCAGTAATAGCACAAATTTTCTAAGGAATGAAATGATGTTTGCTGATATGAATGATCATCAAGCTGCATTACCTTGGGAGCTGCAACAAAATATTGCATTGCCCACAGTTGGGAGCTGCAACAAAATATTACATTGCCCACAGTTGGCATAGAGTTTATACAATGGGCCTTCAGTGGGCATTTCAAAGGGGGCCTTTCAGTGGGCCAAAGGAGCTTGCACAATCAATATCCCAGGGGCAACCATGATGGACTCAAGGGCAGAGTCTCCTTCTTACATATTTGCCTGATAGCAAAAGCCTCTCCTGCATTCCCCATTGCCAGTAATGACTAATATTGGATACCTTCCTTTAACATGGAGTCTCTGAGCCAGATTTATTTTAATTTAGAAAAATTAGGTACTGCTTGCTGTACTTTAACTTTGCAAAACATGCTTTTATGTATACTATCCTATTCAATATTTATAATCCTTCAAAGTAGATTACTTTTCAATTTTTTACTTAAATTCAAATAATTAACATATAATGTATTATTGGTTTCAGATGTAGAGTTCGGTGATTCATCAGTCTTATATAATACACAGAGCTCATTACATCCCGTGCCCTCCTTAATGTCCCTCATGCAGTTACCCCATCCTCTTACCTCCCTCTCCCTCCAGCCACTGTCAGTTTGTTTCCTATGATTAAGAGTCTCTTATGTTTTGTCTACCTCTCAGATTTCATTGTTTTATTTTTTCCTCTCTTCCCCTATGATCCTCTGTTTTGATTTTTAAATTCCATATATGAGTGATATCATATGATAACTGTCTTTATATGATTGATTTATTTCACTTAGCATAATAACCTCTAGTTCCATCCATGTCATTACAAATTGCAAGATTTAATTTTTTTTGATGGCTGAGTAATATTCCAGCGTGTGTGTGTGTGTGTGTGTGTGTGTGCACGTGCCTGCATGCACGTGTGTGTCTGTCTGTACCACATCTTCTTTATACATTCATCTGTCAATGGACATCTGGGCTCCTTACGTAGTTTGGCTATTGGGGACACTGTTGCTCTAAACACTGGGATGCAGGTGCCCCTTTGGATCACTACATTCACATGTTTGAGGCAAATACCCAGTAGTGCAATTGCTAAGTCAAAAGGCAGTTCTATTTTTAAATTTTGAGGAAGTTGCATATTGTTTTCCAGAGTGGCTGCACCAGCTTGCATTCCCACCAACAGTGTATGAGATTCCTCTTTTTCTGCATCCTCACCAACATCTGTCATTTCCTGATTTGTTCACTTTAGCCATTCTGACTGATGTGAGATGTTACTTCATTGAGGTTTTGATTTATATTTCCCTGATGACAAGTGATGTGGAGCATTTTTTTCATGTGTCTTTTGGCCATTTGTATGTCTTCTTTGGAGAAATGTCTGTTCATGTCTGCTGCCTTTCTTGATTGGATTATTTGTTTTTTGGGTGATGAGTTTGATAACTTCTTTATAGATTTTAGATACTAGCCCTTTATTTGATATGTCATTTGTAAATATCTTTCCCCAATCTATCAGTTGTCTTTTGGTTTTGTTGACTGTTTTCTTTGTTTTGAAAAAGCGTTTTATCTTGAAGAAATCTGAACAGTTCATTTTTGCCTTTGTTTTCCTTATCTTTGGAGATGTGTCTAGCCATGTCGAGTTGTGTCAAGAAGTTGCTGTGGCTGAGGTTGCTGCCTGGTTCTCCTGTAGATTTTGATGTATTCCCTCTCACATTTAGGTCTTTCATCCACTTTGAGTCTATCTTGTGTGTGGTGTAAGGAAATGGCCCAGTTTCATTCTTCTGCATGTGGCTGTCCAATTTTCCCAACACTATTTGTTGAAGAGACTGTCTTTTTCCTCTTTGATAGTCTTTCCTGCTTCATCAAAGATTAGTTGACCATAGAGTTGAAGGTACATTTCTGGGTTCTCTATTCTGTTCCACTGATCTATGAGTCTGTTTTTGTGCCGGTACCATACTTTCCTGATGATGACAGCTTTGTAATAGAGCTTGAAGTCCGGAATTGTGATGCCACAAGTTTTGGTTTTCTTTTTCAACATTCTGTTGGCTATTCAGGGTCTTTTCTGGTTCCATACAAATTTTAGGATTATTTGCTCCTCCTCTGTGAAAAAAAAAAATTGATGGTGTTTTGATAGGGATCACATGTATAGATTGCTCTAAGTAGCATAGACATTTTAACAGTAATTGTTCTTCCAAACCATGAATATGGGTTTTAAGGGTTTTTTTGTTTTGTTTTGTTTTGTTTTTATTTTTGTTTTTTTTTTCCATTTCCTTGTGTCTTCCTCAATTTTTTCTCATTAGTGTTCTATATTTTTCAGAGTAGAGATCCTTTGTCTCTTTGGCTAGGTTTATTCCTAGGTATCTTATGGTTTTTGGTGCAATTATAAATGGGATCAACTCCTTAAATTCTTTTTTTTTCTGTCTTATTGGTAGTGTATAGAAATGCAACTTATTTCTGGGCCATGATTTTCTATCCTGCCACTTTGCTGAATTCCTGTACAAGGCCTAGCAATTCTGGGATAGTGTCTTTTGGGTTTTCCACATTGAGTACCATGTAATCTGCAAAGAGTGGGTGTTTGCCTTCTTTGCAGAATCAGGTGTTTTTTATACCTTTTTGTTGTCTGATTGCTGAGGCTAGGACTTCTAGCACTATGTTGAACAGCAGTGTGATAGTGGCCATCCCTGCTGTGTTCCTGATCTTAGGGGCAAAGTCTCAATTTTTCCCCATTGAGAATTATATTCACTATGGGCTTTTTGTATATGGCTTTTAGGATATTGAGGTATGTTCCCTCTATCCCTATAATGTGAAGACTTCTAATCAAGAAAGGATGCTGTACTTTGTCAAATGCTTTTTCTGCATCTATTGAGAGGATCGTATGGTTCTCATCTTTTCTTTTATTTATGTAGGTATCAAATTGATTGATTTGTGGATATTGAACCAACTTTACAGCCCAGGAATAAATCCAACTTGGTCATGGTGAATAATCCTTTTAATGTACTGTTGGCTAGTATTTTGATGAGAATTTTGGCATACATGTTCTGGCCCATAATTCTTTTTGGTGGGGTTTGTCCTGTTTGGGTATCAAAGTAATTCTGGCCTCATAAGTAGAGTTTGGAAGTTTTCCTTCCCTTTCTATTTTTTGAAACAGCTTCCAAAGAATAGGTATTAATTCTTTTTTAAATGTCTGGTAGAATTTCCCTGGGAAGGCATCCAGCCTGAGTTCTTCTTTTTTGGGAAATTTCTGATTACTGCTTCAATTTCCTTGCTGGTCATGGGTCTGTTTTGGTTTTCTAGTTCTTCCTGTTTCAGTTTGGTAGTTTATATGTCTCTAGGAATGCATCCATTTCTTCCAGATTCCCTAATTTGTTGGTGTATATTTGCTCATAATATGTTCTTAAAATTGCTTGCATTTCTTTGGTTGTGATCTCTCCTCTCATGAATAAATAAAATTCATGATTTTATTTATTTGGGTCCTTTCTCTTTCCTTTTTGGTAAGTCTGGCCAGGAGTTTATCAATCTTATCAATTCTCTCAAAGAACCAGCTCCTAGTTTTGCTGATATGTTCTACTGTTCTTTCAGTTTCTATTTCATTGATTTCTGTTGGGTTAAGCACCCAACTCTTAGTTTCACATCAGGTCATGTTCTTAGAGTGATTGGGCTCCACCTTCAAGTGGGAAGTCTGATTGAAGATTCTCTTCCTCTGTCCCCCTCAACTCATGCACATGTGTGCTATCTCTCAAATAAATATTTTTAAGGGATGCCTGGGTGGCTCAGTCAGGTCGCTGTCTTCAGCTCAGGTGATGATCCCAGGGTTCTGAGATTAAGTCCCAAATCATGGGACTTATTTGTTTTAAGCCACTACAATTTGGGCTAGACTATTAACTGATAAAGAACATATAATAACCCTATGACAATTCTGGCTTCTGTCTTGCTCTTTGAGATTCCTGAGCTGCAGTGTAAAATGACAGTGTAGACCAGACCAGCTGCCTGATGAATATTTCCTAGAGAACCAATCAGTGCAGAGCAGAAGAATTGCCTGACTGGGCCCTGCTCAAATTCTTAATTCACAAAATCATAAGATACAATAAAAGTATTATTTGTTTTAAGCCACTACATTTTGGGGTAGTTTGTTTGAGTAATATAATCAGAACAGAATAATATATGCGCACACAGGCACACACATAGATAGCTAAATACATGAATAATATATGCATACACAGGCACACACATTGATAGCTAAATACATGAATACACCCAAACACACACAGTAATATATGCCCAGTTTTTTTTATCTAAAAAGATTAATAAGGAACTATTAATAGTGACTTCTTGGGTGCCTGGGTGGCTCAGTTGGTTGAGCAACTGCCTTTGGCTCAGGTCATGATCCTGGAGTACTGAGATCAAGTTCCGCATTGGGGTCCCGCTGTTTCTCCCTGTGACCTGTTCTCTCATGCTCTCTCTCATGGTCTTGCTCTCAAATAAATAAATAAAACCTTCAAAAAAAATAGTGACTTCTTTAAGAGACAGAAACTTAAAAAAAAGTAAAGCTTTTCCTTTTCACAATATGGCTATCTTTACTCTTCAAATTTTTTTGAATTTGCTTTTTGTAATTGCACTTTTATGTATTTTTCTTTTCTTGCTGGAAGGCCTGTCTGGGTGGTGAAATGAAAAGCTGTCTCTTCCTTACATGTTTTCTGTATTTAAAAAACTAACATATTTTAGGGGCGCCTGGGTGGCTCAGTGGGCTACAGCCTCTGCCTTTGGCTCAGGTCATAGTCTCGGGATCCCGGGATCAAGAACCGAGTCGGGATCTCTGCTTGGCAGGGAGCCTGCTTCCCCTCCTCTCTCTCTGCCTGCCTCTCTGCCTACTTGTGATCTCTGTCAAATAAATAAATCGTTAAAGAAAACTAACATATTTTATGAAAACTAAAATTAATCTGTGGGACTGAAATAAAAAAAAGAGAATACACACTTTCTAACCATACTTTTTTACAACAATCTTATTCCTTATTTTGTACAATGAGTTCTTTCTCTTCTGTCCCATTTACCTGATTTTAGCACACTTTACAGCACTGGTGATGATCTAGCCTGGTTCTAATTCCATTGTTTTCCTATGCTTCATTTCCTCTACTATATTTTGAAATCATCACCCTTCACTGTTCAGTTCTTACTCACAATATACCATATTCTTAAAGTTAAATCCAACACACAGCAAACAAAATATCGAATCTACCAACAGAGACTCTTTTCTCTTCTCAAGAAAGGAAGAACTGAATACTGACATGCTGACTTTGTATGGGCATTTTTATTGATGATATCAAGTTGATATATGCAAGCATTGCAGCACAGAGTAGAAAAGCTTTTTAAAAATTTTTTTATTTATTTTTTAATTAAACATATAATGTATTTTTATCCCTAGGGGTACAGGTGTGTGAATCGCCCGGTTTACACATTTCACAGCACTCATCATAGCACATATCCTCCCCAATGTCCATATCCTCACCACCCTCTCCCGTTTCCCCTCCCCCCAGCAACCCTCAGTCTGTTTTTTGAGATTGAGTCTTTTATGGTTTGTCTCCCTCACAATCCCGTCTTCTTTTATTTTTTCTTTTCCTACCCCCCAATGCCCCACATTGCATCTCCACTTCCTGATATCAGGGAGATCATATGATAGTTGTCTTTCTCCGACTGACTTATTTCGCTAAGCATAATACCCTCTAGTTCCATTCATGTCGTCGGAAATGGCAAGATTTCATTTCTTTTGATGGCCACATAGTATTCCATTGTGTATATATACCACTTTTTTATCCAGTCATCTGTTGATGGACATATAGGTTCTTTCCATAGTTTGGCTATTGTGGACATTGCTGCTATAAACATTCGCGTACACAAGCCTCTTCGGAGCACAACGTTTGTATCTATATATACCCAGTAGTGCAATTGCTGGGTCATAGGGTAGCTCTATTTTCAGTTTTTTGAGGAACCCCCACACTGTTTTCCAGAGTGGTTACACCAGCTTGCAACAGTGTAGGAGGGTTCTCCTCTCTCTGCATCCTTGCCAGCTTCTGTCATTTCTTGACTTGTTAATTTTAGCCATTCTGACTGGTGTGAGGTGGTATCTCATTGTGGTTTTGATTTGTATTTTCCTGATGCCTAGTGATGTGGAGCATTTTTTCATATGTCTGTTGGCCATCTAGATGTCTTCTTTGCAGAAATGTCTGTTCATGTCCTCTGCACATTCCTTGATCAGATTATTTGCTCCTTGGGCGTTGAGTTTGCTAAGCTTTTTATAGATTTTGGATACTAGCCCTTTATCTGATATGTCATTTGCAAATATCTTCTCCCATTCTGTCTATTGTCTTTTGGTTTTGTTAACTGTTTCGCTTGCTGTGCAAAAGCTTTTGATCTTGATGAAATCCCAATAGTTCATTTTTGCCCTTGCTTCTGTTATCTTTGGCGACATTCCTAGGAAGAAGTTGCTGCTGTTGAGGTCAAAGAGATTGCTGCCTGTGTTCTCCTCAAGGATTTTAAAGGATTCCTTTCTCACATTGAGGTCCTTCATCCATTTGTGTGGTGTAAGGAAATGGTCCAATTTCATTTTTCTGCATGTGGCTGTACAATTTTCCCAGCACCATTTGCTGAAGAGGCTGTCTTTTTTCCATTGGACATTCCTTCCTGCTTTGTCGAATATTAGTTGAATATAGAGTTGAGAATCTATTTCTGGGCTCTCTATTCTGTTCCATTTATCTATGTGTCTGTTTTTGTGCCAGTACCATACTGTCTTGATGATGACAGCTTTGTAATAGAGCCTGAAGTCTGGAATTGTGATGACACCAACTTTGGCTTTCTTTTTCAATAATCCTTTGACTATTTGAGGTCTTTTCTGGTTCCATATAAATTTTAGGATTGTTTGTTCCATTTCTTTGAAAAAAAATGGATGGGATTTTGATAGGGATTGCATTAAATGTGTAGATTGCTTTAGGTAGAATAGACATTTTCACAATATTTATTCTTTTAATCCAGGAGCATGGACCATTTTTCCATTTCTTTGTGTCTTCCTCAATTTCTTTCATGAGTGCTTTATAGTTTTCTGAGTATAGATTCTTTGACTCTCTGGTTAATTTTATTCCTAGGTATCTTATGATTTTGGGTGCAACTGTAAATGGGACTGACTCCTTAATTTCTCTTTCTTCTGTCTTGTTGTTGGTGTAGAGAAATGCAACTGATTTCTGTGCATTGGCTTTATATCCTGACACTTTACTGAATTCCTGTATAAGTTCTAGCAGTTTTGGAGTGGAGTCTTTTGGGTTTTCCACATATAGTATCATATCATCTGTAAAGAGTGATAGTTTGACTCCTTTGCCAATTTGGATGCCTTTAATTTCTTTTTGTTGTCTGATTGCTGAAGCTAGGACTTGTAGTACTATGTTGAACAGCAATGGTGATAACGGACATCCTTGTCGTGTTCCTGATTGAGAATGATATTTGCAGTAGGGTTTTCATAGATGGCTTTGATAATATTGAGGTATGTGCCCTCTATCCCTACACTTTGAAGAGTTTTAATCAGGAAGGGATACTGTACTTTGTCAAATGCTTTTTCAGCATCTATTGAGAGTATCATATGGTTCATGTTCTTTCTTTTATTAATGTATTGTATCACATTGATTGATTTGTGGATGTTGAACCAAACTTGCAGCCCTGGAATAGATCCCACTTGGTCGTGGTGAATAATCCTTTTAACGTACTGTTGGATACTATTGGCCAGTATTTTGTTGAGAATTGTTGCATCTGTGTTCATCAAGGATATTGGTCTGTAATTCTCTCTCTTTTTTCAATTTATTTTTTATTTTCAGCATAAAAGTATTCATTATTTTTGCACCACACCCAGTGCTCCATGCAATCCATGCCCTCTATAATACTCACCACCTGGTACCCTGACCTCCCACCTCCTGCCCCTTCAAAACCCTCAGATTGTTTTTCAGAGTCCATAGTCTCTCATGGTTCACCTCCCCTTCCAATTTCCCCCAACTCCCTTCTCCTCTCTAACTCCCCATGTCCTCCATGCTATTTGTTATGCTCCACAAATAAGTGAAACCATATGATAATTGACTCTCTCTGCTTGACTTATTTCACTCAGCATGAGTATTATGCTTCCATCAGAAAGGACGAATACCCAACTTTTGTAGCAACATGGATGGAACTGGAAGAGATTATGCTGTGTGTAATTCTCTTTTTTTGATGTGATCCTTGTCTAGTTTTGGAATCAAGGTGATGCTGGCCTCATAAAATGAGTTTGGAAGTCTTCCTTCCATTTCTATTTTTTGGAAAAGTTTCAGGAGAATAGGAATTAATTCTTCTTTAAATATTTGGTAGAATTCCCCTGGGAAGCCATCTGCCCCTGGACTTTTGTTTGTATGGAAATTTTTGATGACTGTTTCAATCTCCTTACTGGTTATGGGTCTGTTCAGGTTTTCTATTTCTTCCTGGTTCAGTTGTGGTAGTTTATATGTCTCTAGAGTAATGTATCCATTTCTTCCAGATTGTCGAATTTGTTGGCATAGAGTTGCTCATAGTATGTTCTTATAATTGTTTTTATTTCTTTGGTGTTGGTTGTGATCTCTCCTCTTTCATTCATGACTTTATTTATTTGGATCTTTTCTATTTTCTTTTTGATAAGTCTGGCTAGGGGTTTGTCAATCTTATTAATTCTTTCAAAGAACCAGCTCCTAGTTTCATTGATTTGTTCTATTGTTTTTTTAGTTTCTATTTTATTGATTTCTGCTCTGATCTTTATGATTTCTCTTCTCCTGCTGGGTTTAGGCTTTCTTTGTTGTTCTTTCTCCAGCTCCTTTAGGTGTAGGGTTAGGTTGTATACCTAATTGCCTTTGTTGTGTCCCACAGATTTTGAACCGTTGTGTTTTCATTATCATTTATTTCCATGAATTTTTTAAATTCTTCTTTAATTTCTTGGTTGACCCATTAATTTTTTAGAAGGATGCTGTTTAGTCTCCATGTATTTGGGTTCTTTCCAAATTTCCTCTTGTGACTGAGTTCTAGCTTCAGAGCATTGTGGTCTGAAAATACGCAGTGAATGATCCCAATGTTTTGATACCAGTTGAGACCTGATTTATGACCCAGAATGTGGTCTATTCTGGAGAATGTTCCATGTGCACTAGAGAAGAATGTATATTCTGTTGCTTTGGAATGGAATGTTCTGAATATATCTGTGATGTCTGTCTGGTCCAGTGTGTCATTTAAGGCCTTATTTCCTTGTTGATCTTTTGCTTAGATAATCTGTCCATTTCAGCGAGGGGAGTGTTAAAGTCCCCAACTATTATTGTATTATTGTCAATGTGTTTCTTTTATTTTGTTTTAATTGGTTTATATAGTTGGCTGCTCCCATGTTAGGGTCATAGATATTTAAAATTGTTAGGTCTTCTTGTTGGACAGACCCTTTGAGTATGATATAGTGTCCTTCCTCATCTCTTATTATAGTCTTTGGCTTGCAATCTATTTGGTCTGATATAAGGATTGCCACCCCTGCTTTCTTCTGATGTCCATTAGCATGGTATATTGTTTTCCACCCCCTCACTTTTAATCTGGAAGTGTCTTCGGGTCTAAAATGAGTTTCTTGTAGGCAGCATATTGATGGATTTCGTTTTTTTATCCTTTCTGATACCCTGTGTCTTTTGATTGGGACATTTAGCCCATTAACATTCAGGGTAACTATTGATTTATAGTGGCAATATATATTTATAATGGCAATATAATGCCATTATATTGCTTGTAAGGTGACTGTTACTATATATTGTCTCCATTTCTTTCTGATCTACTACTTTTAGTGTCTCTCTTTGCTTAGAGGACCCCTTTCAATATTTCCTGAAGAGCTGGTTTGGTGTTTCCAAATTCTTTCAGTTTTTGTTTGTCCTGGAAGCGTTTTATCTCTCCTTCTATTTTCAATGATAGCCTAGCTGGATATAGTATTCTTGGCTGCATGTTTTTCTCACTTAGTGCTCTGAATATATCATGCCAGTTCTTTCTGGCCTGCCAGGTCTCTGTGGATAGGTCTGCTGCCAATCTAATGTTTTTACCCTTGTATGTTACAGACAGTATTTTCCCAGGTTGCTTTCAGGATTTTCTCTTTGTTGCTAAGACTTTTAGATTTTACTATCAGGTAACTAGGTATGGACCTATTTTTATTGATTTTGAGGGGCGTTCTTAGCATCTCCTGGATTTTGATGTTTGTTCCCTTTGCCATATTAGGGAAATTCTCTACAATAATTCTCTCCAATATACCTTCTGCTCCTCTCTCTCTTCTTCTTCTGTAATCCCAATTATTCTAATGTTGTGTCATCTTATAGTGTCACTTAACTCTTGAATTCTCTTCTCGTGGTCCAGTATTTGTTTGTTTCTCTTTTTCTCAGCTTCTTTATTCTCTGTCATTTGGTCTTTTATGTCACTAATCTTTCTTCTGCCTCATTTATCCTAGCAGTAAGTGCCTCCATTTTTTATTGCACCTCATTAATAGCTTTTTTTATTTCAACCTGGTTAGATTTTAGTTCTTTTATTTCTCCAGAAAGGGCTTTTCTCTCTCCAGAGAGTGTTTCTCTAATATCTTCTATGCTTTTTACGAGCCCAGCTAGAACCTTGAGAATCGTCATTCTGAACTCTAGATCTGTCATATTACCAATGTCTGTACTGATTAGGCCCCCAGCCTTCAGTACTGCCTCTTGCTCTTTTTTTTTTTTTGTGGTGAGTTTTTCCACCTTGTCATTTTGTCCAGTTAAGATTTGCTTTCTCCTCCTCTGGAATTCCCTGTTTTTCTTGGTGAGTGAAGTTGGTCTTGGCTGGATTTCTTGTTGATCTTCTGTGGGAGGGGCCTGTTGTAGTGATTCTCAAGTTTCTTTGCCCCAGGTGGAATTGCACTGCCCTTACCAGGGGCCATGCTAAGTAATTCGCTCGGGTTTGCTTTCAGGAGCTTTTGTTCCCTGAGCACTTTCTGTAGGGTTCCAGAGGACAGGAATGTAGATGGCGGCCTGCCAGTTTTTGGCCTGGAGGAGCCAAGAGCTTGGTGTCCCTCCCGCTCCTCAGTGCATCCTCAGAGAAAAGTGCCTAACCATCCCCGTCTCCCGGGCCTCTGGCAGCACTTGGAGGAAAGTGCTCAATTGCTCACACTTGGAGAAAAGTGCCCAGTCACTTCCATCTCCGTGGCCTTCGGCTGTGCTCCAAGCTCACCCAGCCTATGACTGGTTCAAGGTAAGCCTGGGTTGAGAGCTCAATCCTCAGCTTTGTCGCTGTTCCTGGCTTACCCGGTCTATTACCTGTAAGCTCTGGGATACTCAGACACCCCCGGGTCCTTCTGTGACCCCATGGGGGGTTACGCTGACCCCACGTGGGCTTCCCCCTGGTTTAGCCTCTGGAGCGATGTCCCTCCATGGAGCAGACTTTTAAAAGTCCTGATTTTGTGCTCCATTGCTTCACCGCTTGCCTGGAGCTGGCCCCTCCCCCCACGGTCTATCTTCCCGTCACTTTGGTTTCACTTCTCCGCAGGTCCTACCTTTCAGAAAGTGGTTGATTTTCTGTTTCTAGAGTTGTTGCTCTTCTTCTCTTCGATTTCCTGTTGGATTTGTAGGTGTTCACAATGGTTAGATAAGCTATCTAGCTGATCTCTTGCTACCTGATGTCGTTTCAGCCTGCTACTTCTCTGCCATCCTGACTCTCCCCTCAAAAAGCTTTTTTTTATTCCTATGCAAGTCATCCAAGGAAAGAGCCCCCAAATGCCCTACCTAAATCGGAAAATATCTGCCATTTTCAAACACATTGTACGTATTAGAAGTCTGAAGGAGTTACATTTGAAAGAGACTCTAACTTTGTAATAGTTTGTTTCCCTTGAGTAGAACATGAGAAGAAAATAACTCTGGAAACACATCTGTCACAGGTTAGGTTCTGTGGAAACAGACAATGAAATGGAAAATGGTATATTGATTAGGTATGATTAGGGATCCATACTGCGGAAGGAAGGAGAAGGGAGGAGAACTGGTCAAAATGGAAGGTCAAACTATGTTGTAGGCCCACAAACCCTGTTCAATCCCATGGGAGGTTCTGCAGTGTACATTCATGAAAAGTATACTGCAGTGGGCTACATGGGCTTTATATCTCTGATGTGGTCAGTCATTGCATTTGGACTGCTCCAGAAAGGTTCTTCTCTTGGGTGATGCAGCTTTCTGCAGCTGAGGCAATTGTGACCGGGATGACAGCTGGATGTTGACTGCCTACAGTATTCCCAGGAGCTGGCCAACAAGTCCTTCTTTAAATGGGAATCTGGGCCATGATTCTCCACGTCTGTCACACATCCTATACAAAACCATTCAAGACTTCATGCACCAGATTTATAAGGGTTTACTGATGTATGAAGTCATCCTAGATTTTGAGACAGAGGTTTTCATTTTTCTCTAATCCTTTAGTGGCCCACAGAGGCAAAATTGTCATGTGTGTGCTTGAGATAAACAGGTAAATTATAATGACAGGCATTTGTATAACACATTACTATTTATAAAATGTTATTCACATATATCAGCCCTTTGATTCTAATGACAAAATTTACTTCTTTTTATAATTCATTGTTAGAAATGATAAACTTAAGTTTGAAAGGACAAGTGATTTGCTGAGTTTTCATAGATAAGTAGAGGTGGAGCTGTGATCTTCTGACTCCAAGCCCCACCATTACAAATGCAACCTATTATGGCAGAGATACCATGTGATTTGTGACTTGGACTCAGTCAACCCTGGTTATACCCCAGGATTTCCATTTATTAGCTGTATAAGCTTGGGCAACTTTGTCTAAACACTGTAAGGCTTAATTCTTCACACATAAAGTATAACAACAACAACACACTTCTTACAGTCCTTATATGTGTTAATTTAAATGAAGTGTGTATATAATCAAGTATAATGCATGGCATACAATAGGCATTTAATCATTTGAAGCTCTTTTTTTAGTTTTGTCGAAGTCACATTTCATTTGTGTTTGTGAACTGACTGAACATAAATCACCAGCATTACCACCAGGAATGGTATGCTCTCAAAGTTTTAAATTCAAGTCATCCACAAATGGGTGGTAAATACATAAAATTGTTTTTGAATTTTTAAAAATTAGATTTTTAAGCTCATACAATCTTGAGAAGTAACATATTCTCCCTTGGTCTCAGTGTCCTTCAAAAAAATACATGTTTAGTAATGTGGTTTAAAGTTTCTGTGATTATATCCAGATCCAAAATTCTAAGTGCCTACAAATTCACTGAACAATGTGCTCACAGTGCTCTTAGGTGAGTGGAGTGAGAAAGGACCTAATATGGGGTAACCACTGAGTATTGAAACCCAGTAACACATGGGCTCTTCTGGAAAACAATAAAAACAAACAAACAAACAAACAAAACCCAAACCTGGTGTAAAAGGCTCCAATATTTGTGGTTATTTTGGCATGGTCACTAAATGATTGTGTCTGAAAACAACCTTGGATTGGCCAAAAAGTACTTCCCATCAAGCCCTGTCAACATCTGAATGAGTAAGAGTACTGGACCAGGAACAACTGTTCTGGAACAGATCAAGTTTCTAGACTAACTGGCAAGTTATGAGACAAACTAAGGAGAATAAATGACATCAGGGGATTCAGTCAGTAAAACTTAGGTCATGAGAAACTGAAAAATTCTGTGCAAGAAAAGGAAGACAGAAAGAGAGAGATGAAAATATGAGGAAGGGGAGGCTTTAAGATAAAAAGTATTTAAGAGGCATAGTAGCCAATCATAATTGGAAAATTGTTTTAATCCTTATATGAGCCAGTAAACATTAAAAAATTGACATTTATGAGATAATCATGGAAACTAGGACAGTGACCTGATATTTAATGACATTTAGAAAGTATTGATAATTTTTAAGTTGGTTTTAAAAAAGAATCCTTATCTTTAGAGATATATGCTGAAATATTTATCTATTAAATGATATGATATCAGAGATTTGCTCCAAATGGGGTGGTGAAGAATGGGATAAAAGTATAGATGACACATAATTGGACATCAATGGATAATTACTCAAACTGAATGATATTATACTTTCTGCTTTTTAAAAAGATTTCATTTATTTATTTGAGAGAGAGAGTGAGAGAGAGTGAGAGTGCATGAGAGGGGAGGTCAGAGGGAGAAGCAGACTTCCCATGGAGCTGGGAGCCTGATGTGGGATTAGATCCCAGGACTCAGGGATCATGACCTGAGCCAAAGGCAGGGGCTTACCCCACTGAGTCAGCCAAGTGCCCCATACTTTCTGCTTTTATGTTTGCAACTTTCCATCATAAAAGTTAAAACATATATACTCATACACAAATATACTAAGGTTCAGCTCAAGGAAAGAGCTGAGTCCTACTAATAATACAAGTGGAGCCTGCATCCAGAATGTTCTACCTCGGAAATCTTTTGCTGACACTATGACTAAATATGGATAATACCCATTAACCACAAAGTTCCCATGAAATGGGACAGAGATGATTTCAGAACCTTTTATGGAAAACCCCTAGAGAATGTTCCTTGAAATCCATGTCATTAAAACAAAAGTTTGACTTAATTGCAGCAAGAGTTTCTGAAAAAATGTCTCTGCCTCATCAAATTTTGTTATGGAGAAACCTGTATGAATTTTCCTTTTGGTGTGTTGGTCCTGGGTATTTGGATAGGGTAGGGAAGTTCCAACCCCTCTGCAGCATTTGTATGTAGCAAGGGACATTTATACAGTTTAAAAGTTAGGGGGACCTAATTTTTAAAAATGCTTCTGTTCTGATGAAGAAGTCAATTTCACAGATGAAGCAAGTCACTGTCTCTGCAGAGATAGTAATTCCTGTAAAGGAAGCAGGGGAAGGTAGAAATTATAGCCACAATGAAATTGTTTGCTTTCTTTTTTTATTAATGTCTACCTTTATACAAGCTCCTCTAATTGTCCCATTGATAGCGGTAATCAAAAATAGAGAATGATAATATACCATTCTGACATACATGAGTACACACCACACATGCACACACATGCACAACACAACAGTGATAGCTGATGGACTGTGATGGTTCTTTCCAGCCCCAATTATGATTGAGCATTCCATTACCTTTATGCTTATTTTAAAATTCCCTTGACACAGATTGATTAAAGGCACGGACCTCTATGAACCTATGAAATATTTATGGATTTTGAAAGAGCTTTAACATGTACCATTTGAGCACAAATCATTTCCTAGCTGTCACTGTTTTTCCCACAATCTCTCTTATGTTGGCAATATATGTTTAATAATCAAAAACTGATGCTAGGGATTAAAGCATCAAGATGTTACAGAACAAAGCAACACAAAAAAAGAAATTAGATTTGTATGATTTTAACTATCCCTTAATCTGCTTCTGGGCAACAAAAGTGATTTGTGTCAGCCGTTATTGCATTATACTTTAATTTTCTTCCACCGGTACAGGAGTATATAAAGGAGTATTGGATTGCACTCAGCATGGATTAGCCGAACACTGTCTCTACTGCCAAGGAGCAAATGGATTTCCTTCTTTCTTTGATTTATATTTTTATTGCTCTTTTTGCCCTCCTTCTAATTCCCATTACCCTCTGTTTGCCAGCTCTGAGGTAGCCTGTAGGAGCAGCAGAAAGGCAGGCAGAATTATTGGCTTATTGCATATATTTATGTTTCAAGGCTTCTCAGCCATCTATGTCAGAGGAATAAAGTAGCCTCCAGCCATGGAGACTGCCAGTTTTAAACTATTAAATTAAAACTTTTTTTTAAGGTAAAAAGTCACCTCTTACCTGCTTAAAATTGGCAAAACTAGCTGGATTTTGCCTCTCTTCTGATATCTTGGGGGTATCTATAGTGGGTGGAGAAAACTACTATTGAGACAGAAAAAGATAAAGATCTAAGGACTTCTTTTCCATGCAGGTGGGTATATGCAGCTGAACCACTGAGATTCAGAAGGCAGAAGAGGCTCTCTTTGGCCTTCACCTTAGGGTCTTCGAGATACAAATGTGTCTCTGGAAACAAGAATAAATGATCTCCCTCCCTTCAGAGGAATAGAGAGACTGCCTGCCCCCTGCATAGAACCTAGAGGGGCTTCTATAAACAAGACTCTAAGATTATAGCAGAGAAGCCAACCAAATCCGATTGTGTCAAGGAAAGAAGAAGCATGTATTAGATTTGATCTGCAGAAATCTCTAGATTTCTAAAGAAGAAAATAAACCTGATTTCAATTTTGGTTTTGGTTCTCACAGACTTCTTGAGAATAATGAATTTCTAGATCTCAGAAGAGTAGCTATTGGGTAGGATGTCCATAGCAGATGCCACTTAAGCAGTACTTCTCAGGAAGGATCCAAGTGTCCAAATTGAGACTTGACTCTTCTCATTGAGAAGCCCCCACATTGGGGACTGGAATTTATTCTCCAAAGGAGCCCAAATGAGTTAACCCAAGGCAAAGATGCTTATACTAAATTAAAAGAACCATTTCAAAGAACAGAATAAAGACGAAGAAAACCATTGGCAGGCCTTTAAAAGAAAAGACTAAGACCTAATTAGTGGAGCAAAGAAGATTCCACAGAATTTGAGGAATAAAAAAATTATTCATGAATTCATCCTTAAGTATCTTTTGGATACACAATACACTCAAAATTTGAACTACAAAAGTATGGTTAGATGTGAATCATCTTCGTTCAGACCTCTTAGTACATCTAACTCAGATACTAAATAGAGAGGATTTGTTTCCAAAACCAAGAGGCACTGTTACTTGTCACTAATCTTTATATTTCAGTGTATTTCATATCAGATATGATGTTATATCATAAAGAATAAATGAAATATTCAAAAACTTCATTCCAAAGACATATAATATCTGGCCCAGACATTCAACAAATGTATGTTACATTCTTCTCCTTCAGCCCCATAATGCTATTAGGACGTATTACAATCATTTGGTAGAAGCCACTTTTTCCAAAGACCATTTGGTTTTTCATTAATTATAATGTGTCAAATAGAGTTCATGGCCAACCAAACTTATAGCAAATTCCATTCTATATAGAACAAACTTATCTTGAAGTTCCTGGATAGACTAGATTTGACTCCATGATTCCTGGTTTTTCCAATAGATTTTTGGAAATTGTATGGAATTTTCAGTTTCTGCTGAGAATATTGACCTTAAAGGAGCGTTCTTTGTATTGATAATTCTCTAGAACCCCTTACCATAGAGATAAAAATGGCCATGCCACAGAAAAGTATACCTGAGATTGAATATTCATAGGCCAAAGTCACTTGCACTTAGAATATTCTCCAGTTAGGCCAGACATCTACTATAACTTGTTTCAGACACTAGCAGTTACCTATAAAAATGCCCCTAAGATTCAGTGAAAACTTACAATATTTTAGGAAAAATGAGGAGGAAAATAATTTAAAAAACATAAAATGTAAAGAAAGCAAGAGGGATTCTCTACTAAACATAGTGGAGTTCCGTATAAAACACCCATTTAACAAACTTCTGGTTTAATATCTAGTGTTCTCATGTCCCTTTGTTCTTGTTAAAAAACAAAAGCCTTTAAAAAGACTCTTATATGTTTACTCATTCTAAAATCTAAATAACGAAATAGTTTTAAGTATTATTTCATTATCCCTACACAACACTTACATCACTAAATCTTGGTTGTATTAATAAAATAAAACTTCAGAGCTCCTGAAATTTGGAGTCTTGTTTTGTTTTTTGGGTTTTTTGTGACAAAGCAGCCAGCTAAGTTTACATAAATCTATGTTTATTGAGGTCACATTAAAAACACTGGAAATTTATGCCTAAATTTATGATCAGCTAGCCAAATGTTTTATTTCAATATGTAGCTTTTTAAAAAATTCAGTATGGAAAGTACTTTTATATTTGTTAGGTTTATGTTACAGTAGTAACATGTAACAAACATTCCCCAAATTCAGTGTGTATACTCTTTCTACAGTCACCAACTACATGCTTTTTCTCCACATCGATTTCTAATACCAACTGGAGGTCTAGCAATTCAATTCACTTTAGACACTAACTTCTGGAGGTAGCACAGACTTCACAGGTCAAGGACTGCAAAACTGCCCTCACTTCAGCTGTCAGCCACAAGTGGGGTGCCCAAACTACCCCAACTTTTGATCAGAAGACTACAAATTCAGTGGCTCTTACAACTCTCCTCCTTCAGTTTGATAATTTGCTACAGTGTCTCAGAGAATTTATAAAAGAACCATTTCAAAGAACAGAATAAAGACGAAGAAAACCATTGGCAGGCCTTTAAAAGAAAAGACTAAGACCTAATTAGTGGAGCAAAGAAGATTCCACAGAATTTGAAAGTGCTTTATTTATGATTTCCAGTTTACTACAAAGGATATAATTCAGGAATAGCCAAGTGGAAGAAATGCACAGGGCAAGATATCAGGGAAGGGAGGGAGAAAAATCTTCCATGCTCTTTTGGGTATTCTGCCCGCCTGGCATACCAATGTGTTTACCAACCTGGAAACTCTCAAAATCTCATTGTTCAAGAGTTTCTAGAGAGGTTTCACCACATAGGCATGATTTACTAAATCACTGGCCATTGGTGACTGAGTTCAATTTCCAGCCTCTCTCCCCTCCCTGGAGGTTGATTTAGTTTCACGATTGTTTTTTCTGTTGATCAGTCCCCATTCTAAAGTTATCTAGCCCCTACCACCACGGATCATATTAACATGTAAAAGACAGCAAATTCCAAACTTTTTGGGAGCTCTGTGCCAGGAACTGGGAACAAAGACCAAATGTTTATTTTTATTATACCACACAGTAGTTTACAAAAACAAACATTGTCTCTCATGGAGATTTCTATAGGTAGGTTGGGTCTCTGCTAAGCTTACCTGGGATCATTTCAGCTTGGTCTAGGTTGTGGTTTGGTTTGAGATATACTCCATGTATTTTCTTATTTTGGGCCCAGCATTTACGCAGTGTATGTTTTGTCTTGGTGGATGGTCAAAACAAAAGAGGTGTGAACAGAAATGGGCAATGTCTCTTAATACTTCACCCGAGAACTGGTACATGCTTTGGCCACCCCCTGCCCCCACCACCACATTCAGTTGACTAAAGCAAGACACATGGTCAAACCCAAAGTCAATGAAACAGGAAGTAAATCTGCTCATATGACATTAATTGCAAGGAAGGAGTAGTACAGGAGAAATTTTGACAAATAACACAATATACTAGGGGTCTTCAAATGTTTTTTCAAAGGGGCAGATAGTAAAAAGCATCACAAAATGCTTGCCTATGTTCTAGCTAGCATTTGCTGACTCCTGCAATAAAATACACTCTTTCCTATTATCACAATTTTCCCTTCCAAATGCAAATTATGAATACCCTCAGAGTCATATTCAATCGGAGTCAACATCCAGGATCTCAAGACAATATCTCTATCAGGCCAAAATGTGGCAACTCATGATCCAGAGACTTAAGAATCAAAATGTCAAACCATCTGCTCTCTTTATATATACACGCCCATACACAGTGGTGAAAAGAGGCAGGATAACTAGAGTTAACATCCCCATTTGGAAAAGAAAAGAATTGGAGGCACACAGGAGTAACCAAAATCCTACAGAAGGTGGTAAATATGTCATAATTAGGCCCCAGATCCAATTCCTAGTAACAACTCCTTAGTCCACTGTTCTCCATGGTTCTTGAATCTACCCACTGTGATATCTTTTCTTTTGTTAGCCTTGGCCACATTTGAAAAGAACTTCAGATCGCTTCTCAGCCTTTTGGCTAAGATCAAGTATAAAAAGACCATCAGAGAACATGCTTTTCTTTCTTAGCTTGTTTCTTACCTGTTTAAAGTTGAAATCCCTGTGTTCTCTTTCATTGTTCATTTTCAAATTGCGGGTGATGTACTTTTGTCAATAACAGCTCTCTGAAACCCTTCTCCCTCCCCTCTTTTTTTAATCTCTCAATTTGATTAGTCCTATATGCCAAAAGTCAGACCCATAATTTTGGTGGGGGGGATGTCTCTTTCTCTATCTTGACTTAATTTCATCTCCTTTGACCATATCTTCCTTCACTGAAATTATACTCTTAGTCTCCTTTGAAGATGACATCTTGCCCAACTGTAGTGATCTACTGACCCCTATCTTAAGTTGTGGAGAGTCCTTAAGCAAAGGTTTTCATAGCCACATCCATATTTTGTCTTTGCTCTGAGGTTATGTCTTTAAAACGAAAGTTCCGGTTGGGTTTTTCCCATGAGTTTGAGTCTTAGAAGGCCTTTTATTTTTTATTTTATTTTTTTAAAGATTTTATTCATTCATTTGAAAGAGAGAGAGAGCACATGCAGGAGGTGTGTCAGAGGGAGAGGGAAAAGCAGCCTCCCTACTGAGCAGGGAGCCCCAAGCAGGTCTTAGAAGGCCTTTTAAACTCAAAGTATTTTTTTTTAAAGATTTTATTTATTATTTGACAGAGAGAGACACAGCAAGAGAGGGAACACAAGCAAATTATGGACAGGAAGCAGGCTTTCCGTCTAGTGGGGAGTCCAAGACGGGGCTGGATCCCAGGGCCCTGGGATTATGACCTGAGCCGAAGGCAGACGCTTAACAACTGGGCCACCCAGGCACCCTCAAAGTATTTTTTAATCTTATCTTCAACTGGTGGAGACTTGAAAGAGTTTCATTTCTCAACCTGAAAAATTCTAGATTTTCTGAGCATTCTATATTCTTTTTCAATTGTTTTTTTTCCTGAGATCTCTTTTTCTTTTGGCACCATATCAAATAAAATTAGTAACAATCAACTCATCCTATCAATAACCTGCCTCAAAACTTCCATGCCTAATGTCACAAATTAATTAGAAGGAACATTTACTAAATGTTTTACCCCAAGTAACCTGGGTTGCCATTCCCAGGCCACTTTAAACAGTTCCCTCATTCTAAAGCCAGTGCTTCATATTTTAGGTTGATATCATGGTGGTATTTCATTCTCATTAACAATTTTTGCATAATGTGTTTTTGGTTGTTTTTTTTTTTTAGTATGTTGACAAACAGTATTACATTAGTTTCAGGTGTACAACTTAGTGATTTGACAAGTTCATACATTATGCTATGTTCACCATAAGCGTAGATACTGCCTCTCCTATTCCATGACTGTATTCTTTATGCTGTGTCTTTTATTCCCCTGACTTATTCATTCCATAACGGAAGCCTATCACGTCCTATCTCCTTCACCCATTTTTCCCAGACCCCTACCCCTTGAGACCCCTTTATTCATTTGATGTTTTTATAGATTCCATCTATATTGAAATCATACAGTATTTGTCTTCTCTGTATGACTTATTTCACTTAGCATAATACCCTGTAGGACCATCCATGTTGTCTCAAATGGCACAATCTCACCCTTTTCTATAGCTGTGTAGTATTCCCCATCGTGTGTATGTGTGTGTGTGTGTGTGTGTGTGTGTATACACCACATCTTCCCTATCCATTCTTCTATTGATGGACCCTTAGATTGCTTCCAGCTCTTTAAAAATATTCCTAAAACTTAGTGCTTTGCAATAATAAACATTTGTTTCTTGCTGAATATATGAAACTAAGGGAGTTTGTTCCTAGCTACCTGTCCTACAAGAAATGCTAATGGGGGTTTTCATTTTGAAATATAAGAATATTAAACAATAACTCAAAGTTATATGAAGAAATAAGGAGCTCTGGTAAAAGTAAGTTCATAGGTAAACATAAAAGATAGTAATATTTTTGCTTTAGAATTCTTTTTGTTTCCTATACAATTTAAAAGACAAATGCATAAAACAATAATTATAAGTCAAAGTTAATGGGCACACAGATACAAAGATGCAATCTGTGACAATAACAATACAAAGGGTGGGGAAATAGAGGTGCAAAGGAGCAGTTTTTATATGCTATTGAAGAAAAATTGTTATCAATTCAAAACTAGATTATTTAAATTTAGGATATTAATTTAAATTCTCTTGGTAGCTACTTAAAAAATAATTAACAAATACACATAGAAGGAAATAAGAAGGGAATCAAAATGACAGACTAGAGAAAATTAACTAAACACAAAAGAAGATAGTATTGAAGGAAATGAAGAAAAAAAAGATATGACATATAAAAATGAAGAGTAAGATGATGAAAGAAAACCTTTTTTTAATTTTTTATTTTATTTTTTTATTTTAGAGATACAGAGAAAGAGAGAGCAAGCACAACACAAGAGAGGGGTTAGGGGCAGAGGGAGAAGCCCTAATTCAGGGCTCAGTCCCTGGACTCCAGGATCATGACCTGAGCAGTAGGCAGATGCTTAATTGATTGAGTCACCCAGGTGCCCAAAAGAAAGACTTCTTAACTGTAATCTCCTTAAATGTATATGCATTAAATTCACCAACTAAAAAATAGAGGCCGTTAGAATGGATAAAAAAACATGATCCACCCACAAACAGTCTATAAGAAACTCAATTTAGGCCCCCAAACAAAACATAGGTTGAATGTGAAAGAATAGAAAAGACATTCCATAGCAGTAACCGAAAGAAAGCTGGAGTCTACATTACTACCAGACAAAACCAACTTCAAGTCAAAATTGTTAAAGGATACTCAGAAAGTCATATATTGATAAAAGGGTAAAACTATAAAGAAGATACAAAATTATGATCATGTACAACAAACAATAGAATATACATGAAGGAAATATTGAAAGAATTCAAATCAAAATCACAATGAGACACTACTTCACACCTACTAGAAAGGTAAAAATTAAAAAGAAAGAAAACAACAATGAAGAATATGAAGAAATTGAAACCCTCTTACATTGTCTGTGGGAACATAAAGTTGGAATATAAAGTACAGAAAAATTTGGTGGTTCTTAAAAAAGTTAAACAGAATTGCCGTATGACTTAGCATTTCTGCTTTTAGGTATATAACCAAAGGAACTCAAACAAATACTTCTGCATGAACATTAATGCAGTAAGATTCACGGTATCCTCAAAGTGGAATTAACCCAAATGTCCATCAACAGATAAATGGATAAACATAAAATGGAATATTATTCAACCAAAGAAAGGAGTAAAATGCTGATACATCTGTAACAGAGATGATTCTCAAAATCATGTTGAAAAAAGCCAGACACAAAAGGTCACATATTTTAATGATTCCATTTATATGAACTAGCCAGATTAGGTTAAGTCCATAGAGATAGAAAGCAGGTAGGAGGCTGCTAGTGGCTGTTGAGTTCATGGGAAGTGACTCATGAATAATATGGAGTGATGAAATTATTTTGGAACTGGTTGGAGCTAGCTGGTAGTTGCATAGTATTGTAAATATACTAAATGCTTCTGACTCGCTTACTTGAAAATGGCTAATTTTGTGTTATGTGAATTTCACCTCAATTTTTTTCACATTCTCCTACAGTTTAATTTTTTATTTTTTGATTATTCTCATAAGAATTTTATTATTTTTAAAAATTATTTTTATTAACATATAATATATGATTTGCCCCAGGGGTACAGGTCTGTGAATCATCAGGCTTACACACTTCACAGAACTCACCATAGCACATTTTAAAAATCCTTAAGACCAAAAATAAAAAAAGATAATTAATTCAACCCAGCAAGTCCACTCTTAACGTATTTACTCAAGGGAACTGGAAAAAACAAAACAAAACATGTTTCTCCATCTATCATCACAAATACTTGTACATGAATGTTCTAGCAGCTCTATTCATTATAGACCCACACTGGAAACAACCCAAGTACCCATCAACTGCTGAATATATAAACAAGCTGCTGTATATCTATACAATGGAAAAGTATCCAGCAATAAAAAAAGACAAACAACAACATGGATGGATCGGATGGATCTCAAAAACATTTTGTTTTGTGAAAGATGCCAGATTCAAAAGACTGCATATGGTCTGGTCTATTTACATAAAATTCTAGAAAAGATAAAACCATAATGACAGAAAACACTTCACAGGTTGACAGGGGCTAAAGTAATGAGAAGGAATTGACTGGAAAGGGGAATAAGAGAATTTGGGATAATAGAACTATTTCATATTTTGATTTTAGTGGTGGTTATATGACTACTCACTTGTCAAAAGTCATTGAAATATCTAAAATTAGTGAATTTTATTATAGGTAAAGTGTAAATCAGTAATTTAATTTTTAAAAGAAGGAAAAAAAAGCCTTTATACTAGGCATTCTTTGTGGTTGGTTTTTTAAAATGCCCAACTCAAATCTATTTTTTGGGTGTGAAATAGTAAAGTTCTTTCAACAATGACCATAGAAATTTCCTAGAATCGAGGGAAATCTTTTACCCTTTTTACCCAGGTGTTAAAGGGGAATATTAAGATGGATATGCCTTCTGTGCCAATGGAAGATTGAACCAAACAATATATTCAACCATATGTTCTCATCTCATCCTGACCATCTGTTGGCTGTTCACTTAAATATACCATCTAGTTCACTGATTCCCATTTGAAGGAAAACTATGGGGTAAAAAACCCCAATATATCCAGTAAAATAGTTAGCTAATAGCTATGGTGAAGAAACCTAAGCACACTTTTTTCTAAGAATAAATTGTGCACTCTAGGGTAAGTAAAGTCATTCACAGTATCAAGGTATGTAGTTTGGAGGGGGGAAAAATGCCTTAAATCTATAAAAAGAAATGGAACCAGAGCGGTGTCTCAAAGTGTTGACCTAAGACACTCAAGGGTGCAAATCTATTCATTTGCGCTCTCTAGACTGCCCTTAAAAAGACATTAGATACAAATTAGAGTTATAGCTATCATTCCGTTGCTACTTCGATGTCTATATTTCTGTCCTGAAAATTTTTTTGGTTGAAGTAACTAGTCTGTGTATATGTGTTTCTGACAACTGTGGAAAATTCCATTCCTACATTTTCTTGGTATGAGCTATGATATTCCCTGTGCATTTGGAGACGAATCTTGATTCTTATCTTCTTATTTCTCCACAGACAGAATTAAATAGTTAACACACACACACACACACACACACACACACACACACACGTCATGTGGTAAATAATTGCTTTTATTGTTTGTCAACCTACTAAAGGCATATTAGCTCCCATTGTTTGACAGACAGCAATCACAAGTAGACAGAGAGGCAGGCAGAGACAGAGAGAGAGGGAAGCAGGCTCCCCGCTGAGCAGAGCACCCGACGCGGGGCTTGATCCCAGGACCCTGGGATCATGACCTGAGCCAAAGGCAGAGGCTTTAACCCACTGAGCCACTCAGGCGCCTTAGCTCCCATTGTTAAATTTCCTAAATTTATATCCATGAGAGTGTTAGTCTTTAACTAAACTACATCTACGAAGAGATGCATTATAATTCAGTCTCTCCATTTATTCCAAAAACATTACCATAAAAGTAAAGGTTCTGACATTGGCAAAGTTAAATACAACACTGCTTTTTGAGAGGTTTTTTCCAGCTTCAGCCTCTTGCATATTTCATCTCAGTAGCTCCCCGGACCCCGTTCTTTCCCCACAATTGGCAACTGGCGCCCTTCAGCCGTTATCCTTTTCCCAATCCAGCGCTTAGTACCTTGCAGCCACTGTCAGAAAAGCAGCCTCTTTAAAGATTCCACATGTAAGTGATACTGTAGAGTATTTGTCTTTCCTTTGATTTAGGGCTCCTAATTAGCCATACTGCTTTGTGGAGCCTCCCATTCCAACTATCTGTATGCCACTGCAAGATAGAACTTTATAAACCACCACTTTTCATGAAGATGTTCTCAAAACTTCATGCTTTCATGGCGATGCTCTCATATCATATCTAGCCCTGCTTCTTTAATTTTCTTTCATTTATTCACTTAAGAAATATTTACTGAGTGCCTACAATGTGCTAGGCACTGCTGTCATAGAAGTTACATTTTAGGGAGAGAAGAAAGACAATAAAAAGAAAAACTAGGGAAAAACAAAAAACATGGCAAAAGAACAGGGTGATCAACAGAAGCTATTTCATATAGGGTGGTCAGAGAAAGACTCTCTAATAAGGGAGTGCTTGAGCAATACTGAATGAAATAAAGCTGCAAGCCATGCCAATAACAAAGAGCAGCATACTAGGCAAAGGGTTAAGAATTCCATTTTTAAAATTTTTTTAAAAGATTTTATTTATTTATTTGAGAGAGAGAGAGAATGAGCAGGGGTGGGGCAAAGACAGAGGGAGAGGGAGAAGAAGACTCCCCACTAAGCAGGAAGTCCAACTACATTGGGACTCGATCTCAAGATCCTGAGACCATAACCTGACCCAAAGGCAGCTGCTTAACTGACTGAGAGACCCAGGAGCCCCAGAATTAAGAATTCTAAAAGCCCCAGGTAGGGAGGATGCCTAGTGAGTTCTAGAGCCATCTTGAAGGCCATTGTGTTGGGAATGGAGAGAGTACTATGTAGAATGACAGGTAGTGACTTTAGAGAAGGAGGCTATATTGCTATCATATATTCATCCTTACAGTCAATATTATAGACTTTCTGTTTTATTCTGTCCAAATGAGTAATTATGGAAAGCTTTGAATTCATGAAGTTTAATCTCTAAACTTTTATCTCATTATAAGCCCTTTAGTTTTGACCTCCTATGCATCATTACTCAGTCTTCTTTTCATCCAATCATAAAGTATATTGACTACCAATTTTATGCTGGATACCAAGGCAGGTACTGGGCACACAAAGGTGAAGAACTTAAGACAACAAAGAGAATATGGTATGTAAATGTTATCATAGAAGCATTTACAGAAAGTTCCGGAAATCTCATCCAACTTCCCCAGGAATCTCATCCAACTTGGAAGGCAAGGTACTTGGAATGGGAAGAGGTCAGGGAAGTTTTTGCAAGAGTTAGTGAGCAATACTATTCCTTTGGCAGACATTCCTATGCTGTTTCTCACTTTGACAAGATTTTTTATCTCCTGCCTGCTTATTTGAATCCTGCCTATACATCAGTACTCTACTTAGATGTCATGTGGCTTCCTCTGAAGTACCCAACTCACTGATTGTACTTTAACTTCTATTCCAGTGTCTGCCAGGGCCCTGTTCCTCAGTACTTTTGTTCAGATTTATTGAGGAGTAACTGACAAATAAAATTGGTATGTATATAAAGTGTACATTATGAAAAGATGACCACATTCAAGTTAATTCATATATCCTTCACACCTTACATAGTTATTTTTTCTCTCCTTTTTTGGTTGTGTGAACACTTATGATCTACTCTCAGCAAATGTTCAGTTTTCCCAACACCACTTATTAAAGAGACTCTCCTTTCCCTATTCTATGATCTTGACACTCTTAGTTGACCATGTGTGCACAGGTTTACATCTGGGCTCTCATTTTTGTTCCACTGAAGTATTTGCCTGTTTTTATGCTACCACCATCCTGTTTTAATTGCTATAGCTTTGTAATATAGTTGAAATTGTGAGGTGTGATGCCTCCGGCTTTGTTTTCATTGCTTCATCACGTAAGGTTTGCTTTTCTGACACATTTTAAATATCCTGAATGCTGACAAGGTCACAGTTTAGACTATTTCCCCATACCCTTCAAATTATTCAACACAATGTTTACATAAACGAAAAGAAGTGATCATGGGCTATATGAAGATTAGAGGCCTAAAAGAAACAGGCAGCCCCAGGATGAGGCCTTTTGTTTCAACCTTAGAGGCCAAAGGAGGTATCTGAATAGTAAAAGAAAAAGTGAATCATCTACTAAGAAAATTCATTCATTCACTCATTCACCAATGACCTGACGAGCATGTGTAACAGCCCAGAGTCCGCCAATACCACACACACACACACACACACAATGATTTTATTCCCACAGAAGCAAAAATTCAAGGCATGTGAAGGTATTCATAAGCCACTTTTCCTTCTCAGGAATAAAACTAGTGACTGCAGCAGAAATGCGGTATAAATGAGGCAGAAAGTTCTTTGCTCTGAGCAGTTGCTGACAGAGGGAGTAAGCTCCTTAGGAACTTTACCAATGGCACTGTGCAACATTGTCTAGAGGGTGATGCAGAAGCAGGTAAGGTGGTCAAACGCAGAGCCATGAAGAGCTGGGGTGTTTCAAGAGGTGGGTTCAGACCATACTGGGATGGGCCCCAGGACCACACATTCTCTTATCACCCTGGCTTCATTAGTCTTTTCCGACTCCCTCACATGGAGGATGCATAATTAACAGGAACCACATTGCATGTAATTGGAATTGATGGCAAATATTTACATCTAAGTTTCCTATTAGTAAAGTGTATGTAGGTCATTCATAAGGAGGGCTTAATTCCCCACCTGGCCTTTTGCTGCTCTCCTAAATTTCCAAATTTAAGAGATACATATCTCGTTAAAATAGAACACCTGCCTTGTGTGGACACACCAGTATTTCAGTAACTGCTTTGATGCCCTGATTGCTACAAGGTACAAAGGACTTAAAACGTTAGAATGGAGATCTGTTTTGAGCTACTACATACTCACCCATTCTCAGACACTATGAATACCCAATACATAATTAGTTGTTTAGAATATCAAGTCTGTCACTTGACTGAATCAACAAGTTATTGAACTGCAATTTCAATTATGTACTCCAGGTAAACAGAAATTCAGGTAAAATTCAGAAACTCCTACATTGGAGGAGGGAACAGCCTTGAAGCTAAGTCCCCAGCAAGCTTAATATTTTCTGCTATTTACCCTGGAGTTCAGTCAAACACATCCACTGTCCCTGTGCAGAAGGCACTGTGATCACCGATGTGATTAATATGCTGCTTTTACTGTGGCAAAAGCTGCCTAAAGCCAGTTTCCAATGAGCTCTGTAAATGTCTTTTTTATGCCCTCCACTGAGCATAGGCCTACGAAGTTTAGGTCAACAATGGGTACTGGAAGGTGCACATTGTATTGGCAAATACATTCCTCCCACTTTTGAACTAGTCTCCTGATGACAAGGCAAAATCGCAATCCTGCCTGACTGTTCACTGCCAGGCTTTTTAAGTTCATGACTCCCTTACACAAGCAGTGACTAGGTGACACATTTACTTCACTTTAGCACTGAAACAATGACAACAAACCACGCAGAGGAGTTTTTGCTAGACACACACACACACAAACTCTTTCCTGCCATCAACTGTGAGTCGAAAAGGCAGAGAATGCCTCAGAATCTGCCATCCATATGCACATGCAGGAGACACATGCAGTTTCTCAAAGTGGACAACCAGTGCCACAGTTTATGGGTGGCTCTCCCTCTCCAAACTGGGGACATGGGTGCAGGATATTATACATGGGCTCTCTTCTGGTTCACTCCTTCAAAGGAGAAAAAAGAAAAAAAAAAAAAAAACTAACCTGTAGCAAATTGTCCTTGGAAATCAATGCTTGGACGAGCTCTTGGGAAGTGTGAAACAAGATAAAAGCAAGATGAGCATTCACTCTAGTCAACAGCATTGCAGTCCACTCCACAGATTTTAAGATAAACTTCCAGAGTTTGTTGGGCTACAAAGACATTTTACCAGAGTAACAAAGTCCAGGCACAGCACACATGAAAAGCCAGTTATTGTTCTGACCTCTCGAATGCCCTCTGGGGACTCCAGTATAGATTCCTTTTCTATTTTGGAAGCTCACAGCCCTAGACGAGCTTCATGTGGGGTTTAAAAAAGGAAAGCCAGTCTCACTTGTAATGTTTTTTCTGCCCACTGATTTATTGTTTAAATTTTAATTTTTTTCTTATAGAAATACTAAGGATGGCCTCATCTTATAGTAAAAGAAGCTATTTATTCACATCTTGTTCTAGAGTCTCACACACACTGAGTATTTATGTGTGTCTGTATGTACATACATGCAGGTTTACACACACATTTCCAAATATAAATTCTTGACACAGAATGATTCACAGCTACTTACAGCTAATTTCCTCATGACCTGGCTCTTTGTGAAAAATCACAAACCTGGCATATGACGGTGCCTCATTTTCACTTGTGATGAGACTAATGTATTTATGCTATAATGTAGCCACTTTTATTTTTTAAAACCAAATAAACTAAAATGAGTGATCTTGTTCTCTGATCAAGAATATTGGCTGCATAAACCAAAAATATATAAAGATACAGATAAAAATACAGATGCAATATTCTCAAAATATAAAAAGTGACTAGTTACTTAAATAATTGTCTCATATATTCACAGGGTATGGGAACTGTGTTTGTTCTGTTTACAGAATACTGAATCATATGCTTTTTCCATGTTAAAAAAAAATGGATTGATTCCTTGCCACCAAGTCCCTGATCCATTTTAGTAGATTCTCCTTCTGCAAAATGGCCCCTCAGTGACTCTGTGGATGAAAACTATTAGAGAGATGAGAGATTGAAAATTTACCATATGTTAGAACATGTGTACAGCGGAAGTTGCCTTGGATTGAATGCTGTCAACATGGGGATTCTTCAGCTTAACTGTGTCATTTCATCCACACCTAAAGCCCTCAGCAATGCTTTCTGTCCTTTGTTGTCTTTCTATGAGAGAAGCCCTTCAAATAACAGATGTTTGCAAAAGCACAGTGCCTCATACCAAGATCCAAATAATTCACCACTATTCAGGTTTGGTGCATTTTCAAGATTCTCTAATGCCATTTGCCAGACTTCTAATTTAATTTGTATTTTTAGCAAAGTTGTATAGGTGCATGATTTACATAAATAAGACTGCAAAACAGCAGTCACCTTACCTACTCACCCTTGATTCTTGTTCTCTAAAAGCAAACACTTTCAGTATTTGCTCCTGAAATCTACCTGCATATTGCTACATAGTATCCTTCCTGGGTTTTGGGGTTTGTTTTTGTTTTTGTTTGTTTGTTTGTTTGTTTGTTTTTGCAGCTTTAGGTATTATTGTTCAACCTCCTACTGTGGGACATAAGGACTTCAGTGTCTTCAGTGTCCTTACATATCCACCCCCAAGACACATCTATACCTTTTTTACTACCTCACTACCACCTCTTGATACCATCTTTTCATGACAAATATGCCACAATTTTCAATAACACCCAAAGCTAGTAACTTTCTTGTTTAACGTTTTATTTTCTAGTGTTAAAAATTGTCCTGGATTTTGTTTGGTTTGGGTTTTGTTTTTTCAAATATCTAGCATTAGTACATCCCAAGAGTGTGAATCATCTTTCAAAAATCTAATACAAGGCCGGAGAATATTTTTTTCTGTAAAAGGACAGATTGATTTTGTGGACTATATGGTCCATATTGGAACTACTTAACTCTGACATTGCAGCAATATAAATGAGTGAGCCTGAGTACGGGAAAGGACCTTTATTTACAAAAACAAGCAGGGGGCAGGATTTAGCTCTAGCCATAGTTTGCTGACCTTGCTCTTACATCAGGTGATCTATGACTTCTTTCGTTTTCCCAAAGATATTCTTTCTAGATGTTTTGGCCCTCTTGCTTCAACCTGGACTCGATTCTTTCCACACCTATTGGAGAGTCATTGTCCTGACATTTCCCCATCCCTCTCTCCTAGGCTGAATTCTTCCTTTCCCGAATCCTCTTTTCTTTCTTTATATCATCCTTTCCATAGCTTGTCTAGAAAAAGGGCATAGCAGGTAAATTTTCTGACTGCATTGGTTCCTCAAATGTCTTTATTATACCCACACACATCTTTGCTATCTTTACTGGGTTTAGAATTCTATATTAGAAATAATTTTCCTTTCAGCATTTTTAACCCTATCATTTTCTTGAAATTTCCAATTATCATTGAGAGATACTTTATTTTGATTCCTGGTCTTATTGGTGTGACTTATTTCATTCTTGCTGGGAAACTTAGCATTTTTCTTTTTCTTCAATATTCAGAAATTATACGATAAAACATTTTATTGTTTTTTGTCTTCATCAATGTATTAGAGACTCAATGGATCCTTTCAACATAGAAATGGGTATCATTTATGGGAATATATTTGGAATAACTTTTTTGGTGAATTATGTCCAAAATTATTTTCCTTTCCAAAATTCCTTCCAGTCAGGACAACCATAATTCATCTTATCTTTTCTCTTCCTCTTTCCCAGCTGAGCATCTCGCTTCTATTTTTTTATTTTAATATTTATCTTTTATGAAACATGAAGTTTTATAATAAAATTGATAGTAATAAAACAAATAAAACAAGCCCAAACATTTTCAAAGGTGTCTCTCCAGAACAGAGATAGGGATTTTGCTTCTCCTTTTCCCTACCATCTGGCTCAATGCCTGGCACATAGTGAATGTTCAGCATATGCCTTGGTTCTATTTTTGAAGACAGTTTTAGGACTTTACCTTTCAACCAGCATGGAAGTTACAACAGGTGATGAAGTAATGGATATAAATATACAAAGAAATACTATTAGAGGATGTAAAGTTCTTTGATCTGGGAGCTTACGGAGCTGATTTGCACAAAGCAGACAGTAACACTGAATGGAGGTATGCTTCCTGGATCCTTCCTAGAACCTCCCTAGAGGAGAATAGCCTTGGATAATACCTATCGTACAAATAAGGATTCCAATGAGAAACATCCCTGATGTTTAGAGATGACATATCATATTAGAGATTTTTAATCATTTTTTTTTTCTTTGCCTGTGTTTCTTCTTGGTTCCTTTGTTTTATTTATTTGTTTTGGTCTCTTCTGTTTCAGAGAGTTTCCTTAAATGTTTGATGCTCCTTAGTTGTTTATATTTATGAATGATATACTACAAAACTGATTAGAATGGGACAGCCATTAGTTTGACATTTTTTAAAAAATATAATTCATTGACCAGCTATGCGAGCCTAGACAAAAATGTAAACTTCAGTGAGCTATACTTTTCTCATGTATAACCTGGGGATATGGAGTCTCTTTCTTGTATGGCAGTTTTTAATACTTAATGAGGTCACATGTGCTAAATGCCTATCAAAAGCCAGATTCTTAAAATTTGTAATGGGCTTTTCAAATTAGCAGTCCCTTCTCTGCTAATTAGCATCTGAAAGGATGATTATAGTATTAATTATCAGTACAATGTACCCGGCAGACATTAGGCTTAAGAATCAGATAAACCAGAAGATGTTTCTCAAGCAACTTTATTACTTCACTTATTTATAAATTTAAAAATATTTGTTGAACATCATCTGTGCCTTTTACTAGCTGAGTGAACTTAAGTAAATTACTAAATGTCCCTCATTATCTCTTAGTCTACTCATCTATAAAATCAAAATAAGAATATCTACATAGCAAGGTAGTTGAGAAATGGAAGGAAACACAAAACTTGTAGTAGATTGTCACTGAGAAATATATAATGTTAAATGATTAAAGAAATGAATTATTAAGTGGTCACATAGCATTTTTTTAACTTGGTTTTCTTGGAGTCTGAACTAGAATAATATTAATATATCTATAAATACATTTTCCTCTAAATGTACTTGTATTGAAGACAAAATATGGTATGTTCAATGTATTTGCTTAACATTATGCAGGCTCTATGGGCCCTTCAAATTTACATCTTCTATGATTCTGGGAGATATAGATTTATCAATCCTTAGGTCATACCCACTGAAGTAAGAAGCTATAGGAAAGGTATTTATGAAAGCAGTATGTCAAGAAAGAGAAGTTTCAGTAGCTTAAATTTTGCTTATGAATCTGGGTTATTTAGCAAGAGTATTTCTCAGATGAAGCTTTTTCCTTATGATGTGATTTATCATTGAAAAAAAAAATGAGGGCACCTGGGTGGTTCTGTGGGTTAAGCCGCTGACTTCAGCTCAGGTCATGATCTCAGGGTCCTGGGATTGAGCTCCGCATCAGACTCTCTGCTCAGCAGGGAGGCTGCTTCCCTCTCCCTCTCTCTGCCTACCTCTCTGCCTACTTGTGATCTCTCTCTGTCAAATAAATAAATAAAATCTTTAAAATAAAGAAAAAAAAAAGAGAAAAGAAAAAAAAAAAGACTCCTGAGGTTTCTGATCTATTTTAAGACTGTCTTAAATGCTCAGGAGGCTTTTTTGTCTTTCTGATTAACTATTTTTATTTCTCAAGAAAAATATCTTCTCATTTGCTATTCTATCACACACACATATGTTTCCATGTGTTTAAGAGGAAGAGTACATCTTGCCAAAGGAAACTACTAGACCCACCCTTGAGAGTTTTATAGGTGCCCCATCACATTGACCTGTGAGTAGTGGTAATATTTTCAACAGATATAACGATTAGGGTGACATGTGGACTTCTAACCATGTTTGGATCAGCTGGCTCTTTTTCAAACTCTGCATTTGTTGCCTTCATATCGACGTCTTCCTTCTGCCACCATTCTCCAGGATCTCATTCATTTATTGGCTGTATTATAGACTGCCTTTATAGTGATAGTTTTTTAGGTACTTCACAGAAAATGGATATTTAGTAAAAGAAAATAGAGGAGTTAACAAGCAAGGAAAAGATCTGAATGTGATTGTTGGTACAACATGCGCTGTACCAGCCTGACAGGGAACTGCCAGGTTTTGCGGTCTCCAGCCTCCTCTCAGGAGTGCGTATGGCAGCTGTCCTCATCACCTTTCACCCTGATTATGGGTTTTAGTTGATATAAGACTGAAACCTGCCTCATTGTTGGCAGGGTAGAAGGAAGATCTAATTCAGGATTCTTGCATTTTAGATTATATTTTGGATGATGTAATATGCACCAATAATTGCAGAGTATTGTTTCCATGAGCCAAGCGTGTAAGAGACTTACTTATCTTCATTCTTGTCATACATGTATCTTCCCTTGGCCCCCCCTTCTTTTCCACCCACCACATTCGTTTGTGACAGTTGCATTTCCTTTAAAGCACATTTTCTTATCCATATTGTATGTTACTCGAGCTCTTTTATTTGGGGTTTTTCACACACCCTTCACATCTTCTCTGCAGTTCCAGTCAATACGCACTAAGACCTAAATACGCCTTCGCATTTCATGGCTGTTCCCTTATCACATGCATTTTCTGTTGCCTCAAGGAAGACCTGTACAATTTTTGTTATTGGAATCTGAATTTTTTCCCTCCCAAGCAGATGGAGGATGTGTAAATGTGTCTAAAGACTCAGAATAGCATTAAGTCTGTTCCCTCCCGACAAAGCCATGGGAGGCAGAGGATTTCTCAGGCACTCATTAAAAACAAGTGGGGAGGGGCGCCTGGGTGGTTCAGTGGTTAAGCCTCTGCCTTCAGCTCAGGTCATGATCTCAGTGTCCTGGGATTGAGCCCCGCATCGGGCTCTCTGCTCAGCAGGGAGCCTGTTTCCCCCCTTCTCTCTTTGCCTGCTTCTCTGCCTACTTGTGATCTCTGTCTGTCAAATAAATAAATAATATATTAAAAAAAAACAACAACAACAATTCTACAAAACTCAGAGAAAACTGCAATACATGTTACCAAGCCTCCTCTACATGTGTTTTTTTTTGGACTGAGGAATCAATCTCCCCATCTTTGGCAAGACAGTATGATTCCCAAATTATCCATGGATGGATTACATTATTTCATCATATATTGGTTAAAAGATGTGGAGTTTTTATATTGTTATTTGTCAGGGCCCCTTCCCAGACAATGTGTGGGAAATAATGCAGCACAGGGAACCTCAATTTACCCACCTGCTACACTGACACTCTCTTGCATAGATTGACTCGGTATATATTAAGATGCGTTTCACAGCAAATAAATCATTTTGGATGGTTAGGTTTCTATGGCAGACCATGAAGGCTCAATTAACCCTTAATAGGATACTCCTCCACTTTTATTTTATACTCCTAATTTACCAAGCCACTCTTTGTTCACCTGATATACCTTATACCTGCACACATACAATTCAGATCCAGCTCTTGTTATTTTATAGTTTGAAGGCTACAGTCATCCTATTCTCATTGAAGCAAACATCTTTCTTTTCCTTTGTGAAAGTAACTCTGAGACATTTGTGATTGAGCTTAGGCATTGTCTCTTGTAGAAAGCTTTCTCTGATTCCTTCCTAGCCTATCCACCACCCACTAGAGTTACGTGAGTTCTCTGGTTTCCCATCATAACCCAGGCAGATGAAGTGTCAGTACCATACTACACTGCTTAAACAGTAGATTAAGATGCTATTATTAGCCTTCTCTTTGATTTACTAGATTTAAATTCTTGATTATCAAGAATTTAAAGATGTGCCCAAGAATTGGTAGTTGCTCTATATGTTTCCTTAAATGGCAACTTAATTGGCAGTCACACAAGTATGGTCTCCAGGAGTCCACCTCTAGCACACTCTCTTCCTCTATTCCTGCCAAACACAGTGAAGCTCTCTGAGAGTCTCAAATTCACTTCTGGAAGAATCTGAGTCATTATCAGCAAAGAAATCTTTACACTGTCTAGGCGGCTTGGGGAAATCCAGTAACATGTGAGATGGGATGGAGGGGGGATTATATGGGAAATCTAGAAGCAACAGAAGTACATGCTCTGCAGGAAGAGTGCTGATGTTAGATATCTTAAAGTGGACACAGATGTCTCTGCAGAGATGACTCAGGGGACACCAGGTATCATATACATATAACCCCCACAGGTAAGTCAGATTCTGTCTATATGGAATGGCAAAAATTCCACAGACTTTGCTTTAATCTAGGATGATTTATCAACACTTACTCACCAATTTAATGATTTTCTAATCTCATCTGTCTACTGGCTACTCTTTGAAGCTTTCCTTTATCATATCACTCTTCTTCTGCAGAAATCTCATAGTTCTCCGTGGTCCTAGTGCCAGTTTATAAATATCCCCTCCAGGTTCCCATTACACTGTAGTTGCCACTCCCTGTAGCATTTAATGGCTACTCCCTTACAGCACTCAAAGAGAGCACAGAATATTGACACTGGACAGAATTTTTGAACACATCTAGTTTATCCTTCTTGTTACACACCTAAGGAAACTGACACCCAAAAAGTAACATGTTTTGTTCAAGTGCTCACAAATAATTAGAAGTGCAAGGGTGACAATCTATATAACCTAATTTTAAGTTTATTGTTCTGGCTGTTATATTAACAATCTCTACCTTGTCATACTTAACAAATTCTATCTTGTATTTATGTTGAAATATGGCTTATCTTTTCCTTGAAGGCCAGATATCTGTCTGATTTGCCTCTGTATGAGCTCAGGTCCAGAAAGGAAAGACAGAACATTAAAATTGGTCATTTATATTTAATTTAAGGGACTATTCACAAAGTTGTGGGCAGGGTTTATGTTCTTCTTTTTTTTTTTTAATTTTTTATTTATTTATTTATTTATTTTTAATTTTTTATTTTTTATAAACATATATTTTTATCCCCAGGGGTACAGGTCTGATAATCACCAGGTTTACACACTTCACAGCACTCACCAAAGCACATACCCTCCCCAATGTCCATAACCCCACCGCCCCTTCTCCCAACCCCCCTCCCCCCAGCAAGCCTCAGTTTGTTTTGTAAGATTAAGGGTCACTTATGGTTTGTCTCCCTCCCAAACCCATCTTGTTTCATTGATTCTTCTCCTACCCACTTAAGCCCCCATGTTGCATCACCACTTCTTCATATCAGGGAGATCATATGATAGTTGTCTTTCTTTGCTTGACTTATTTCGCTAAGCATGATACGCTCTAGTTCCATCCATGTTGTTGCAAATGGCAAGATTTCATTTCTTTTGATGGCTGCATAGTATTCCATTGTGTATATATACCACATCTTCTTGATCCATTCATCTGTTGATGGACATCTAGGTTCTTTCCATAGTTTGGCTCTTGTGGACATTGCTGCTATAAACATTCGGGTGCATGTGCCCCTTTGGATCACTACATTTGTATCTTTAGGGTAAATACCCAATAGTGCAATTGCTGGGTCATAGGGCAGTTTTATTTTCAACATTTTGAGGAACCTCCATGCTGTTTTCCAGAGTGGCTGCACCAGCTTGCATTCCCACCAACAGTGTAGGAGGGTTCCCCTTTCTCCGCATCCTCGCCAGCATCTGTCATTTCCTTACTTGTTGATTTTAGCTATTCTGACTGGTGTGAGGTGATATCTCATTGTGGTTTTGATTTGTATTTCCCTGATGCCGAGTGATATGGAGCACTTTTTCATGTGTCTGTTGGCCATCTGGATGTGTTCTTTGCAGAAATGTCTGTTCATGTCCTCTGCCCATTTCTTGATTGGATTATTTGTTCTTTGGGTGTTGAGCTTGCTAAGTTCTTTATAGATTCTGGACACTAGTCCTTTATCTGATATGTTGTTTGCAAATATCGTCTCCCATTCTGTCAGTTGTCTTTTGATTTTGTTAACTGTTTCCTTTGCTGTGCAAAAGCTTTTGATCTTGATGAAATCGCAATAGTTCATTTTTTCCCTTGCTTCCCTTGCCTTTTGCGTTGTTCCTAGGAAGATGTTGCTGCGGCAGAGGTCAAAGAGGTTGCTGCCCGTGTTCTCCTCAAGGATTTTGATGGATTCCTTTTGCACATTGAGGTCCTTCATCCATTTTGAGTCTATTTTTGTGTGTGGTGTAAGGAAATGGTTCAATTTCATTTTTCTGCATGTGGCTGTCCAATTTTCCCAGCACCATTTATTGAAGAGGCTGTCTTTTTTCCATTGGACATTCTTTCCTGCTTTGTCTAAGATTAGTTGGCCATAGAGTTGAGGGTCTATTTCTGGGCTCTCTATTCTGTTCCATTGATCTATGTGTCTGTTTTTGTGCCAATACCATGCTGTCTTGATGATGACAGCTTTGTAATAGAGCTTGAAGTCCGGAATTGTGATGCCACCAACGTGGGCTTTCTTTTTCAATATCCCTTTGGCTATTCGAGGTCTTTTCTGGTTCCATATAAATTTTAGCATTATTTGTTACATTTCTTTGAAAAAGATGGATGGTACTTTGATAGGAATTGCATTAAATGTGTAGATTGCTTTAGGTAGCATAGACATTTTCACAATACTTATTCTTCCAATCCAGGAGCATGGAACATTTTTCCATTTCTTTGTGTCTTCCTCAATTTCTTTCATGAGTACTTTATAGTTTTCTGAGTATAGATTCTGTGTCTCTTTGGTTAGGTTTATTCCTAGGTATCTTATGGTTTTGGATGCAATTGTAAATGGGATTGACTCCTTAATATCTCTTTCTTCTGTCTTGCTGTTGGTGTAGAGAAATGCAACTGATTTCTGTGCATTGATTTTATATCCTGACACTTTACTGAATTCCTGTATAAGTTCTAGCAGTTTTGGAGTGGAGTCTTTTGGGTTTTCCACATATAGTATCATATCATCTGCGAAGAGTGATAATTTGACTTCTTCTTTGCCAATTTGGATGCCTTTAATTTCCTTTTGTTGTCTGATTGCTGAGGCTAGGACCTGTAGTACTATGTTGAATAGCAGTGGTGATAATGGACATCCCTGCCGTGTTCCTGACCTTAGCGGAAAAGCTTTCAGTTTTTCTCCATTGAGAATGATATTTGCGGTGGGTTTTTCATAGATGGCTTTGATGATATTGAGGTATGTGCCCTCTATCCCTACACTTTGAAGAGTTTTGATCAGGAAGGGATGCTGTACTTTGTCAAATGCTTTTTCAGCATCTATTGAGAGTATCATATGGTTCTTGTTCTTTCTTTTATTGATGTGTTGTATCACATTGACTGATTTGCGGATGTTGAACCAACCTTGCAGCCCTGGAATAAATCCCACTTGGTCGTGGTGAATAATCTTTTTAATGTACTGTTGAATCCTATTGGCTAGTATTTTGTTGAGTATTTTCGCATCTGTGTTCATCAAGGATATTGGTCTATAGCTCTCTTTTTTGGTGGGATCCTTGTCTGGTTTTGGGATCAAGGTGATGCTGGCCTCATAAAATGACTTTGGAAGTTTTCCTTCCATTTCTATTTTTTGGAACAGTTTCAGGAGAATAGGGATTAGTTCTTCTTTAAATGTTTGGTTTAATTCCCCCGGGAAGCCATCTGGCCCTGGGCTTTTGTTTGTTTGGATATTTTTAATGACTGTTTCAATCTCCTTACTGGTTATGGGTCTGTTCAGGCTTTCTATTTCTTCCTGGTTCAGTTGTGGTAGTTTATATGTTTCTAGGAATGCATCCATTTCTTCCAGATTGTCAAATTTATTGGTGTAGAGTTGCTCATAGTATGTTCTTATAATCGTTTGTATTTCTTTGGTGTTAGTTGTGATCTCTCCTCTTTCATTCATGATTTTATTTATTTGGGTCCTTTCTCTTTTCTTTTTGATAAGTCGGGCCAGGGGTTTATCAATTTTATTAATTCTTTCAAAGAACCAGCTCCTAGTTTCGTTGATTTTTTCTATTGTTTTTTTGGTTTCTATTTCATTGATTTCTGCTCTGATCTTTATGATTTCTCTTCTCCTGCTGGGCTTAGGGTTTCTTTCTTGTTCTTTCTCCAGCTCCTTTAGGTGTAGGGTTAGGTTGTGTACCTGAGACCTTTCTTGTTTCTTGAGAAAGGCTTATACCGCTATATATTTTCCTCTCAGGACTGCCTTTGTTGTGTCCCACAGATTTTGAACCGTTGTATTTTCATTATCATTTGTTTCCATGATGTTTTTCAATTCTTTTTTAATTTCCTGGTTGACCCATTCATTCTTTAGAAGGATGCTGTTTAGTCTCCATGTATTTGAGTTCTTCTCAAACTTCCTTTTGTGGTTGAGTTCTAGCTTTAGAGCATTGTGGTCTGAAAATATGCAGGGAATGATCCCAATCTTTTGATACCGGTTGAGTCCTGATTTAGGACCGAGGATGTGATCTATTCTGGAGAATGTTCCATGTGCACTAGAGAAGAATGAGTATTCTGTTGCTTTGGGATGAAATATTTTGAATATATCTGTGATGTCCATCTGGTCCAGTGTGTCGTTTAAGGCCTTTATTTCCTTGCTGATCTTTTGCTTGGATGACCTGTCCATTTCAGTGAGGGGAGTGTTAAAGTCCCCTACTATTATTGTATTATTGTTGATGTGTTTCTTTGATTTTGTTATTAATTGGTTTATATAGTTGGCTGCTCCCACGTTGGGGGCATAGATATTTAAAATTGTTAAATCTTCTTGTTGGACAGACCCTTTGAGTATGATATAGTGTCCTTCCTCATCTCTTATTATAGTTTTTGGCTTAAAATCTAATTGATCTGATATAAGGATTGCCACTCCTGCTTTCTTCTGATGTCCATTAGCATGGTAAATTCTTTTCCACCCCCTCACTTTAAGTCTGGAGGTGTCTTCGGTCTTAAAATGAGTTTCTTGGAGGCAACATATAGATGGGTTTTGTTTTTTTATCCATTCTGATACCCTGTGTCTTTTGACAGGGGCATTTAGCCCATTAACATTCAGGGTAACTATTGAGAGATATGAATTTAGTGCCATTGTATTTCCTGTAAGGTGACTGTTACTGTATATGGTCTCTGTTCCTTTCTGATCTACCACTTGTAGGCTCTCTCTTTGCTTAGAGGACCCCTTTCAATTTTCCTGTAGAGCTGGTTTGGTGTTTGCAAATTCTTTCAGTTTTTGTTTGTCCTGGAAGCTTTTAATCTCTCCTTCTATTTTCAATGATAGCCTAGCTGGATATAGTATTCTTGGCTGCATGTTTTTCTCGTTTAGGGCTCTGAAAATATGCCAGCTCTTTCTGGCCTGCCAGGTCTCTGTGGATAAGTCAGCTGCCAATCTAATATTTTTACCATTGTATGTTACAGACTTCTTTTCCCGGGCTGCTTTCAGGATTTTCTCTTTGTCACTGAGACTTGTAAATTTTACTATTAGGTGACGGGGTGTGGGCCTATTCTTATTGATTTTGAGGGGCGTTCTCTGAACCTCCTGAATTTTGATGCTCATTGCCTTTGCCATATTGGGGAAATTCTCCCCAATAATTCTCTCCAGTATACCTTCTGCTCCCCTCTCTCTTTCTTCTTCTTCTGGAATCCTAATTATTCTAATGTTGTTTCGTCTTATGGTGTCACGTATCTCTCGAATTCTCCCCTCGTGGTCCAGTAGCTGTTTTTCCCTCTTGTGCTCAGCTTCTTTATTCTCTGTCATTTGGTCTTCTATATCACTAATTCTTTCTTCTGCCTCATTTATCCTAGCAGTGAGAGCCTCCATTTTTGATTGCACCTCATTAATAGCTTTTTTTTATTTCAACTTGGTTAGATTTTAGTTCTTTTATTTCTCCAGAAAAGGCTTTTATATCTCTCGAGAGGGCTTCTCTAATATCTTCCATGCCTTTTTCGAGCTCGGCTAGAACCTTGAGAATTGTCATTCTGAACTCTAGATCTGACATATTACCGATGTCTGTATTGATTAGGTCCGTAGCTTTCGGTACTGCCTCTTGTTCTTTTTTTGTGTGTGTTGAATTTTAACGTCTTGTCATTTTGTCACACAAGGAAATATTCAGGGAAAAAGTGCATGATGCATGAAATGTATTCTCAAATACTCAAGAATGTATGCATAGTTTTCCTAGGCTTATACATGTCTTCCTATAGAGAGAGAAGGGGAAGGAAGAAAGGAGAGAGAGAATGTAAACAGGTCAAAATCATAATAGGAACAACTGGATAAAGGGGATATGCCTTTACCATCTATGGCTTTACCATCTATGCAACTTTTCCACAACTGTATTTTCAAATACATTTTAAAAATGTTTTTAACCCAACCTTTGAGATTTCTGACTTTGATTCCAGAAGCTAGTGCCTCCACCATACTCTGACCCCAGATGTGTGCAATGCCAACTTTAAAACAGTTGTCTCAGGTTCTGTCTTATGCAGGAAACCTGGGATCCTCTCTGCACATTTGGAACATGCTAACATTTCAGCAAGTTTTTACAAAACGGGGAAAGAGTGCCCCCTTTCAAAAAAAAATTTAGAAATTATATGCAATATAAAAAAAAAACAAAGAACAAAATTTCTACATGTTTACTAACACAAAACCCCTAATTTCATTTTTCTCTGGTGCCACCACGTTGCTCTTCTCCTGGGTTTTGCAGTGTGAATTGATTTGCCAGCACTTTGTTTGTTCTGCGAGTCAGTTTCCACTCCTCCACCAGATTTCCGTTTTCCAAAAATGTGTTGACAGCTTTTGTTCTTTATGCTCCCCTTCTTGTCATCCTTAAGCACTTATTTTTAAATCCTTTACTTGTTTTAACAGCCTTACTGAAATACAGTTCACATACCATACAATTTACCCATTAACACGTATAATTCCTTGATTTTCAGTACAGGCATCACCACAGTCAATTTTAAAACATTGTCATGACTTAAGAGAAACAAATCTGCAACCTTTTGCTATCATTCTCCTTTCTCTCCTCCCTCAAGCTCTAAGATGACTCTATTTTCTGTGTTGTAGATTTTACTATTCTGGACACCTCATGTGAATAGAGTCATATGTGACCATTAGTGAATGGCTTCTTTCATTTAACATGTTTTCAAGGTTCATCCCTGTAGTGGCATGGCTTGGTCTTTTTTATTCCCCAAAATATTGTATCATAGGAATATGTTATCTTTAATTCACCCATTTCTCAGTTGATGGATGTTTGAATTGTTTCCATCTTTTGACCTTATAAATAAGATAGCTATAAACATTTGTTTACAAGTTTTTGTGTAGACCCATGTTTTCATTTCTGGGGAGTGTATACCGAGAAGTGGAATTGCTGGGTCTTATGTTAACTCTATGTTGAACTTTTTGATCAACTGCCACACTGTTTCCAAATTGGCTGCACCGTTTTTCATCCCCACCAACATTGCATGGGGGTCCTAATTTCTCCACATTCCCACCAACATTTGTATTCTTTTTGATTTTAGCCAGCGTTGTAGGTGTGAAGTTTTGGTAAATATTGATTTTGATTTGCATTTTCCTGATGGTTAATGATATTGAGCCGTTTTCATCTAATCTTTAACTCTTAATGGAATTTTGGAAAGAGGGGAGTGTTTGGTCTATTTCATTTAAGGTGATACACAGTAGCTTATTTAAACAGTAACATGACAAATTTTTCTTCTAAATATTTGAAAGCACACAATGTCAAGCCTTTAACAACATATAAAGTGTTCTTCTATGCTTTTTACATATTACAGTTACCGAGTGATTAAGGGACAGTGAAATTCTGCCCTTAATTTGCTCTGTAAGATTACTTCTTCTGTGGGGTTGAGGAATTCACTCAGATGGCTCCTCAGCGTTTACTATAAGGCAGAGCAGAACTGATTGCCAAAGCCTCTAAAGCCCAGGGCCTTTTTAACACCAAGTTCCATACATCTGTTGTGAATAAGTGTGTAGCACAGGTGATAAATATCAAAGAAATTTGAGGGCTTCGACGTGGACGCATAGCATATGTCTCAGAGATGGAAGGAAAGGTGTTTTTTTTTTTTATTATTAACATGTATTTTTATCCCCAGGGTTACAGGTCTGTGAATCAGCACTCACCAAAGCACATACCCTCCCCAATGTCCATAACCCCACCGCCCCTTCTCCCAACCCCCCTCCCCCCAGCAACCCTCAGTTTGTTTTGTAAGATTAAGGGTCACTTATGGTTTGTCTCCCTCCCAATCCCATCTTGTTTCATTGATTCTTCTCCTACCCACTTAAGCCCCCATGTTGCATCACCACTTCCGCATATCAGGGAGATCATATGATAGTTGTCTTTCTCTGTTTGACTTATTTCGCTAAGCATGATATGCTCTAGTTCCATCCATATGGTCGCAAATGGCAAGATTTCATTTCTTTTGATGGCTGCTTAGTATTCCATTGTGTATATATACCGCATCTTCTTGATCCATTCATCTGTTGATGGACATCTAGGTTCTTTCCATAGTTTGGCTATTGTGGACATTGCTGCTATAAACATTCGGGTGCACGTGCCCCTTTGGATCACTACGTTTGTATCTTTAGGGTAAATACCCAGTAGTGCAATTGCTGAAATCCCAACAGTTCATTTTTGCCCTTGCTTCCCTAGGCAAGGTGTTTTAAAGGGGCTTTTGCACTTTAGTCACAGTGTATCACACCCGCCCTATGATAACAGTACAAGTTGGGTGGCAGATATGTGCGAAGTCATGTTGTTATATGTGCTCTTGGACATGTTTCTGTAGTAAAAGCCATTAAAAGAAAAAAATAGATGTAGTAAAACCATTAAATAAAAAACAAAGATGTTGGGTGCCTCAAAGGGAGAGGGAGGTGGGGTCAGGTGGAGACCTGGCAAGGGTGCATTAGTCCATCAAGACCAGAAGTTAGCTCTCTGAATAAAGGCATCTCAGAAAGTATATTTCCTTTGAGATTGGGAAGGAAACCTCTTTCCGTATAACAGGAAGGAAGAGGAAAAAGAAGAATGGGGAGACTTTTTTAAAAGGATTTGGGTTTGTTTTGTTTTGTGAGAGGCTCGATCACTACTTTCTTGCTCTTCTGTGAGCTCTGACCCAGCACATCCGCTGGGCAACTGAAGATGGCCTAAGTTTGAGGAAAGTAAAGGAAATTTGAAATAGATCTGAGGGCCACCAGGGTGTCTCAGTCGGTTAAGAATCTGCCTTCGATTCCGGTGATGACCCAGGTGTCCTGGAATTGAGTCCTGCTCCTGCTTGGTAGGAAGCCTGCTTCTCCCTCTACCTCTGTCACTCCCTCTGATTGTGCCCCTGCTCTCTGTCAAATAAAATAAATTAGATCTGAGTACACTGAGGAGAGAATGTACTAAGGAAATAGTGACCTAACTCCATTTATTTTGTTCAAGTTAATAAGTCTTGGATAAATATATGTGGAATGAATGAATGATTTCCAGGTAGTGCTGGGGCTGAATTTCATGTGGCATCAGTCGACTCTGTTGTGAGTAGACTCAGTTTTGACATGGGAGATTTAATCCAACAATAATCAGTTACATACAGAAAGGCATTTCTAAAAAAGGCAGAGAGACAAGATTTTGCCACACAGGAAGGACTGAAGGGGATTAGATGGGGTCATTCACTTGTACTAGAGCCTGTTTTGTTTTGTTTTGTTTTGTTTTGTTTTTTAACTGAAGAATGGCTGATGCAATATCACATTAGTGTCAGGTATGCAACTCTATGCTCTGCTGTGCTCATCACAACTGTGGCTACCACATGTCACCAGATTACGCTGTTACAGTACATTGGACTCTGTTTCCTTTGCTGGACTGGTGCTTTTTACATGTTGGTTACCTAACAATCCATCAGTGAGGAAAGGAAGAACAAGGCCTTGCGGGATAGGCAAGAAGTGGAAAGTGGATGAGGTAGAGTAGAAAAATTAACAGGGACATAGAAGCTGGAAGGACAGGGGCATGAGGCAGAGGGACAGAATGTCAAACTATAGGATTCTGATGCCAGAAATATTCCCAGTAATGAGCTCTACAGGGTGGCAAGAAGTGCACTGGATTGGCCATAATGGACTCTAAAATGAGATTATGTAGGAACCGGCAAGCTGCGTTACTGGCTGGTCTGTACGCATAGATTTAGAGCCTCCTGCACCCCTTCTTCACCTCTCCAGGTTCCTTGGCCGGGGCCCCATCCCACCTATTGTCCCCCTCAGGGCCTCCACCGCATCAAATCTGCATTCTTTCTGAGACCCCAACATTCAGATAGTGTAGGGTCAATGATAACCTGGACAAGAAGCTACAAGTGTGGTAAGTGAGCGAGGTCATGGACACCTGGTTTTTTGTTTTAGCACTGAGCATCCTGAGACTGTCCAGAAGATTACCTCGGATGTTCTCTAGCACACTCACCCCATTTTGAGTCCCAGTCTGAGGTGTGGTTGCCTTCCCTCCAGAGCCCTGTTTTAAGTGTGGGAATGTGTGCCATCATGGCCCCCCTCACCTCCCCCCAAAAAAAGCATTCCATGGAGTTCCATGATAAGCCCCCAAATATCTGTATCCTGGCACACAATCTAGAACTCACCTCTGGTTCTTAAATTGCACTTGTTCTGGGGAAGAGCTACCGTGGCTCTACTAAGGCCGTGAATATTGAAGGTGGCATACCGCCATCCTAGCCATAGTAAAGGCCGTATCTTATATAATGTCATCAAGTGTGGATATAAGGCAGGCACCAAGATCACCTTCCCCCAAAGGGGATGCCTTGCCTGACAGCCTGCAGGTATTGCTTACATACTCAAGGAACAGAGCCATGCCTTTTTGGTATAAGGCATCGGTAGGCTGTGCCAGATTCCAGTCTGCCTCAAAGTGGTGGTGCCTGGATCAGACTGAGGAAGGAGAGGAGTGGGACAGGGTCCTGAGAAGTGGATGATTAGACATCAACTTCTGTTCTACCTCTTCAAAGGTGTCTTATCCTGGAAGGTGGTAGCTGCCTTGTCAACATTCCTACCACTAACAGCTAAGTGATGCTTTTGTTCAAAAAAACATCTTCAGTCCAGCAGCCTGAAGAAACACCCAGGGAAGGGAAGCACTTCCAGTAGGAAAGCTCAATGTCAAGTTTAACATGACTTAAAGGACAGATTCTTCAGCAGCATCTAGGGTATTCTTTGATGCTACCCCAACCAGCCCAAGATCAACCCAAACAACACTCCACCCCCTGAAAACACTCCCATTCAGAGTTCACTCACTTGTGGGAAACTCTGATCACTGACTTCTAAATAATGATTAAGCTATTGTAACACAATAACTGTGAAGAAACAACAGTGGCTTAATCATTATTTTCTGAAAACTATTTCTGTCTTTAATCTTCCTCAGATATAGAAGACTTGCTGTAAGGGTGTAAAACATTCAATGAGGGGAGAGGTGTGAGCTACTATACGTTTTCAGTAAGGCTAAGCCATGGGACAGGCTTCATCAGAGAGGGAATGGGCTTTTGGGGGCTTTCGGGGGCACATGATACATATTTCTCAAGAGGTCCAGGAGATTGGTCACCTTTTAGAAGCTGAAGGATGCAATCAGTAATAGCTGAACTGATTTACCCAAACCCATGCTCCCAAGACAGTACACAGAACAGACAACATGTTATTAGAGAAATATTTCTTCCTCACAAGCCATTATTTTGGGGTAGGAAATCCCCCTCCCCCCCCCAAAAAAAAACCCTCTCACTGGAAATTCTGGAGAAGGGTTTTCTGTCTAAATAAATAGTAGACACACATCTCTGCACACAGTGCCTTCAGGAATCTTGAGAGTAGCTGGAGGCCACTGCATAGCTTGATGCCCACAAATGGCCTTTGGGTGGGGCGCAGGCTCCCTGAGGGGAATGGAGAGGGGATACCTCTGATGTGGTAGCTGCTCCTTAAATGCCACAACTTTCTGGGGCTGTGTGTCCTGGTTTCTGAGCTGTCTGTTACTTCCAGGAAGGCCTTGGCCAGCAGAGACGGCTTCTTCCTTACAAGACCTGGTATTTGCCTCCTTTCAGGCAGGAAGCCTGGAGTTGAAAGGAAACCCTGGGACAGGCTGTGCCTGGGCCTGCACTTGTGCTTTCTGCTGAGTTTTCCCAAACTTGGTTGGGGAGGGAATGGGCTGCTGAGGGCAGGTGCTGCCTATTGCATGCCAACGCCCCATTTTCTCCTCTTGGGACTTCCCAACAGCTGTCATGATTTTCTGAGCTTCAGGTATCCCAATAAAGGTAGCTCTACCATTAAGCAGGCCTCTGCTTTCCACAGATAGGGGACTATGCTTCTCCTGGGAGTTTCCTTGACTTTTGCATTTTATCTCAAGAGTAAGTCATTGCAAAAAATCCTTCATTTTTTTACTGAAAATAGAAGGAGCCTGACCCTTCCGGGAAGGGCTTTCAGGAGGCAGCTGACCCTTCTGTGATAGGGTCTGGGAAGGCTGGCTTCCCCAGCTTTACCTTCCATACCTGTGTCCTGAGTAGGGAACCTATTCTTTGATGCCACATCTTCAGTAGGGAACCTGTTCATTCTCGGTTGGGATGTTCCCAGTCCTGCATCCCCTCCACCATGCTCTTGTGCCTTGGGACCAGAGGCCTCATGGTCTATGCAGCAGGTGGGGGATTCTTATTCTGGCACTTTCTTAAGACATGTTTAGGCACCCAGGGCTCCTGCTATTGTTCCACAGTAATTCCTGTGTCCTCTGGATGGACATACAGCACCTGGGAAGCTCTCGTGTCCCTGGGGGAGACACCCTGGGCAGGAGTCAGCCCTCTAAGTCAAAGAATCTGATGCAGGGGGTAGGCCAGTGCATTGGGCTTTGTCCCAGCTATGCTCCCTCTTCTCCAGCATAAGCTTTAACTCAGGCAAGAGTTGTTCTTTGAGATTCAATGATTCAGGATCCTGCGGAACTGGTATGTTTGATGGGATAGTGGTTTTGACTTGATGCTCATTCTGCTTTATAATATGAGGCCTTACTGTCTTGCCGGTTGTCAAAATTCTAGATTGTGGTTGACCTGCATCAAGTTCCTTGGCCCTGGATATCTTCCTGGACAACAGGTTCTGGATTCCTCATCTCTTCCTTGTTGCCCTCCTCTTCTACCACTGGAATTTGCACTTTTATCCTTTGGCTCACGTCTGGCCCCAGCTTACAGGTGGCTGTGAGGACTGTCCGTTGCTAATGGTGACATGTGAGACAGGTGTAAGAGTCTGTCTGCCATCCTTAGTTTTCAGGACATCCTCTGCAAACTGATGTTTGATAATAGAGAGTGATTCCCTCAGAATTCTCTGTTCTTCTTTGCCCACAGTTGAGATGGCAGGGCGAGGACCATCCGGAATGGGGGCTGAATTTGCTGTTCCTGCTTTGTCTCCGTGGAGAGATTTCAAGCTTCCTCTGTAGGAGTTGAAGCCCTCAGCTTTAGAATTTGCTGCAGGAATGGGGTTGGTTGAACAGGAAAAGCTTCAAGGGAATGTGGCCTTTCTCAATTTAAAGATCTCTATGGATTCAAGAACCCTGGAGGGAAGGCCCCATAGCGTCCTCCAATGAAACCTTTTAATATGGGCTTCCAGCATCTGTTCTGCACTAGATTCAACAAAGGGAAGCTCCTGGAAGGTATTCAGGGAGTAGTCCTCAACCTCTGACAGTGGCAAGTTTTCTCTGTTTTACTTCAGCCTGGGATTTCTCAGAAAAGAAGTGATCTTTGCTTCATTGTATGCCATGAATTAAGCACAGTCCCAGACAACTGACCCTCAGTGATTTCCACAGACCTTTGGCACAAATGTATTTTCAGGACATTTTCAAGTTGTCTCTGATCTATGGTCTCCACAGACACCATGGAGTTTTTCTCTGATGGGCTCCTCAGTTTTTTCTCAGAATCATACCCCATATCATTATCTAAAGAGCTCTTTGGGTCACTCAACAGATTTTGGGGGCCATTCTCTGGGTTGTGTCCCTGATCCTTCTCCAGGTAATCATTGTTCTTCTCCACGTCATCACTGTACTTCTCCAGGACATTGTTATGCTTCTCCATGTCACCTTTGTACTTTTCCAGGTCATTGTTATCTAACTGAACTATTTCTGAGTCCTCCTCATAAATACTTTCATAGTCACTCAATTTTCTTTGTTTCTTAGAGATCCATGAGCGTCCACGATAACACTGTGACTCAGGTAGCTGTGGAAGAGTACTTGGACGCATCGGCATTGTTAGAGACTCAATGATCCTGTGGGGCAGGTCCCACTGGTGTTGGATGAGCCTCTTTTGAAAGTGACTCTCTTGTTTTTTCCGAAGCTCAACACTGATAGAAAGCTGTCTAGGAGGGATAGAGATTGCAGCATAGGCCTGGGAGGCCCGGTGTGTGAGAGAATGGTTAGGAGCTAAAGGACAAAATTCCTCCTGGGATCTTTGGACAATAGTGGTAAACCCCACACACGTTCCTGCTCTTTCTGCAACATGTTCCATTCCAGATGTTGCATTTCATTTGATATGAGACTCTCTGATTCATTCTGAGGTCTCCACAGATCTTGATGTGGGGTAGAGGACCAGATGGCAGGATTGGGAGTGAGGATTGAAAGTGGGCCTGCGGCTGGACCTGAGGCTGGACCTGAGGGATTGGTTGGCACTAGGTTTGAGGCAGGCATTGAGGTTGGTTCTCAGGCAAGGATGGAGGAAGTGGATGGGGAACTACTGGGGATTCCTCTTCTGTAGAGGCATTTGAGATTTTATTAAAAATAAAGATGGAGGAACAATTATCTGAGACATCTGCAGCAGAGAACAAGGACTCACTATGCAGAGTTGTGAGACCCCAGAAGAGCAGCATGTGGGTTTGCTGTGACTGGCCCTCCTCCAAGGTTGCAGGATATGGGCGCTGCTCCTGCATAGGCAGCTCCTTTGATTGGTCTTTGCTGCTCCAGAAAGGAAGGGAGGGTGCCAAATCATGCTTATCAGCACTTGTTTGTTTTGGAAAAGAACGCTTTGTTTCCTTCGACCTTAGGAAGTCACTCATCTTTTGGACTTGTTTCTCTAGAAGTGCCAGGGCATCAGGGCTGAGAAGTGAGAGGGTAACAGGCTCTACAAGGTTGGCTGCAGGGTCTCCCCTAGAAGAAGCCTCGGAAGAATGGAGGGCCATAAACTCTTGATGGAAAGCACGTGGAGCCAGGGTTGAAGGGAAGAAGTTTCTGGCATGTGTTTGCCACCAAGGGAGGTCTAAAACTGACAAGCTGGAGGGGTCAATGCCTATGATTGTTGGGACAGAAGTAGACAACCCACCAGAGCTCCCTGGGGGTGAGCTCTCTGGAACAGGCTTCCTTCAGATGGAAGCAGAATCCAGATCTCCGGACAGATATTAAAACGTACAAATCAGAAGATAAGTAAGTATAGCGTAATGCTTCAGAAATACTACACTGTAATCAAAGAGACCTTGACTTGAATCTCAGCTTTAGCATTTTCTACCTCATAAACTTGGGAAAGTAATTTGACTACCCTAAAATGCAGTTTTCTCCGGGTGCCTGGGTGGTCAGTTGGTTAAGTGTCTGCCTTTGGCTCGGGTCATGATCCCAGGGTTCTGGGATCAAGCCCTCAGTCAGGCACCCTGTTCAGCAGGGTGGCTGTTTCTCCCCCTGCCTGCTGGTCTCCCTGCTCAAGCTTTCCTCCCCTCTCTCTATCAAATAAATAAATAAAATCTTTAAGAAAAAATAAAAATAAATATTCAAAATGCAGTTTCCTCATCGATCTACATTATAGAATTATTATAGGAATTGAAAGAGATGAGGCATCAATGCATATTCCATACATTTAAAACTTATCTTGAATACATAGAGCTCAAAAATATTATTTTTATCATGCTTTTTCATAGATTAACTTTTTATCCTTTTGTGTGTGTGTGTGTGTGTGTGTGTGTGTGTGTGTGTGTCTTTTCAGACATCAGCAATACAAATTTGGATAAAAATGAGTGTCTGCGGGAGTATCTGGGTTGCACAGTTGGGTAAGTGTCCGACTCGGTTTCAGTTTGGGTCATGATCTCAGGGTCTTCAGATCAAGCCCCACGTCCAGCTCCATGTTCCGTGTGGAATTAGTTGAGATTCTCTGTCCTTTTCTCTCTGTCCCTCCCACTTGTGCTCGCTCTCTTTCTCTCTAAGACACACACACATATACAGACAAATAAATAAATAAATCTTAAAAAAAAAAAACAAAAATGAGTGCCTATGTCAAGGAGTTTATATTCTAGGGGTGCCTGGGTGGCTCAGTGGTTGATTGCCTGCCTTCAGCTCAGGTCATGATCCGAGAGTCCAGGGATCAAACCCCACATCTGGCGGTGCCCTGCTCAGCGGGTAGCCTGCTTCTCCCTCTCCCTCTGCTCCTCCTCCCCACCCTGCTCATGCTCTCTCTCTCTCTGTCTCTGTCTCTCTCTCGATCACTCTTTTATTTTTAAATAAATAAAAAACCTTAAAAAGAAAAAGGAGACTGTATTCTATCGGAATAGATAGAATAGCAACAAAATGGACTGTGGCAAATGCAAAACCATCAGCATGAACAAAGTGCCACAAAAGCACAGAGAAGCAGCAACTGATTTTGCCTAGAAAAGGAGAATAGGGTTCTCAGAAAAGATTCCATAGTCTTATTTACCTTGATGAGGAGTTGGGAGGTCATCAAGATATTCAATCCAATTTAGTTTTTGAGGAATGAATATGCACTTGGTATGGACGGTTGAGGGCACTAAAATATAAATAAGATAACATCCCAACAGAATTCCACAATCGGAAAATACAGAGCTGAAAGGGACATAGGCTGGAGGCTGAGATGCTGTCCTAGTACTTTCCCCACTCCCTTGCTGTTGAGTGTATCCACAAAACTAGTTGTAAGCGATGAATGGGGCAGAAGTGATGTGAACATTCCAGAACAGAGTATAGAAAAGAAAGCCTAAGGGCACATATTCCCCTGGTGCAGGTACAAGATGGTAGAATTTCCGGGATAATGTGTCACCCAAGTTATACCACTGTACAAGCTGGGAATTCATTTTGGTGGTAGTACATCACTCAGACTGGGGAGCTGCTTGTTACCATACCGTAACCCAAACATCCTGACGCACTCAGGATGATAATGTTCACGGAGCATGATACCACATTTTAAAGTGGAAGAAACCACGGTGTCAAAAGGAGTCGGAGAAAGGATTGACCTCAGCTAAAGTGGGAGGAGGGGTTGTTACGAAACCAACCGAAATGTGTAACTAAACTGCACTTTCTAATATTTTCCCTCCTCACACGTCAGTATTTTTCAGAATTTAATCTTAAGATCCTACTAAGGACATACACCCTCATTTGGCCAACAAAACCACATTATGTCATGGGGTCATAGTGCATATCAAGGCTACAAAAACAGTTGTGAATTGCCTTTAAGAAAAACAAATCCATCTGTGTGTCTTTTTGTGCTACTTCAAAGCCACTCGACCCTCTGAAATCAGACTTCTTAGGTTAGGATTAAATAGACCACAAGTTTGAGACCTAGAGAATGTCACTTTTAACCTCTAGTAAATTTTCACAGCCAGTGGTACACTCTTCCCAAACGACATTTCTAACGGGGGGCCGACAGACTTCTAACTAAAGCAGTTCCAGTGTGCCACTATAATAACCTACTTCTTTTGATTGCGTTTATTTTTAATGATTATTTTCCCTGCATGCCAATCCAAACTGTGCTGCCAACCCAGAGCAATGGGGAGGGGAGGAGGCAGGGGACCAGGCACATTGTCTTGGGCTGCACTGCCACCTAGAGGTTGCGCTGAAGAACTGACGCATTGCTATTCAGAAAGGCCTGTGGCCGCTGTGAAAAGGGGATCTTTCTCCACTGCACTCTGCTGGCTCAAGGAACTGAAACAAAATACATTATTGGGTGGCGGCAGGGGAGAAGCATGACTCCTGCGTGCTTTCAGTGAAAAATTATTGCCTTGAAGAGGGAGCCCCTTTAAGTCATATATGCAACTTGCACTTGGGAAATGCTTTTCTTTCCAGTTATTTTCAGCACAACGGTTACATTCGATTTGCACCTTGAACTGAATTGACAGAAAGTCATTCGGAAGTGGATTGTTACAGAGTCTGAATAGGTCCATATGGTCGAAACTACAATTCAATTGCAAAAATAAAATGTATTCAGAACTTATTCAGGCTTGACTCAGAAGCCAAGAGGTGTACTGAGGGGATGGAAAGAATTCATTTGCTGAATTTATGCTGAGGGTGACAGCCTAAATTCAGCAAATGAGAGTTTGACGGGAATATTCTTAATTGTTACGATTTTGAAGACAAACTGGAAATTCTTTCTCCTCAGGCAATGTCAACTTATGTACAATACAAAACAATGTGGAATAACCACGAAGGACCTATATTACATGAGAAAATTATTTTCAACTGATTAATACAAGGAACACACAGGTTAATGGAAAAGATCATTTAGGCAGGTTTGGGGAAAGATAATGATTTAGTCAACATTATCAATGACACTGTCTTTTTTTAAAAATATTTTATTATTAGCTTGAGAGAGCGAGAGAGAGCAAGGGGAGGGGCAGAGGGAGAGGGAGAAACAGACTCCTTGCTGAGCAGGGAGCCCAACTTGGGGCTCCATCTCAGGACCCCAGGATCATGAGGTGAGCTGAAGTCAGACATTAAACTGACTGAGCCGCCCAGGTGCCCCTCAATGATACTTTCCATATGAGACGGGCAGAAACTGAGACAAATCATTCAAGAGCTCACGAATTTTCAGCTGCAACCCCTTTGTGACATTTTAAGCCAATAATGATGGCACCTCTTAGAATTTAAGAGACACATCTATGTTCTAATTCTGGGGACGACCGATCACATGGCTGTTGTCATTTACATCATCTGCCCGAGATCAAAAAGTGATGTCAAAAGGACAACAGAGAAAAGCCACAAAAGGGGAGAAAATGTATTTTGCAGCTCAAAAGCTTATTAGCCCTACAAGTACAAAATTCAAATTTAGGTGAATTAATAATTCCACTCATTGGAAGACATGGTCGTTTTCAGAAGGGCACAGTTAAAATAACTGTTTCCATTTTCAAGTACTTATGCTTTCTATACTATTTTAGCACTTTACTCATTTAGTCCTCAAACAAGCCTACATGGTGCGGACTCTCACATCCCCATTTTACAAATGAAGACAGTGAGGTCCTGAGAAGTAAAGCAAAGTTACAGGGAGAGCCTGAAAACAAACCCAGGTAGTTGGTCTGTCCTCAGAGTCTGCATTATACTATTAAACTAACTCAATAAAGAACACTTTCTATAGGGCAGGCAACTCAAGAAACCTGCTCCTTTTTTCTGTGAGGTTGTTCAACATGGTTCCTCCACTCATGAAAGCCATTGCCTTCCTGAGGTCCATTCTGGCTGCCACTCTGGAGCTTTCCTTTACTGCTTGGATGACCATTCAGATCAGAACACCTCTGATAATAGGAGCGATAAGCCTTATCAGTGTCCGGGCACCTAATGGTTTTTACCCCTAATGGTTTAACCCCTGGGCTAAGCCAGCCCATTCTTCAGTCACCCCACCAGGAATTTCCCTTTCCTGCCCCATGTACGTGTGTGCCTTCCCCTCTCAGGCCTTGGGCAAAGGTGACTTTCCTGAGGTCAATTAGTATGCCCTGTCTGAGGGAGATGTTCAATAAATACTTGAATAGGATCAATGAAGGTATTTCCCCAATTTTCCTCTGCTGATTTTCTTCTGGATATTTCCACAGGTATCCTGTACCTATAACCTTTATATCACAAACCATATCATATTATGTGTATCAGTCTCTTTCCTTTTCACTTAAAGATGTATTAGAAATGGTTCATAGCTTGTATATGCAGAGCTGGGTCATTCTTCTAGAAGGCTACGTAATATTCCAT